>NC_000085.6:17554346-17890346 GCF_000001635.26 Mus musculus
TGTGTCAGAAATTTCATGTCTGTGCCCAATTAAATAAAACCATGTTAATCTTAAAACATTACATACTTAAAGTATGTAGGGGGTGGGTCCGATGCTAAGGTTCTGTTCCCCAATTGGTTCTTGATCTACCCCTAAAGATGCCAGGGGCCAATTGTGGGGTGGAAGGAAAGAGACAGGACTTCAGGGTCCCTGGAAAGGAGGGGAGGAGATGAAGAGGAGGAAGGAAAAATTTCACCATGCTTTAGAGGGACAAAAGGTAACCAACCATATAAGATCTTGGGCAAGTGGCCATAGGCCACTTTTCCAGGTGGGAGGTTAGGGTGTTGAACTGGGACTAAAGGTAACTGAGTAATTAAAGTTGAGAGTAGATTTAGAGTGCTGAGCTAAGGTATTAGGAAGGGTACATTAGCTGCGGAAAATTAGTAGTGCCCAGCAATTGAGCCAAGAATGTAGGTTGAAATTGAGCAATGTATGTGTCTGTGTTTTACATCCACAGATCTGAGGGGGGCTGGTAGCACAGCCTGTTCCTGGAGCAAAAGCTATACGCTACAAAGGTATATAAGAATATTGACAAAAGTTCAAGGATCTTACAATATGGACCTCAGAAAGTATGTCTGGAATTTTCTAGAAATATCTTCTGTTGCTCAGAAAACAAAACAATAGCTATGTCCAAACAATGGCCACCTGGAAGAAAGCCTGTTAAGCAAATCCCTCAATAATAACCTAACTAAGGCCAGGCGTGGGGTTCATGCCTACTAACCCAGCACATGGGAAGCAACGGCTGGAAGAATGTTGAGTTTAAGGCCAGTTTAAGCCATAGTGTGAAAGTCTGTCTCAGAAATGAAACCAACCAACCCAAGGGAAACCCAGCCAAATCACCCTCTGAAGAGCCTCCTGGCGGTAGAGGACAGGATCCTGTGCCACCACTCACGCTCTGGCCTGCTACGTAACTGCCTCTTTGCTGCCAAAGAACTGAATCTGGCTGGATCATCACCGCTAGTGATGACGAGAAGACACGGTTATGTGGATTAGAGTCTGCTGCTTGGTGCCAAGGAGCTCCAATGAGCCACAGTGAAATTCAGTTCATCTTGGCTGTGCCCAGCTGAATATGTCAAAGGCTCTAAAGTGCTCTGTGGAGAACTTTGGACTTTACGGTCTGGCAACAAGAGCATCTGGAAATGGATGTTAACCAGAGAAGAGAAGCAGGGTTGTACTTTCTGTGTCATGTACATATTCTGAGTTTAGAGCTGAGAGCCCAGCTTAGGGTAGGCAAGGTCAAGCTACAGCTGGCCTTGGTTTCCCCCTGCCATTTTGTATTAGAGAATGGAAGGAGATAGGATCCAACTTGCCAGGACAGTTTAAGATTGCCTTGTGTGGTGGACTGAATGTGCTTGGCACAGCGTGTGGCCTTGTTAGAATAGGTGTGACCTTGTTGGACAAAGGACATCATTGTCTGTTTGTAGGGGGTGCTTTAAGACCCTCCTTCTAGCTGCTTGGAAGCCAATCTTCTTCCAGCTGCCTCCAGATGAAGACTTAGAACTCACAGCTTCTCCGGAACCATGCCTGCCTGGATGCTGCCATGCTCCTGCCTTGATGATAATGGACTGAGTCTCTGAACCCGTAAACCAGCTCCAATTAAATGTTGTCCAAGAGTTGCCTTGGTCATGGTGTCTGTTCACAGCAGTACAATTCTAACTAAGACACCTTTTGGCTCGCACAGTGCTTTCTGCTGGAATTCTGTGTGAGGCTGGATGATGATGCAAACACAGTGAAAAACATGTCTTTCCATGTCAGCATCTCAGGAGTCATTCTACTAGGGTATATGGGTGGGAAGGGTGCGCAGGGGTTGTGTATTTCCATACTCAAGTATGCTGACAGTGTTGATCAGCCAATAAAGAAATTTCAATTTAGTAGTCACAGAGCCAATCAGCTCCCTTCATTACCAAGTTCATGGCTTGCAACTTCTTGATAAGCCTGAGAAGGCCACTGCTGAGGCAAGGGCTTCTCCTGGGGTGCCACTTGAGAACTTTGCAAATTTGACTAGGAAGAGATGAAGGCCTAGCACCAAATGTAAAGTTGTAGTCATTTCTTGACTACACCATTGTAAGTTGAACTACTGCCCTTTGTAGCAATGAACTAATTAGATTAAAACCATGAAAGTACCTCCCTGACCTGAACCTCGAATGTGTGGCAAACTTACATGGGAAGAGGGTCTAGGACTTAGACAGACTCCTTCATAGGCAAACAGATAGGGAGAGGGACCATGATAGGTAGCACAGATAGTTAACTTCCACAATGACTGGCTTCTTCGCCATCCTCTGAACCTCAAACAAGAGTCTTGCAGCTAAAACAAAGGTCTTAGGGGCTTTTTCTTTTTTTTAGGTAGGGCCCCTGTGATGAATTGGCTCAACAGTTCAAGGTTAGATGAAAACAAGTTGGTCAGTCTGCCATCTTGCCTTTCTTCAAATTGATCAGCCCTAAATTAGAGAAGACCCGCCAAGGACTTTAACAGTTCCAGCCCCCAGGGCAAAGCTGATGTCTTCAGCTTTTCACATCTGCTCTCTGCTTTGCAGGTGGTCCTTTTTCTCTGTGCTTGCTATATGCGTGTTTCCTCACCCTCAATAAAAGCCACTCCTAAATTACTGATTCTATATCCTCCTGTTTACTGTGGTTGAAATTTATCAAGCTGTTACCTATCCTGCTCAACACTTTCCCTGCCTTTTGATTCTTTAACTGGCAGAGAAAACAAATCCTATCAGGATCCCTGAACCTGACCAAGACCCCTAGACAGTCATAGACCAATTGTATTTCTATCTGCTCCAGGAACTCACCCCTGACCAGTTCAGCCTAAACTTAACTAAATGAACACCTACAAGACTTGTAACTCATGGCCCTCTGTCAGTTTCTGAACCTCATTATTGTGATTATCAGTTTGCTGCCTCAGTTGGTTTGGAGTTAGATGCTCCAACTTCCTGATGGGTAAACAGTATAACACACATATCCTTGCTCTGGAGTCCTTCTTAGACTCAGTAGAGGTTATACGTACATTAGGATATATGTGTTACATTCTTATGGTGTGTGCTGCACTCTGGTCACTAAAATTAATTCCCTTTGTCTTTATATCAGTACTGTATGATAGCAGAAGTTTTCTCTTAAATCTTCTGTATTCTCTGATGGTTTAATCTGGCTGGAACTCACCTGGCTGCTTTGGCTGATTTCTCTCTCATTTCTCTGCCTAGTAGCAAGTAATGAAATACCATCGTAAGCAGGGTCCACAAGAATACATACCCATTGCTCAGTTTAGCTCATTTCCCATTCAGTGCTATGCCTCAGAGATTTCTGTTGGACAAACTCATCCTTTAGGTGTTTATTGTTAGCCACTGGCAGATTTATACAATATGTCAACAGACTGAACCTCCTTTCTTTTCAGTTTTTACATTCACTACCTCCTTGCCTACCCCATACACAGACATTCTCTTCCCCTCCTCTCATTCTTTTTCTGCAGAAATGACTCAGCTACCTGCCACACCAGCAACCAGGTAGCTACAGCCGGACAAAAACTATGCCAAGTTTTAAGAGGTATTTTTGTTATAATATTCCTAGAAATGAGATTTAACATACATTGCTGTCCAAATGTCACCTGTTCTGTGTGTCGTTTCCTCCTCCCTGTTTCTACCCATCTTTCCATTTTTTTCTATCCATACTTAGATGTTTTACTCACATCCACTAATCCTTCATGTTCTGCTTCTATATGGAAGCAGAGAAGTCTCTCATCCACTAAGCCTTTCAGAGAAGTTTACACATGGGTATGAAGAGATCAAATAAACAGGAACTTAGGTTAATTTAATAGAAAAAATAAAATATGGAATAACATTGATTTTGGCCAGTATCAATTACAACTGTTCTATATTTTACAAAAAAACAACTGAACATTTTACACATGTACAGTATTTTTCAGCAAAGTGGATTTGGATTTAACAACAGGTCACTATTAATTAGTGAATTAAAGATCAAAAGACAAAAGAAAACAGAAAATAGGACTTTTGTCTCCAAAGGGTAAGAGCATTTGTCACGTCTCCAAACGTTGTGCTATCCATTACATATACTCATTATGAATATATTTATTTATACATAATATATAACATTAACGTAAACTTTGTAAGCATTCTGTTCTAGTTAATGTAGATAAATGAGGCAGTAACACACTAGTAGTTAAACCGGTATTTCCGTGATGTGCACCTGCATGGTTAGTGGGAAATGAACTGCATGGCAATGAACCCCAGGGAATTTGGTGGTTAATTGTCTAAGGATAAGGACATCAGTTTTGTCTTTTGCATCACTGTGACCTTTGCCTCTAATTGTATAGACTTGCCTAATCAACTCAATTTCTTTGCGGGCAAGTCTAGTCTTTGCCATCTGTCTGGCTTGTGTTTTACATCTGTTCATTTAAACATAAGCCTGTGCATTTAAACATAAGGAGAATACACGACGGCCAGGTTTCCCTCTGCTCTTCCAGTGAGAAGAGCCTACAGTGTTCTAAAGAAGAACACTGTTGCCCAGTATGACCTGCCAGTTTCTTAGTTACTTATGAATCTCCTGACTCAGTAACATTAAAATGCTATTAAAGGGTTCAGTAGACCAGTTACTCATTGTCTACCTGCAGCTAGAAGTGAACTTTGGGGACTAGGGGTATTTCCAGGGTAGGCTGTTTACTGCTTGTTTGTATGAATGGGGGCTTTAGCATCCACACCCCAGCTCCTTTCCAAGACCATCACTCACTCTCTTCTTAGCAGTGAAGCCACAGCAACTTGGAAGTGTAGCTTCCCAAAGCTTAGAACCTGGAGATGCCTGGCCATGCTCCCAGTCAATGAGGTCACCAAGGAGATTTGAGAGGAAAAACGAAGGAGTGGGATATCAGCTATCCTCCAAGGAACTACAAAAAGATTTATCACATTTCATCGTTTTCAACCACAGGTTCAAAGTAGTTTCTCTACAGTCCAGTATTCTAGACTCTACGAAGTGTGGACACATTTTGAATCAGACAGACAAAGCAACCCCAGCTCAGTGAGTGACATTCGGTGGACAGGTGTGTAAGAACAGGAACCTAGTTATAGAAGGACAGAGGAGTGAGAAAATACAGAGCCAGGAGGGTACAATCATGCCACCCACATTCAATTTCCAGTTTTATTTTCTAAAAATGACAGGAGTTGACGAGTCGACTGATCAGCACCATTGAAAACCGCTGTCCCACTAGTGTCAAGCATGAGCTTAAACAGTATTTAAATAAATTCCATTTCTTAAAAAATACAGGACTTCTTAGAAACTTCTGACCCCAGGAAGAAATTTCCTGCATCATAATCTAAATTCTTCCCACATGACAAATGTAATTTCTGATGACAGTTAAAATAAAGAAAAAAGGTGGTGGTGGTGGGGGGGCAATGGCTAGATAGCACCGAGAGGTTGTGCAGAGTCTATCTCTCTCTCTCTGGGCTTTGGGGGACCCAGATCAGCCTCAGCCCTTCTGGCTATCACATGCTTCTACTGTCCATTTGACTCTTCAGAATAATCCTCTTTACCAGCTGTGTAAAAAAATAACCCAATTGACAGTGTTTGAAAAGCCAGTGGCAGAAAGTCTGCCCGATGAAGCCAGTGGAGGAGACTTATCAGGTAAGAAAAGTGCAAAAGAAAAAAAAAAAAAAAGAAAAGAAAATGAAAAGCAATGTACAAAGGAAATCATGTGTGGGAAGGTATCACCATGGAACTGTGAAACACCAAGACGAGACACTGAACATACTCTGCAGGGTGTCCCTAAGGTCCAGTTTCCTGTCCACTTCCCTGGCTGCAGAGGAAAGCCAGAAAAATGATTGAGGCAAAGCTCTCTGTTCACTCCGATCTATGTGTGCTCTTATGATGGTTTTTGTTTTTGTTTTTGCGGGGGTGGTGGTGGTGGTGGTGGTGGTGGTGACGGTGGAAATATTTTTAGGGATTTTAAAAGGAGAAACAGTGAATGAGTGCAAAGGAATAAAATGGACCTTCAAACCAGGGCAGGAAATCAAATCATTATTTTAACGTCAAATTTTGGCATCAAATACTTTGGTTATACAATACTGTCTCTGTGATTCTGGCTGTTTAACACTAAACATCCAGTTATAAAAGGTAGGCTTGTTGTAGTTTTTTTTTTCTTTTTCTTCTATTTAAGTTCTGACAAAACAGTTCACCATCTCCCTGCACAAACTTGAGATAGAGAGAGAGAGAAAAAAAAGATAGCAAGAAAGAGAGAGGTGGCTTGCAGTTTTTTGGCTTTTTTTTTCTTTAATAATATGGAATAATCTATACGTCTACAGGAACAGGGATGGAAGGCGGCTGCTCAGCCTTGGAATGTACATGTTTTGCAGCACAGCTGTTGTAGAACTTTTCGCTGACAGAGATTGTTCTTTTTCACAAGCATACAGAAGCCTCCTTCTGCCCAGGACTCTTCCGTAGCTTTTCCGGAAATCGGCAAGACAGAGGGGGAGCGGAGTGAAGAACAGCGTGACACACCGAGGTAAGTTTTGATTGGCCAGAGAGGTAGATTTGGGGGATTGGAAGAGGTCATTCAGGAGCAGGCCCAGGAGGGAATTTGGTCCACCCAAAGTGATTTCAGTCAACAGCAGTGTTTTCAGGGAAAAATATTGCAGTCCAGTAGTAAATGTGATTGGTATCCATTTGGGAAAGGAAAAAGAGAGTGGAAAAAAAAAGAATAAGTTAGAAATCAATAATATCACAAGCAAGGAACTGTTTGTTCTTCTCAGAATTATCGAGAGCAGAAAATATTCAGTCGTTTGTACCATATTTCATAGAATCCAAGATACAATGAATCCAAGACAGTTTAAGATTGACTGTTTTTTCAGTATCACAAGGTAATAATGTTTGTACTATGATACCATATTCTGTTAGCAATTGGAATTTTAATTTTATTCTTATCAACAGTATGTGATAGGATGCTCCATGTGCAGTTCTTCCATGTTCATTTGAACTGCTGTTAAATAAGACAGAAGAACCAGGAGTCACAGGTTTTATTCAATTCTATGTACATTTCTTTGGCTAAGTCTAAGGTCCAGGCATGGCAGTTACATATTATCAACTGGATGGTTGAAATCAATAGTGAGTTGTCATGAATTAATAGATATATATGAATGATTTCAGAGATATTAAACTGCCAAACAATTGTCTTAGAATCATGGAAATATGGAGTTGAAAAGAAGCAACCTATAGTCAGTTAGAGCATGGCCATGTGACCAAAGGCTCAAAGGACCTTATTATTCACAGGCCTGAGAGTGCAAACAACAGCTCTTCATTTCCCACTCTAGCCCACAATCCTGAACCTTCCCTTTGACCGTGTTGCCATTTGGTACAAATCAACCCATGGTCAGCAACACTTAGCAAGGTAGTTTAGGGCTTCATTAATCTTAGGTGCTTAATACCAAATGCTAGAGGTGAAAACTTCAAGGGAGATGTCCTGGTGACTGACAGCTGATAATTAAATGGCCCTGTGCCTCCACTTCAGACTTCTCCGCTCAGAGTGGTGTACTAAGAACTAGCCCTGGCTGGCTCTAAAAGCACAGAGTAGGGAGGCTCAGCCTACTCTGCTATACTACCTGTTCTGAAACACAATGAAGATGAAACCACCCAGATGCTTCAGGGAAAAATGACTACAAATGAGCATGTATCAATGTTCTCCTTGGCTCCCTTCCTGCTATGCCCTTTTGAGGTTCCTAATAGTGAGCTGTGGAATAACCACACAGCATCAGTAGCATCTTCTTCAGTTTGTGTGGAGTGAAGATCTGAATACAGCATACAGACTCCTAACGTCATGTTCTGCCTTTCCCTAGGGCTATAGCCTTGTGACCAAGACTGTTCCAAATGCAGTCTCCAAAGTCATGTTGAACATGCAGATGTTCAAATACAATTGATTTCTCTATTGAGATATACTTTGTGTGTAAAGCTTAGGTACAAAGTTAGGGTCTCCTGAGTATGGATTATGTTGAAAATAAAAAAAAACCAATGTTGGCATTTTAATAACTGAAACGTGCTGAATTTACAGGTGACAGCGGTGACTTTGAAGAGGTGAGGGAACCTGGCATTTGCCTAGCTGGTAGAGGAAGTTCCTTAACCTGCATTGCAAACTAGGGACACTTAAAAGTTCCAAAAAGTATCTGTGTCATACTATACACTGCATAATTCAGTCAGAATCTTTGGGGATGGTGTAGGTCCTAGAATTTGAATAGAAACCATTAATGGCAAGAAAAGCAGACTGGTCCAACACTGGGAAGTCCTATGTTCTGGGTTTGATGTGTCATTTTTTTTATCATCACATTTTGTTTTTGTTTTTTTTCTCTGCTGGAATATTGGAAAATTATTTCCTAGACTTACATGCTCCAGGAAATACTCTGATACCATTGGATTAGGATTCAACTTTGAAATGATTAAAAATCCAAATAACCAGAAAATGGCAAGTACTCGGGAATATTTACATGATTAAATCCTATGCTCTCATTAAAAGGAAGCTGCCCAAGAATGTTTAAAACATAGGACTTCGGAAGATATTTATGCAAAATGCTAAGTGTTCATGGGAGGGTATAAGGTTCTATGTATGAGACATCAAAAAATCTGGACAAAGTCTGTCTACAAAAAAAAAATTGGAAGGAAACAATTAAAACACCAACCAACCAGAAAAGGCTACATTCTATATGATTGTAAATATTAGATGTTTTGCAAAGAAAGACTCTATGGAGACAGGGAAAAAAAAGAAATTCAGAGAGTCTAGGAACTGGGAGGCAGGATGATGAATGGGGGAACACAGGGGACTTTTAGGGCACTGAAACCATCTCATGTGATGAGATAATTGTACACACATGTCATGTACAGTTACTCAAACACAGTAAATTTATAGTGCCAAAACATATGCTAGGGGGAGCTATGGATTTGGTTGTTGATGGCATGTCTTTGTGGGTTTGTGAGTATGGCAGATAGAATACTGTCCTGCGGGTTGTCGATAGAGGCAAAGGCTATGCACGTGTGTGCTCTTGGAGTATATGCTCAATTTTTTCTACGAAGGGATAGCTGTTCTGATCAGTAAAATTTATTAATTAAAACAACTAACTGGAACTGTCTTGGGATTGCAGGTGATTTGCTGATACCCAGGTACCTGAAGTAAAAGGACCATGATTTAGAGTCCGGCCTAAGCTACACAGGAAGAGTCAGTCATTATAAAATGATAACAAAATATTACAAAGCAACATGACTCATTAAAGATGTAAATCAAGGTCAGCCAGCGTGCACAAGATGCTGAGTATATCCTGTTAAATACATGCTTGTTAGTCTCTTTATTAAAATGGAAATATGTTAGTCCATAAAGTGCAAAGATTACAGAGTGGATCACATAGCTGTACTCACCATCCTTGCAGATGGCTCCCATCTGACACGTTCCTAAGTCTAAAAGATATCCACTGGGGCAGCTGGAACAGTTCTTGAATCCTGGCCCATTGCATGTCAAACAGCTGTTATCACATCTATAGGCAAAACACATAACTACTGAACCTCTTATCCATTGCATGGGGGATATTTACTATCAACCTCTTAATATCTTCAAGTTAGTTCTTTCTTTGAAGATGACAAAGCTATTTTCTTATAATAGCTGTTAGATTTGAGAATATTAGGGAAAACATGGCAGGTAGATACTGAGTCCAACTGGGACAAAGTGTGTTTTGGATAGAGAAATACTATTTTAAGAACTCTAAGGTATTTGTGAAGGGGAGCTGGGGGGATGACTTATTTGGTAAGGTTCAGATCCCCAGCACCAATGGCAAAAGGCAGGTGTGGTATTATGTCTCTATATTCGCAGCACTGGAAGGAAGATAGATCGAGGAAGCTTGAGCTTGACTGTGAAACCAAACTGGTGACTGCTCCTGGCTCAAAAAATGTAAAAGAACAATTGAAGAAGACACTCAATGTTAACCTCTGGTCCCAGGAACATCCTACACAGACACACAGACACACAGACACACACACAGACACACAGACACACACAGACACAGACACACACACACACACACACACACACACACACACACACACACACACAGACACACACACAGACACACACACACACACACACACACACACACACACACAAAACTTTGAGGTGATCTTGAGGCATTAAAAATACCAGCCAACATGAACAAATTCTGCAGGTCAGTGTCCAAAGACACGAAGACCGAATTGTCCTTTATCATTAAAAATCATCAGTTTTCTCTTTATTTAGAAAGACAGTCCTACAAGGAGCTCAGATATCAAGTGCTAGGGTCAGAGTAGATGAACTTACCTCTTGCAGGATTTGTAGCCACCCTCTGAAGAGTGGTCCAAGTAGTAGCTCACACTACAACTTTGTACACACCTTCCCTCTTCCATGACATACCCCTCGGTGCAGTTAATACATCCATCTGCTCCGGCCCCTTCGGTGCAAAGCACATGCAAGAAACAGGAAAGAAGAGAAGCCTCAGGACCGGCAGAATCATGGGATTCTGTAGCAGTCTGCGAAAGCCACACCCATCTGCCGCCAGCTTAAGTCATAACTTTTTCCTCTCTCTTACTTTCCCTCAGTGGCACTGGGGGCAGGGGGGACTCCTGTGTTTTTAACTGAATCTATTCGCCAAGAATGCCCGTCCTTCTGAGAAAGAGATGCTTACTGGGACATTTAAGTTCCTCCCAAGGTTGTTGATGATAACTGGCTTTCTGTGAGACTTGATGTACCATTATCGGGGGAAATGTGGCCCTACACACTTCCTTGAAACATACTGAGAGCTGCGTGAAACATGGCTACAGCCAGGTCAAAGGACAACCACAATCGGGAATGTAAGGGGGAGGAGTGGGAGAAGGGTACCAGAGCAAGTAGCACAGAAGCGATGGCAGGGCTGGCAGTCGTGACCATTGAAGAACTGTCCATCCTCGCAGGTGACCGAACAGCGGGATCCCTGAAGACTGGGAGAAACATGGACAAGCTATAAGCAGACTGTTGTCCCCATGGCAAAGTGGTAAGAATGAATAGACTTCATAAGTAACAAATATGGTCCCCCCCCCCCCCAGACATCAGAGATTGTTAAAGCTGCAAGACAAGGAAAGTGGCCTCAGACCTCTCTTGATACTTGGAATAACATCTGCAGCATTCAGCCTTTCTCTTGAACGTGTCAAACTACGTGGCCTTTCTTCAACCTTACTTTACATCTAACAGCACTTTAAACAGTTTTGGCAAGAGGCTAGGAAGGTGTGGATCCATCCGTTGTTAAGAGTTAAGAGCACTCACTACTGCAGAGGACCTGTTTTGAGTTCCCAGCACCCACAAGATTCCTCCCAATGTTCTGTTATTCCAGTTCCTGAGGCTGCCCTTTCCTAGCCTGTGTGGGAATTACCAGCATGTGGTACATAGATGTTCATTCAAGACACTCGGAAAGTACAAAAATAAAGGAGCTGAAGAAAAGCATCATAAATCCTCTTGTTAGCGTTTTAAATCATTTCCATTCAGGTATTTAGGCAAGGGTATGCTCTTAGCCTCTATTCTACAATTTGCAGGTCTTCTGAAGTCAAATGGTCAGAAGCACCTAGGAAGGAGCCTTGATGTGACAAAGGACAGCTTCCCCCAAAGTACGTGTCATTCTCAGAGCTTGCTGACCTGCTGCCAACAAAGAGCTTCCCTTTCTCCAGCCCTAGAGAAAAGTGTAGTGCATCAAATTAATCCTTTTGTGGGATGAAATAAGAACCACTTAAAAAAAACAATGTACCACAGTTTTAGAAAAGATGCCATGGCTCTCCAAGAAAGGACAGGCGTTCTGAGGTTGGCTTCCATTCAGCAGGGGACAGAGGCTGCACTGTGTGGGAAGTGATAGAGCGAAGGGTGGGTATAGAATACAGTCACTGAACTCTGAAGTGTCAGCTGCTTCCACAGCATAGGCATCCTGAGGCCCAACAGTCCTTCTCAGAACAGCCTGCATCCCTTCCTGTATAAACCATCTAAGTAAGGGCCTGTGCTAGCCACTTGGCTACTGAGCCCCTGAGATGAGGCTAGTGCCGTGAAGAAATTGAATTTTAAATATTCGTTCAATTTTAATTAATTTATGACCGTATTTTGAAAAAAAAACTTTATAAGATTCAGTTGCTGGAAAACTTCTTAGCACATTTGGAATAGAATAGATTTATAAAATTTGCTCTCTCTATTAGATTTAAAAACTTCTTAATACAGATATTTCTCATAAAAATTATTGTCGAGTCTTAGACATATGCTAAGACCATATATATCATACTTCAAAGACTTAATAAAATAATAAAGAATTTAAAGCAATTCACTAGTAATTTCTTTTATGTTGGCCACATGTTGTAATAATATATTTTAAGTAAAATATTTTATTAAAATCACATCCCTTATTCCTTTTTACCACTTTTAATGTGGCTACTGGCACATTTAAAATTACATACATGGCTGCCATATTTCTGCTGTGTGTTCTGTTTTAACTAGCTCCATAAAATGTTCTCTAAGAAATAAAGAAATCAGCTCAGTAGTCTTTTATTTCTTACGGACTAATTATGTACCAGATGTAAGTAATACATAAATGTTATAATGTTACAATAAATCAATGGCATAATAAACAACTATTATCACGCTATCACAGTTCATCAAAGTGGAGGTTCATCTCAGCATTTTGTAATGAGAATAATGTAAGACAACAGCATTTAAGTGACTTTGCCATGATTAATATATCGAGGGAAAAGGCTTCTACATTCTCACCATTACACTGTTCCTTTAAGATGGAAATACCATTCCAGTACGGACGACTGTCAAGGGCGCCTGGCTGGGAATTGCCTACACTGTACTATTTCACTTTTGATGAAAGATAGAATGAATGCAGTATCCTATCACTACCTTAATGGAATGTTCTGTAGAACTCTAACTCCATATAAAGGCAGAGCCCAGCCCATGTGGCGTGGTGGACTCAGCATAGAAGCATTTGACCTTTTTCTCAGGAAAGAAGTTCCCTGTTCATGCTGCAACATTGCTCTCTTACAGTCTACCACGTATCAGTTTTGGCAATGAGCCAGTCATCAATCTGGGGAAAATATCTCCTGGTGTTAACTCTATGTGCAGACCACAGAGAGTCTAATGGAACTGAGCCTGAAGTACTTAAGATAAGCGAATGACTGGGTATGTGTAGAGAAATAATAAAGATAAGAGAATAACTTCCACCATTGAGAATTTAATCAGGCAGATTAAATAGCATTTACAGGCACTATCTGCCCAGTCATTCTCGACTAGCATAATGCAGATCAAAATGTATAAAGGATGCTTCTCAAATAGTCATCTTCACTTATATCTGAATCATCTTTCTTTCTTTTTTTTTAAAAATCACTTTAATTTTATTGTCGATTTATTTATTTTGTGCGCTTGAGTGTTTCACCTGCATGCATATGTGTGCAGCCCATGTGTGTCTGGAATCTGTCGAGGTCAAAAGAGGGCACTGGATCTCCCAGAACTGGAGTTACAGATAGTTGTGAGCCACTATGTGGTTGCTGGGGATTGATCCTCACGTCCTCTACAAGAACAGCAAGCGCTATTTAACTGCTGAGCCATCCCTCTACCCACTAAGTCATCTTCTTTATAGGGAATTTATTTGGATTACAATCCTTCCTTAGCCAAGATGGTAACCCATTCCCCCCACCCCATCTAATTGTAGAGATAATGTAAATGACAGGGAAGTGCTTCAGTGTGAGTCAAACCAAGGGCAGATGGAAGCGAGCTATTTGTTGATGTGCTGACGCTTGCTTCTGCGTTCCTTTCTATTTGCTCTGTAAATCTCCCTGGATGCTCCATCACTTGGGGGATCTCACTCTCTTACCTTAACCCGCCCTTGCACTCTGTGCAGTTGTGAAATCCAATGCATGCCTTGCAGTTCTCACTGCATTTCCCACAGACATTTTTCTCTGTTAAGGAAAGAAAAGAAGCACAGTCATACGTCCGCCAACTGGATTCCGTAAAAGAACGGAGACGTTCCAGGGTTTACTAGTGTGCTGCGCAGTCACAGGCTCATCTGGAAAGCTGCGTCGAAAAGGCCAGGCACTTGATTTCATGAACTGTTACAGCAGAAAGCACCATGCACCTGTTTGGCACAATGCAGTCAGATCTCAGAAACTCTTAGTTAAAAGTTTATAGTTTTCACTCCTTTCAATTCTCTTTCCAAAGCATGATTTTCTAGCATTTAAAACAGGAAATTTCACACATGCATACTGCAAGGACACTATTTACCAATGGATATAAAAATGATTACATTTCAACAACAACATCCATATTCTGTAGAAGTATATAAGCTTGAGTAAATATACTGTTAGTTTTCCTAGTCAGTAACAAATCTATGTCCACACTGCAAAAAAGAGTGAAACATGATGGCTTTATCATGAAAAGTAGTGATCTGGCATAATAGTTGTCCAAGGCCTTTGACCTTGGTCAATTTTTTCTTTTTTTTTTTGTGGAAATTAAGAACTTGCTCAGATATATCCGTAGGCACAGACAGAATACTGGACAAACTGGACAAACAAGGCGCAGGGAAGCAGACTGCCAGACTTTGAAATGAAAGGGTAGGTAACTCCTTCATAATTCCTGCTTCATAAAAATCTCTGTCATATTTTAGTCCAGAAGGCTGAAGAAGGAAGCTCCAATGTTAGAGACAATTTGTGGATGACTGTCCAGGCAGCAAACACCCTCTGTCATTTCAATAGTTTTGGAAAGTGCTCCCTTTGTACTTCTTCATACTCAAGTAATATTTATTCCTTCTCAGGTTTCTGTTGGGGTTAAAGACTAGATAGTCTCACAACTAAGATTAATGGTTAGGATTGAAAAAATGTTATAGGGTCTATACAAGTTATGATAGAAAAGGATGTAGATACAGAACTCTAAACTCACCAAGATAGGATAGGTAATAAAACAATTTATCTAAGTGGTCAAACATAAATTGGATATTATAAACGTACATCATACCTTATAGTTTTCATGATTGTTAAAATTGTATTCAATTTATATCTGAGAGAAAAAAAGAGCCTTTTATTGGACTAAAACAGGAAATTGTTGAGGTTTGATCTCTTGCAATAGATTGTAATGCTAAATACTGGTCCCCCACTGCCTGGTTGCCCCCAGGGACAAGAATATCTACACATAGATCCAAATGATGCTATGTGACCTTGCCCCACAAGTTATCTCTGATTGGTGAATAAAGATGTCTATAGCCTATAACTGGGTAGAATTGATATAGGCAGGGTTTGGTGTCTGAAGAGAATCATGATGGGAAGAGAGAGGAAGATGGAGAGTGATAAAACCCTGTGGCGTAAGATTCTTGAAACCATGGTCTTGGGGACTAGCTAATTGGAGTTAAGAGGAGCTCAGATAAAACATGACAAGTCATATTGTGGGGTTATTGTCAGGGAAGTAGACATAATACCATAGAGGGTAAATATCTTCTCAGCTCTAGTCCTGAATAAGGCTTATTATAAATATAAAAGTGTGTCTTTTATCCATAAACTGAATGATCAAAGGCAGAGTAGAAGCCCCTGATTGAGATTAAATATTTTCAACAAGTAAG
This sequence comes from Mus musculus, assembly GCF_000001635.26. Lineage (NCBI taxonomy): Eukaryota > Metazoa > Chordata > Mammalia > Rodentia > Muridae > Mus > Mus musculus. The sequence goes on from NC_000085.6 coordinate 17,570,003, forward strand.
TAATAATTACACAGACACAGAGACACAGAAAGACACAGTGAGACACAGAGACACAGACACACACAGACACACACAGACACACACATACACACACACACACACACACACACACAGAGAGAGAGAGAGAGAGAGAGAGAGAGAGAGAGAGAGAGAGAGAGAGAGAGAGAGAGAACACAAACCAAATGAACCATTGTTTATAGGCTTCATCTCTCTTTGATCTTTAAGTGTGGATGTTCACCAAGGTTATATGGGGATGGATTCCTATATGGACCTACAGGGTATGCTGCATTTTCCAGCAAGAAATACAAAGTCCTTGACAGTGTTCTAGCAGCTACACTGCAGATCCCACTGTGACATTAGCACACTAAGTACATTAAGGTTCTGGCCTTGGACCTGAAGTCACAGACCCTAGATTTGAATTCTGATGTCAGCTCTTCTAGTGGGCAACATCAGCATCTCTATACTCTTGAGTGAAGATTAGCATGATCTCTACCTATTAGCTTATCTTGGCAAGTTAATAGAATTATTTCAAGGGGAGAAGGTCAACTATAAACCACTGTGACTGTGTTCTGAGTAATTATTATTAGCCACTATCATAGCTTGATTACTGTGCTGTATGTAAGTGGCCTCACTTGAGGGGGAAACTGTAACAAAGGCAATAGGAACGACACGGTGACCACTTGAGCCAATGCTATACAGTGGTGGAAGTGACCAGATATCTTAAGTATCTGCTCCCCAGTTCTTCAAAGAAGAACAGCTGTTGGGTGCTCAGCAATGGAGGAGGATACCCTTAGCATATGCAAGGCTCCCTAAGAAACGATGTACATTTCTATGGATCTCTTATGACTCTTCTTATCTCCTAAATTTTCTTTCTGGGAGGGGAATAAAATCTGGAGTGTAAATAGATAAATAAAAGATTTAAAAAAAGAACTTCAGCAAAATCCATATTCATTACTTCAAGTGGGACGAGGGCCTGATCTACCTAGACAGATGCCTATTTTTGAATAGACTGTGGTGTGAGACAAAATTTCTAGAACTCAGAAACACTGCCAAAGATACCCACAGCTTTGTGAGGGCCATACTGAAGCACCGTCTGACCAAAGTCTAATTACCTTGTGTTTTGCCTATTTGTTAATTATGTCAGTAAAGGACAGTCTCTGAGAAGTTACACATTAATTAGTGTGTGGGTTGGTGTTTAGTAAAGTGATAGTGTTCTGGTGTAAGAAACAAACACCCCCTCCCCAAACCTACCAGTATTGCTGTGTCTAACTTTCTTTCATCTGTAACTCAACAAAAGGACTATTTTTCTCCTTCCATTTTCCTTCCTTCCTTCCTTCCTTCCTTCCTTCCTTCCTTCCTTCCTTCCTTCCTTCCTTCCTTCCTTCCTTCCTTCTTGGTGACTTATTAGCTTTCTTTATAATTATGTATCTATCTGTATTGGTACATACCTGGAATGCAGGTATCCTTAGAAGCCAGAAAAGGGTACTGGTTCCCCTGACATTAGAGTTACAGGTGGTTGTGAGCTATTGTGAATGTCACTGAGGTCTCCTAGAGGACCTTACCCTCTTACCCACAATCTTAACCACTGAGCCCTCTCAACAGCTTCATAAAATGATTTTTCCCCCTTTCCTAGGCACTACAGTACTTGATCATCTTACACCCCATTCTCCTGTTGCATGTTTTCATTTGTTACTATGTTAGATAATTTACTCATTAATGACTAAAATGTCTTGGACACATGTTTAGTCGACATTTATAGGACAGTCATATTTTTGAATAATTTCAAAAGCCTATTTGGTTAATGTGGAGAAGTGACCAGAGCTCACTGCTATCCTTATCAGGTTAGCACACAGCTTGCTCCTGGGAACTTGGATTTAGAGAGAGTGCCCATCTCTCTGATCAGACTAGCTAACACTGTGAAAACTGTATAAGCAGCATGGTTGATGGTGTGTGCCAGGAAGGGAGTGTCTCCTTGATCAGCTCATAGTGGTAACTGAGGACACGGAGTCAACTACTACAGTTCCCTTGTATATACTATTTCACATATGATATTACAAACTAGCTCTAGGAAATTCAATGTGTTTTGAGTGGGAAACTGTCTTGAAGCATGGTTCTAGATGCCTCTAGATATCCCTGTTTCCCTTGGCTGACTTGATGTTTCATCCTCCTACTTTAATAGAACTGCAGTGATATCCCCAATGTTGTGAATCTAATAGCAAATCATTGTCGGGGGAGGGAGTGTGAGGGTCCTCTGCTACAGGTGGTTACAGTCACCTCTACAAAAACCCTTCTAAAATATCTCTTTAATGAGTTGGCTAGGTTCGGTTTGGCATTAAGCAAAACCCAGATTGCATGCATAGAGTTATTCAAATGAAAACCTGTATCTTTTTTAAAAACCCAAAACATTTCAAAACAACTCACTGATATCCTCGTATGATCCATCAGGGCACTGAGTAACACAGCTGCTAGTTTCTTCATTCAGGAAGTAGCCATATTTACAGGAGAGGCACTGATTACCATGGCTGCCAAAGCAGGACTCGCAGTTTGGGGCACACTTCCGGCATCTCTTCTTGTCAGCATGGTAGTGGCCAGGAGGGCAGCTGGAGACACAGATTCTGCATCGTGGGATTAGAAGGGAAATGGTTACTTATCCGTATCCACAGCTCGGCATTCTTACAGAAAAGCTGACAGCGTGCCTGTGGTTTTCAACTGGGATGCCAATTCCAAGTCGAAGGGGACCACGTCTGTCTGGTAAAGCTTCATCTTATGCAGGATGGAGGAGCATCACAGTTAGCACTGCACCCAGTAAGCAGGGACTTCAGTGTGTACACTCTTCTAGGTAAGGCCTAGCTCTACAGAAGGAATCATAACTGCAACTGGAATCTCAAGAGCTGGCTTGCGGTGTTGATCCGAGGGAAAACAAACATGGGCCAGAACTTTATGGAAAAACGTCATTAAAATAAGGAGTTCCTTCTACTTCCGCGTATAATTTGTCATGTGCCTTGTATGTACATGTGGGTAGATGTGGTATGTTGTTATCTAAATAAATATATACACATACATATACACATGTATGTATCATATATGTACATATGGGTATATATACAAAATCATATATATGTGTACACAGACACACATACACATAATTTTGTTCACCAGAAACTTTCCTTTTTTTTCTTTGCTTATTTTTTTTTTCAATACATGGTTTCTCTGTGTATCTCTGACTATCCTAGAATCCATTCTTCAGACCAGGCTGGTCTCAAATTCAGAGACCCACCTACCTCTGCTTCCTGAGTGCTGGGATTAAATGTGTGCGCCACCACGGCCCAGATAAAACTTTCCTTTTTTTTTTTTTTTATTCTTTTTAAAGCCAACTTCCTTAACTGTCTATAACTAGAGACAGGGCTTTATTTATTTATTTATTTATTTATTTAAATAGTTTTTGAGCACCAATTAAACAGGCATTTTGGTTAGTGTAACAGATACTGTCATCATGGAGTCAGCTGAGAACCGATCTCCTTGCGGTATCTGACTTCTAGCATGGACCTGACTTCTAACAGGGATTTGGCCTTGGCTGTGTCTGCTGAGGTGCCTGAGTATTGCTCCTGGAACACAGTTTTGTCTGAAAGAGGATGGAGAGAGTGGGCTGGGCTGGGAGGGACATGGGGTTGGTTGGATGGGCTTTGTGTGGGTAAGTACTAGCTTGTAGCTTGAATCCACGGGGACACGTCTGCAAAGATAGACAGAATCCTGGCAGTAAGAGGCACAGGCTCTATCTCAATATCTAAAATGCAGGAGTAAGAACATAGACCAGCATGGATGGTTTGGCATGTTGGAGAATGTGAGAAGAATGTATGCAACTGGCCCACGCACTGGCATGTCCAGCAAGAATAAACACAAACGGTGCACCAAATATTAATGGGCTAAAAAGCACACATAACTTCAGACAGGATGATTAAATTCAACACACATACTGTACATCCTGGTTGCTACAGTTAACAGCAATATTTTATATACTTGAAAATTGCTTTTAAAAGTCAATTTAAAATGTTCTCATGGGGCTGGAGAGATGGCTCAGCAGTTAAGAATATTAACTGCTTTTCTAGAGGTCTTGACTTCAGTTCCTGGCAACCACCTGGTGACTCAAAACCATGTGTAATGGGACCTGATGTCTTCTTCTGGTATGTCTGAAGACAGCACCAATGTACTCACATACATAAAATAAATAAATCTTTTTATTTAAAAAGCTCCCATTACAAGAAAAACAATAAGCATGTTTGTGAATATAGATGTGACAACACAGTGGAGCACTATGACATCACAGTGGAGCATTGTGACACAACAGTGAGCACTGTGACACAACGGTGGAACAGTTTTAGTCATCCTACAATGTATAACACTCTACACCATGTGGCATTCCGTAAGTAGACATAATTTTTACTTATGAAAAGAACTACAGAAGACAAGCATGCTAAGGGCATAGCTGGTCTCACCTCAACAGGGCTCTGCAAGTGAGAAGGCATTTGCAGTTATTTGGCACAAATTTTGTATTAACTTGACCCGATTTGAAATCACCTAGGAGATGCACCTGCGGTTATATCGGTGAAGGTATTCTCCAGAGACTGAATTGAAGACCCACCCTGAATGCTGGCAGTACCATGCCATGGACTTGGGTCCTAGACCGAATATAAAGGATAAAGGACCAAGGAAGCTGAGCACCCACACTGATCTGAGTCAATGTTGATCTGCTGACTCAGCATGGTCAGTTACCTCATGCTTTTCCCACCATGCCTACAGCACCGTGATGAACCATATCCCTTCAGTGTGCATTTGAGTCAAAACAACCAGCTCTTTAATTTGCTTTTGATAGGCATTTTGTCACAGCCAGAGAAAAGCAACTAATACAGAAAATTGGTATCAATTGGTCTAGACATAGTCTTTGTGATAGGCCTCTTGTTCTTGGTCTGACCTTTCTTTGCTATACCCCAGTTCTTCCATTTTGTAACAGAATTCCATGCCCTTGTATATTAGACGTATAGGACCTGGTTTTTGTAAGGGATTACAGTTAAGAATAAGTTACAGGTATACAGGGATTTTAGGCTTCTGAGCAATGGTTTTAGATCTGTTAAGCCTGGGGGGGGGCACCTCTTACAGATGTAAGAATGTGATACACTTTAGTTTAAAAGATGGTTATGAACCTTTGAGGGTCTGAATACTGTTGTTAACAGTGACATGCATTAGTATTCAGTTGACCAGAAGTAGACCTGTGATGATTAATCTCCATCACCATCCTGGAGAGACTTCCGGTTACCTCTGGATGTGTCTGGGAAGGTATCTGCAGGGAGGTTTAACTAATGAGGGAAGATCTACTCTGACAATAGGCAAGGTTTAAAGAAGAGGACAAAAGCAAAAAGCCACCTAAACAGCAGCATTTACTGCTCTGATTTTTCACTAAGGGCACAATGACCTTGCTTCCTAGACCAGGATGGCCCGCATCTCTTCACACTGTGAACACAAGCAACCTCTTTCTTCCTTCAGTTGATTTTGTCAGATACTTTGTCCCAGTGATGAGAAAAGCAGCTAATAAATATGGCAAGTTTTACTGTGTAAACCAGTGTGGCTTTTACTTTTGTAAAAGACAGGGCTATCATGGGCTGGAAGCAGGAACATCCTTTCTTAGAGCTTGTGGGGGGACCCGGGAATACAGTGCTCTCTAGACATAGTCTTTGTGATGGGCCCCACAAGCATGCTGGAACACACGAGATATGCTTAGGAACACGTGAGAGTATGGCTTGTCTCTTACCTGGTGTTATTTTTCAGCTTGTAGTAGTAGTGTAAGCAGTCACTGCAGTGATCTGGTCCTGGCCCGTCACATCCAACCTCACTGCATTCAGGGTCACAGGGACCTTTCAAGAAGCGATTTGAAATTGGAAAAAGAAAATGATCATAGTAAGCCAATTTTATCTTGAAGTTGAAATCTCTAATAAGATATTTTAGCTGCTTGCCACCAAGGGCGATGATTTCTTTGTGATGGCCAATACAGCTATAAGCCCAAGACTATACTCTTGATTGAAGTCAAAACATGAATTACTAAGGAGTCAAGATTATAATTTAGAGGTATGGCCTGGTCTTCAGAGCATGCATGTAGCCTTGGGGCTCTGGGAGTGACAGCAAGCATTTGAGATTCAAATGAACAGGGTCACTATAGTAAAATGACTGTGATACCAAAATTGCAAGTTTTGATACACAGAGCGTGTATCAAAGACTGTGATATCCACAGCTGCCTTAACTCAGAGAACACAGCCATCCATCCCTTCCCTGGTATACAGTGGTAGATGGATGAACTGTTCCAAATTGTACTAGCTGTGAAATTTAATTTGGAAATCAATTTAAGGCTTTTGGGGAAAGAGAAATAAATAGTGTTGTCAAGTGAGTCTCACAATTAATCAGGAAAAAAATGATTGGGGTTACTATACATAACAATAAAATATATGCTATTTACTGAAAAATAAGAAGTTACATTGTTGACAAAAAAGAAATAAAACTTTAGTATTCAATACCTAGAGCAGATTATGTGTCTTGTTTCAGATCATTAAAGCCACTGAGTGTCTCTGAAATATTACAGCCATCATGAAATATCATTGCAGTATATGGCACAAATTTATCAGCCTCTAGTCTTGGAACACAAAGCAGGTGATTCCGATACGGATACATTTAAATCTGTGTCCTATCCATAGGTCAGTGGACAGCTCAACAACAAAAAAATAACATATACATTCATACCTGAAAACTAGATTAAAGATATCCACACTTTGGATGAAGGCCTTCAGGTTCTCTTTTATTTAGTATTATATGAGAAACAATTTATAGTAAGCAAACCATGACAGTGGGGTGGGTTGTGCTGTGTGGCTGATGCAGAACATTCTAACGGCACGAGGAACTCCAGCAAGCTCTTACTTCTTTATTCTAGATCTCCAACTTTTAAGATATTTGGACTTAATAATTTTTAAGCCCCTTCCCATCAGAAATTTTTGATTTTAAATGCCAATAAATGATTTCCTGAGATATGCAAAAATGTAGCTGAAGGGAATCAGAAGTGCTTGAATTCTACTTGTGTTAATTAAAGTGCTTTACTGCTGAACCTCCCAATGTCTCTTTTAGTCATTATAGAATAAGGTTCTATTTTATTTATTGAAATCACACAAACATAAATGCTAGAACTCAGGTAGAAGGACATGGAAAAAGACGTAGTAGTTACCGATGAGTGCCCCATTTTCAAAGAGTTACAATGGCTTGCCCAACTTGTAAAGATGGGATCAAGAAACATCCAGAGGTCTGGTCTAGATCTGTCTAAAGGAAGCAGATGTTGTATTTGAAATGTCCTCGTGGTCTGAATGGAATAAGTGATTTTAAATGTTAAGGGCTTGAAGGCATTCCTGATTAATTGCGAGAGTCATTTGACAACACTGTTTATTTCTCTTTCCCCAAGAGTCTTAAATCGATTTCCAAATTAAATTTCACAGCTAGTACAATTTGGAACAGTTCAGCTATCTACCACTGTATACCAGGGGAGGGATGGATGGCTGTGCTGTGTGAGTTAAGGCAGCTGTGGGTATCACAGACTTTGAGATTCAGTGACATAGTCACCCATGCTCCAGTCAGATTGGCCTCTAGGGACGGTCACATGCACGCCAGTGCACAGAAAAGGAGTCATAGGCACCCCAAAATGTTTACTAGATGATGTTTTATAAGCTAAAAATCCCTACAAATATGTACATGCCAATGGGCTCCCTATGACAGGTTTACATGTAATGCTCTTTCTTTTATAACCTTAATTTGTCCCAGATGCAATCTCACCAGATTTCAAGATAACGATGACATAAAATTGTCTTTGTTCTCTTACAAGTGTCAACATCAATGTTTTAGAAATGTGATCAGAAAACAGTCAAGAATATTACTGTGTTCAGAATTTTAATCTAGCCAAATTTGAATTTGAAATTGTCAAAATTATGATACAAGAAAGAGTAATAGCTTATTTACTATTGTGTTCCATTTATGACTTTGGATACACTTTCTCCTGTCATAGAAGATAAAATGGTTTCTAGTTATAACATAAACAGTAACATGACAAGCTCAAAGCAAAACAAGATGGGACGAACTCTGACACAATCTAGTTTTGGCTAGCTAGCTCACTTGGTCTTAATTATCCAAGCATGTTATTGACGTTAGTATACTACCTATTTACAGCAGAAGAACCTAACATTTAAGATTTTCTTATCAAGTGTTTAATTAAATGTATTTATCTCAGTGTCAAGAGAAGAATCTCTGAACTACAGGAACAAACTATTTTTTTTTGTTTAAAAATACATTAAATTTCTATTTATAAACACTTCTCCATTAGGCAAAGCTTTGGCAAATAATGTTATACAGCATATTTCAAAAGGGCAGGATGCCCTTAGAATTGGTTGCTTGAAAAAAAAAGTAAATAAACAATTTTAGAAAATTGACTTGAAAGCATCAAAATAAGAGAAACGGAGTAACATGCTCAGATATCAGATAAAAATGCAGTGGGGTGAGCGAGCTCCTAAATGGGATATTTTGTATGACAAGGGCAACAAGACCCAAATTAACAAAGTATAACAAGCAATAAGAAGAAAATTACACCAAGTTAAAGAATTTCAGTAAAATGAGGCATATTCTGTTTCATAGGGAAAGCTGAATAAAAAACAAACAAGTCTCCCCATTAGACTGTGTGTAAATTCCAATTATGTTCAAATGGGAAACCAAAATGCAACTTTGGCCATTTGAAATTTCTTATGAAGAACAGAAGTTCAAAGATCTTTGTACAAATTGGAAGTAGATGTTGGACAAATATTAAAATTGACTGCAGGGCTTGAAGGCAGGGTACATGTCAGAGTGGGCCAGGCCCTCAGTACAGAAGAGAGGAGAGAAGAGGGAGGGGAGGCTACTTATTTCAGTTTTGCCAACTTGACCTAGCAGAGTTATTTGGGAAGAGGGAAACTCAGTTGAGGACTTGCCTAAACCTGATTGGCTCGTGGACATGTCATGCAGCATTTTCTTGATTGATGCGGGAGTGCTGGGGCCACTGTGGCGGTGCCAGCCCTGGGAGGTGGGCCTGAGGGGTACGAGAAAAGGAGCCGAGAGAGCCCTGGAGAGCAGGCCTGTAAGGGAGTGTTCTGATATGGCCTCTGCTCCAGTTCCTGCCCCGACTTCCCTTCTCAGAGGGCCATAAACTACAAATGGAAATGAAACCTATTCTTCCCAAGTTGCAATTATCATTCCAACAGAAAACAAGGAGGAGAGAAGAGAAGGAAGAGAAAGAGGAAAGACAAAAAGAAAAGGCCTCATAGAACTGAAATTGAAAAAGACAGTACAACAGGTGATATTGGCGTACAAATTATCATGTTAATGACTTAGAAATAGTGGAGTCCCAGAGACCTCGATACAAGAACTCACTATATTGTCGTAAAGAAAGCATCAGAGTTGGTAAAAGGGGCAACTGCTCAGTCAACTATATGTATTTGTTTGGAAAATAAAGTTACTTTCAATTTGCCCTATACACACCAGAGCAAAGCAAAGCCATCCAGATGGCAATAGTCAATTGGAGAAACCTAAGGAGATTATGAAGACAAAATTTGTGGATGTTTAGCTGATATTAAAAGATAAGATTTCTGCAAATAAGTGATGGAAATTATATATATATGACAAAGCCACATCCTCTACTAGTGTTTTCTGTGAAATAACTCATACTAAAATTAAAAGTCACCTTTGGGAAGGGATAACTAGGGTATGTTTTTGGGAGTTGTGCGATACTGTAAAGTTTTGCCAGTTACTAAAGTCTTATAGACAGAGGAGGGACTGGCTATAAACTGGAGTAGAAAATGGGTAAAGCAATGTGGCACTGAATCTTGAGAACTACAGAGAAGATAATTTTAGGCTTACTAGCAACCAAAGCTATGAACATTTAAAAATATTCTCCTTTCCTGTCCCCTTTCTTCTTTCTAGTCCCAGTGGGCAAGAATGAGCACTGTGAGCATCTGGAACCGGCCTGTGTAGCCTGGAATGGTGGTCAGGGAATTCAGTGTGACAAGAGGATTCCACACCCTCAAACTGATTACCCGCTTTGCATCAGGACTCTCAGAACAAAATTCTGCCCAAAGAAACAATTTGAGATCTATGCTGCGATGACTGTTCTTGGTTATCATTGACTACATCTGCAATGAACTAAAACCCATGTGGCTGGGCACACCTGTGAGGGATTGTTTTCTTAATACAATCATTTGAAGTAGGAAGACCCATTTCAGTTTGGATCTTCTGAGGCTGGAGGATACACTTGTAATCCAGAACTTTTAAGGTCCGGGAGAATCTCCTTTATTGAAACACACTTTCTGGGGATAGCCTTTATAAAGGATATGGAAGGAGGAAGCTTGCTCTTGCTCTCTTTGGCAAGTCTATTCTTTCACTGGCTTTAGAGCCTACTTTTTCAGGATTGCAGCATATACTGAATACCATCCGAGACTCCTGCCTTATGAACTGAGCAAGTACTGGATTCTAGGACCTTCCATTCATAGGCAGTCATGTTGGAATAGCTGGACCACAGCCTATAAGCCAATCTAATAAATTCCCTTTCTTCTTTTTTTCTTCCTTCCTCTCTCCATCCCTCTCTTTTTCATTCTCTCTTTATATACATATGTTATATTTGTTGTATATAATATTCATTTTATACATATTCATTCTGTAAGTTCTGTTCCTCTAGTGAACCTTCACTCATACACATGAAAAGACAGAAAACCTGTTTCTTCAAACCTGTTTAAAACAGTGTATAATTCTAAGCAAATTGTATTTCAAATTACAGATAAAATATATTATTCTGTAGTCACAGAATTGGCTACTGTGTAGACAACATATACAGCTATTTAAATATATGAATTTATTAGTAAACTAATATACACACATATTTGTAGGAGGAAGAATATATTTCAGACCATGGATAGTTGCTGAATATTATGAATATTATACCCCATCTTTGAAAGCATACTTTATAGCAATTACATCATATTACTTTACATGCCAGGAATATGCCCAAGCTTTTGTAAGTTATGCCCAGCTCACCTGCATAATCTTCAGCACCGTAGTCATCTGTGGGGTCTTCCACTCGGCTGTAGCGGAAGCGTTCCACTTTGGGAAACTCGTTGGTTGGGGAGTATGGCTGTACGGACGTGCCATAGAGGACTAAGGACCATTCTTTCAATTTACCTTGAGAAACAGTAACCGAGAGTGACCAGAAAAATCTCTCTGAGCCCCTTAGCTTCCTAAAGTCAATCCTTCTGAACAAGAACAAGCAACAGTGGAGCAGTGGGAAGGTTGATAGGAATCTTAAGAAATGGACATTTCTACTGTCTGCAGAAATAAGGATTTCCCAGTTCACAGGCCATACATTCCTTGAGCGCCCACAATAGGAAGACAGGGACATAAACCAACTTCAGATCACGGGATCAAGGGATGACTTGCAAATTATGACTATTTAAGCGGATACTAGCTGTCTGCCGGAGGCTTTGTTCTAGGCACTAAGGGATCACTCCAGCTTTTTAGATGTTTTTGATCTGTTAGGAAGAAAAACCAAATTACTTGTGCCATCTAATTCCAGAATTAGTATTCAGTATTTGTAGACATATGATTCTGAAAACAGTGTTGTCTGTTACAATAGCCACTAGATATACTTGGCTACTTAAATGTAAATGATCTAAAATTAATTAAAATAATTGAGTTCCTCAAGATGGGCACTGAGTCATAAATTCATTGGCATGGATAATAAACTACATCACTGTAGAACATTTTCATGGACAGTGTGGGCTCTCGGTGGCCCCTCATGCATGCTCCTGAAAGTTACCCGAATAAATTCCATGCTTCATCAAGCTAGACCTGGGTAGAATTGTTTCTTTGGTCTATTATAAGTGCATCATTTAGAATTGAATTGAACATTCTTCACCTTCCTGGAGGAAAAGTCACACATTATTTGTCTAAAAAAATTAATAAAACTAATATTCTTCTGAATGAGTTTTATTTATGTGATCTTTAAATAATCTCTTAAAAATAAAAACATCTTTGTTTCAATAATTAGTTAACTATGAATGTGTATATGGGCATGTACGGAAGTCAAAGGACATTTTGTGGGAGATAGCTTTTTCCTTTTACCATGGGGATTGTAGGGGTTGAACTCAGGGCGTCGGTCTTAATAGCGAACACCTTTACCTACTGAGCCATCTTGCCAGCCCCAAGTCTAATGCTTTGCAGCTGAGTCACCATAAGTTCAGACCCATAGATAATTCTGGGATGTGCTCAGTGCTTTGGAACTATGTGTTGAGCTAGTAGAGTTGCTTTGTATGCAGCTTGCTCTTGGCTAACTTTTCTTTGCTAAAGCCCATGCTTTTTACAAGCTGGAGGCTACCTGTGTCAGAATTTTAAGCATCATGCAGGAAAACTTTGCTTAGTGGCGGGAAGAGAATGGCCACTGGATATGGGTGATTTATTTGATGACCCTGAGGTAACGGTGATGGAGAAATCACCCTTTCCACAGGACTCTGCTAGAATTCTAATAGAGTGCACAACACAAGGACGCCAGGTCATCTCATTTCTCTACCACCTGTAAACATTTGGATCTAAAAATGTACCCCATGGACTCTTTCAGAACATTGCCTCAAAGGTGATTATCCCTTGTCTGGGGACTACTATTAAGAACATTCCAACGGGACTATAGTCTGTAGTTCTCCTTTCCCTCTCTCCCTTCTATTTTCAATGCACAGGGCAGGCTGGCCTTGATCTCACTCTGATCCTCCTACAGTAGACCCTGAGTGCTGGGATTAGAGATATATGCCTCATTCAGCTAAGCACTTAATATGCATTTATTTTTTTAAATGGAGGGAAAACATACAAATCTAAACTTAGTGTGGCACCAGGAACCTCTAGATTTTGTATGTCTGGATAGAAAAATTCTACACATCTAACAAAAATTTCATCAGCTAGAGAAATCCCTCACTAGTCACAAACAGAGAAATCTACCATGGAACTTGGTGTGATAGAAACAAGGACATAATAATGGAAAAATACATTTGTAAATGGAAAAGTCCTTCATCAAAGTTGTGACTAACCTTAGCAGGAAAGAATGGGAAGAAGGCTATAAAAGACCATATAGTTTTATTTGAGCAATAAGGCATATAAAAAACATATCTGATTGGTATTGACTATGGTTAAAGTGAATGTTTGCATAATACAGTTGTCCCTCAACATTTGTGAGGAATTGGCTCCAACATCTATGAATAGAAAAACCATAGGTGATCAAGTTTCTTATGGAAAATTTGCTTAGAATGTACAGATATCTACCTATGTACTTCAAATCATCGCTGGGTTACTCCTACTACCAACTAAAAGGTAGATTATCATACTGTATTGTTTAGGGAATTAAAGGCTAGTGCATGTACAATAAATGCAATCATTTCCTAAATATTTTTTTTTGATATAGGTTTGGCTGAATCTGAGGATATGGAACAATTGGAACACACAGACATAGAGAAGGCAAAATAAATCTGAGCTACTTCAGAGAGCTTTTAACATGCCAAGGGAGCCTTTGGGGAGACTCTTAACTCCTCCAAGGCAGAAGGACTCTTGCTTATAGCAACTCCCTAAATGGGAGCCTGGACTGGGAGCCCTTCAGGTGAAGAATTGCTTATACCCGTCGATGATAAAGAACACAGGTAGTTTTGCTGAGTTTAAAATTGTCTCAAGTTCTCTACAGACAACATGCCGCCTGTATCCACACTTCTCTTTGATATACCACTGCCACATGGCCCACACTTGTTTCTACAGAATCACTTGACACCTTAGGGCCTGGAGTGACACATACTGATGGGTCATCTGGGAGCTGTAGAAGCACAATCCATTTACCACGCTATTCTCGCTTCTAAGTGTTATGTATCCCATGGTAGGAACACTGAATAGGAGGTAAAAGGAAAGCAAGAGCGGGCTCTAGGAACCAAGTGGCTTAAGAAAAAAACCTAAGTAGCTAGAACGGCGGCTTGGGGCGGGGGTGTCTGTCTTTAATAGCAACCTTGTGTTTGTGGAACAAACATTTGATCTCTGGATAAAACTGGCCACTATTGTATTCAGATAGCATGCTGAGGGGGAAGGCAAAATTTCCAATTTTTAGTTAAAAAAAAAAACCTTTAAAAAAGTATTTTATTTACTTGTAGGTACTGCAGCATCAGTTGCCAGAAGAGGGTGTTGTGTGCTGTCTTCTGTCACTCTGCACCTATTCTTTGGGTGTAGGATCTATCTTTGAAAGCGGGGATAATGTTTGCTCAGTCATCAACCACCAATCATCCTCCTGTCTCTGCTACTCCTTGGAGTGGGGCCTACAGGTTTATTCCTGAGGTTACAGCTATGTGCCAGGATACCCAGCTTGTTATGTGGGTATTGAGATCTAAAGTCAGGACTCTACGATTGTATAGTGGCACTCTTAACTGCTAAGCCATCTCTCCTGCTTCACTCCTGGATGCACCATAGGTTTTGGCCTCCCTGCTTATGGGGGGGGGTGTACTTGAGCCTAAATGGCATTATTGAGCTGTATACACCAAATACTTGAGGAGAAATATATATAAAACATCATGGTCAAAATGGATTCCTAGAATGAATAACCTTCTTCAAGAGGCAGGCAAAGTGCTGGCGAACCTGACCTTCGTCCCTGAATTCTCCTGAGAACCGCCTCTGCTTTATACATCTCACTGAATGGGAGTTATGATTATGGGTGGTCTGGGCGATCCCGTTCTGAGTCAGTACATGGCTGGAGTTGGATATAAGTCCTAAATGTCTCTCAGGTCTGAGCCTTCTGCAAATGGACCGAGCACCAAGGTTGTCACTGCTGACATCTGGGACTGTCGGGTGGGTGGGAAGCTGTATACTTATTAGTAAGTTGACTCATTTCTGAGGCAAATAACTGCCCAGGGGGCTCTATTGTGGGCAATGAAATCTCCCATTCTATGTGCATTTCCTTAATGTATGACAAAGAAGCTTCGTATATGGACATAAGGAGGGTCAGCTGATGTGGTGCACTATGGGATCTTAGAGGGCTGGAAACTATCCTTGCTATCGTTATTTTCATACTATATATCAAAAAGTTTCATTTCCCTTGGCTTTTGGGTTTGTTCAGAGCAGAATACCACCATTTCTCCCCTTTGGTAGTAACCTGATTAGTTGATTTAGCCGTCCTTTTGAAATGAAAAATGAAAAATTGAGAAACAAAGTAAAAAGCAAGCAAGCCAAGTAGCATAAGGAAAACCTAACTCTTTTTTTCGTGTGTGAATTAATGTGCCTATAACGTAGTTTAAAGCATGCAAGTGAACAAAGCTTGGCTTTCACAAACTACGGAAAATGGGCCAGATGCACTTCTGAGGGATATGTCTCTTATTCACACCTAAATGTTTATTCTCTATTTCTTATTTTGAAATGATACCATTTACTGTCCTACCTTGAGGACGAGAAGGTGTGTAGATAATTTACAGCATGTATGAAATGTATCACACAGAATGGTGCTGCTGATACAGAGGTGCTGTCAGGACATGGTTGTGACTTGTCCCTCAGGGGTTGATGTGCTAAAGGCCTGCTCTACACACAGTGCAGTTGGAGTAGTGAAATCTTTAAGAGGCAGGGCCTACTGGAAGGTAGTTAGGCTATGGGGTTCCAGCTCCATTAATACATTGATGATGCTCTCTCAGTGAGTGGATCCTGCAGGGGTGGATGAGTTCAGCAGAGAGTAGGCTGCCAAAGGAACTTCCAGAACAGTGACGTTAAAAACGTTCTTCGTTATGAAGTAGAGTATCAGTTTGTTGTTATAACAAAACCAA
The DNA here is from genome assembly GCF_000001635.26 of Mus musculus. Taxonomy (NCBI): domain Eukaryota; kingdom Metazoa; phylum Chordata; class Mammalia; order Rodentia; family Muridae; genus Mus; species Mus musculus. The sequence goes on from NC_000085.6 coordinate 17,585,920, forward strand.
CCAGAGTAAGGCACCTGTGGAGAATGCTTTTGCTCAAATGTGGTTAGTCATTTTCTTCCACAAGTGGGTTAATTTGAACCGATTTCTTACCTGGAGTCTTGAAGTTCCTCAGCTGAGATGGCGTATCATAAACTTCGAGGACCCAGTCCCCAGCAGCCCGTTCTCCCCAGCAATGAATAGTCATGAACTCCCAGTTCTTAAACCCTTCCATGGAATGATCAAAGAGCCTGAAAAACCATAAGATTCTTCTTGGTGTGTATTAATTAAAATCTGCTGAGAGTAGAGCCAAAAGCATGATTAGTAGCCCTTGTATTTATCAGCCATCCATGTTCACACACTAACTTGTCTTTTGTCTTAGACATCACCAATGGCCGGACCCACATAGAGCATCTTTATTCTACAACAAAGAAGCTAGCTCTTTAGAGACCAGGAAAATAGACGAATACTCTATTCACAAGACTGATAATAAAGAGCTGACTGTGTAGAGCAATGATGGTCTCTCATACCAGGGATGTGGGGAGCACGTATGGGGTTGGGGTGGGAATGCAAAGATGGTGCCCAAATTTTGGAAAACACTTTAGAGTTCCAATAAAGTTCAAAGAACACTATACATAAATTTCAACCACCTTTTTTCTAGACATTTATCCAACTGAACTGAAAACATAAGCCCACAGAAAGAGCTCCATAGGAATATTCATAATTGTCAAAAACCTGTAAAACAGCTGGAGCCAGGTTAGGTCCCTAGCACCATATGCTTTTAACTTTAGTTCCCAGGGATCCTCATCTGGCTTCTAGAGACATCTACCTGCCTGTGGCGCACATAAACTCATACATACAGGAACACATGCATATACAGAAATTTTAGAAAATTCTTTAAAAAGTGTGTCAATTTCAATGACCACCAATTGGCAGATTTATTTCTTCATTTGTGGTCTGTGTAAGTGTGTGTGCATGTTTGTATGAGAGTGCATGTACATGGAGGGCAGAAGTTTGTGCTAGCTTCCATTACTCTCTGCCTATTCCTTTTGAAGCAGGGTACCCTCCTGTGCCTGCACTTGAATTTTTTACAGCTACACTGGAAGTCAGAAAGCCTACTGATCCTCCTGTCTCTACATACTTTGGAGCTGGGGTTATAGGCATTGCTGGGATATTAGGCTTGATGTGTGGTTTCTGGGATCCTAATTCTAGTCTTTCTGATTGGAGAGCAAGTGCTCTGAACTTCTGAGTCCTCTTTACAGTTTACCCCATAAACTGGTAGATAAAAAAAGTATGGTACACGCTCAGACAAATTTCTCAAACACCGCTTGACACAAAGAAGCCAGACACAAAGCCAACATGCTTTGTGATTCAAGCCATACAAGACCTAGAAGGTGCATGGTTAGATTCTTCTCTCCTAGTTCACTTTTTGTTTGCCAAGTAAACCAGTGGCTATGCAGATCTTCTCTGCAGAAAAAGTGTATTTCCAGAAAAACAACAAGAACTGCATCCTTCTCCTTCAGGACTAATGTTAGAAACCTGATTTAGAAAAATACAACTTGTCACTGTGTTTTGAATTCCCTTCAAAATGCTAGCTGTTTTCCAAAGCTGCAGTGTACAGTGGCATGCATTTGGATCGTGAGGGTAGCTAAGTGGTCAACGTAGCAATATTTCTGAGAAAGGCAATGGACAGTAAAATCACTACTATATGCTCCTATGCTTTTGCAAGAAAGAAAAGGGCTATCAAGCCGTGTTCTTCAACTGTTTCTCAGTCAATAATTAATTTCAGAAAGCCTGAAAAGAACAGGTTAATGGGGCCCCTTACTAGAGGATAGCTTAGTTCTTGGGAGTATGTAAATACACTTCGATACTTCCTCTATTGCAGTAAATGGCTAGCAATTATTCTTAAACCCAGCCTTCATGTGAAGCTGTCTTTGTCTATGGTACCCATGAGTTACCTATGAAGTTTAACTCTCTGAGCAGAGAGCTGGTTAGCATCTCAACAGGGCCCACATCAAATACTGTGCTTGGTTTCTTTGCTGGTATCTTTGAAGCAAGAGCTCTTTCCCGTAGTAATTGATTCTCAGTAAAATATAAATGATGCAGTTAATGGAGATCCCACAATCCACTAAACAACAGGCTCATTTCACAAGTTTATAGCTTAAATCTAGACATCAACCAAGAACTTTTTTGGGCCATTGTGTGACTGGCTTACACTCTTAAGAGTGGGATGTCTGTAAGTCATTGAAAGGTACCAACTTTGAGGCAGGGACTGGGAATTATCTCAGAGGCTATCAAAGGGACTATATTGAGAAGAAAAACCAGTTAGTAGGACTCCTTCCCTAACTTGAACTCTGATCTGTTGAGCTTACTATGTGATTTGAGGGCACCACGGCACTAAGCTATTTCCGAATACACCTCGAAGAGTGAACATGAAAACTGTTCTCCAACAGTTTAGACAAGACATTTAGCTCACAGCCTTAAATCAAAACTTGTAAAGGACATTAGAGGCCACTATCTTGTTTCCAAAATCTGAGTCAACTTTTAATGGCTCAGGGAATCAATTAGTGGTCGGCTGGATTGGTAGGCCCTGAGATTCTTCTCTGTGATCCTTTCTTGTCCATCTCTGGAATCAATCCTTTGCTGCCAATCATTTTTAGATCCTATTTGGAACAAAGATTCAATGCCAAGTAGAGCTACATCTAATATCAAATTCAAATAACTGTTTCAAAGTTGAGATATGAATTTGTTTTGCCTATGCATATATGGTCATGGTTTTCTGGTCTCTTCACTTTTCAAAGAGTTGAGATGTTCATTTATGTCATGTGAGTAGAGGAATGAAAATGCAGCAAGACATGAGGTGACATTCTCCTGAGAGTTGATGGTGACAGAGACAGATAAGGACTGTTGTGTCAGCTAACTGGACATGTGCATTTTGAGTCTGACCTGGGCCTTCATGTGGAGCAGTAGTTAAAATGGAGGCATGTAAATTCCACTGTCTGATTTTGATTCAATATTTTGATAATTTTTATTTTTTAACACTGTAATCAAAACTGCATTTCTTTCTTTTCTTTAAGCAGGAAAAGTTAGTGCAGCTTATAGATTAGTTTGGCATTGCTGGGAATAAATTTGTCCATAAAATAAATCAGATGCAAACCCCAGGCTCTCTATTAAAGAGATTTTAAATCAGGGGCTTCCCTTTAACCAGCTGAGAAAGAAATCCAATGTCCACTTTGCACACCTGTGCTGTGCTAGCAGCAGACACAGATGACACATGGACATTGTCAGTACCGGTGACATGTTAATAAAACAGAACCAGTATGCTAAAAGCCAGAGTAGATCATCACCAGGTCCAGATCCACTTCTGCGCAGAGAAGTCAGTTCTGTCATGACTGGCTTCCTAATTGTGGGCTCGGTGAAATGAGAGGTGCAACTGGCACAAATTGCACCCACTTATTAAGACGGTGCCCCAGCTCTATGCTCGGGAGTGGTTTTCAAACTAATTACTTTGGATGAAGCCTGTTAGAAGAGCCTGCCATTATGTGTAGCACATCAGGAAATAACTCATATAATTAGCACAAGATCCCCCCACCCCCCCGACTTAAGAGTCTAGTCAATATATCATGGCTGCAACATGCTTCCAAGAAGGTGTGGCAGCTAAATAACAAGGCACTTTATAAGCACTGGCATCCATATGTTATAATTATTTCTAAGACTGTAAATGGTTTTAATTTCAGAACCACGGTCTACTATTCAAACAGTATTTATCACTCTGGTCTGACATTAGCCTATGCACTTGGGAGGCCTTTCTCCTTTCTTTTACTCTGTAAGAGCTTCCTCACAATTTAGGGTGGCACTTATTGATGGCTCCAAGCCCTCACTGAGCTCAACTGTGATAGACTGTTTATGATATTGGGTATTTAAACATACTATTTGGTTCCTTCTTTTTCTTACTGAAAGTGCTTAAATGTTTTGGGGGCTGGAGAGCTGGTTCGGTGGTTAAGAGCTCTTCACCTCCACTCCCCCAGAGGACCTGAGTTAGGTGTTAGCACCCACCCTGGGCACCTTACAACCACTTTTAACTTTAGTTCCAAGGAACCCAAAATCTCTGACTCTCATGTACACTTATATTCATGCGCACATGTACACGTACACACACAAAATAATTTAAAAACATTCTTTTAAAAAGAAATATTTTGGTATTGGTGCTAGAGAGGTTTAGACTATCTAAAAGAAAATTTTATCCCTTAAATGTAAAGTTTCAACAAGCATATTATGGAGTCTCTCATTAACTGCCAAACACATCTGGTTTTGTAATCCTCTTGCAAAAGATTGCCTTCGTTATGGAGTATATGGCTTTTCTGCAGGACTCTGTTTTGCATTATAAACATCTTTGTAAGTTACTCGCACAGCATCCGGGACAATACCACATATATAAGATATTTTGTAACATAAAACCAAGAAAACCTGGGAGATCTTTTAAATTGAGGTTGAGGTGTAGTCTCTGGGCTGGCAGCTCTAATCTCAGTTAGCTTACTAGAAATGGGGCTTCTCAGACCTTACCCCAGAACCATGCAATAAGGCCTGGTGAGCAGGGCTCAGGCATCTGTGTTTGATAAAGCCCCTGGCTGAATGTTTTGAGAGGCACTGCGTAAGCAGGGCACCACTTGCTAAATGCTTACATGCCAGGCCCTGGGGTAATGGTTTACTGTGCATTGGCTTATTCAATACTTGCACCAAGCTTGTGTGAGGCAGTTGGTGTTGCACCTATTTCATGAAGAAATTTACTTCTCTAGATTCAGACACAGACATTAGCAAAGCCAAGAGAAAGCCAGCTGTGTGTAAACCTAAAGGCTTATTCTTAGTGACCACAGCAGGACCATTACAACGGTAATGTTTTCACTGCAAGCCACGAATGCATTAATATTCCATGATGTCTACCAGTATCAACAGTTTCCCATTGAACATTTAGGGACAGCAGTGACAAATGTGACTGAGGCATAACTACTACATTTTACACAATTATTGGGGTTTTCAGACTACAAAGTGTAAATTCTCTCTACTTGAGACTATATAATCAGAAGCAGAAATATGTTTCCATAATCAAATTTACAAAGGGAGCCAAAGTTTCAGCTTTCATTCTGAGGCCAAACACTGGAACAGAGAGCCAAGACAATTAAGCCAAGTCTAAAAGGAAGTCAGATGGGGGTGGGGCAAGGTGTGGAGAGGGGCTGTGCATAATTCTAAGAAGTGTGGCTGATGGAAGAATTTGGTGAGACAAGGCTTTGTTTGGAAATGTTGTGCACAGTGTTTGAAAGATCTCTCATCTAAGAGTTTTCAAAGGACTCTAAACCTAGCAGCTTCCCCACCCTGACCTGTTTGACCTCCAGATTCTCCCTGGAGTAAGCCACGTGCTCTGAAATCAGTCAGAGAATATGGCCAAGAGGCAGGGAGGGCCGAGGAGGAAGAAATAGGACAAGAAAGGGCCATTTGTTCACCCTAGGACAGTTCTGGTGACCCGTAGCTCTAACCCACTAAATCACTGCAGTTGCTTGCCAGGGAAGCTGGCTTTCTGGGCTAATGGGGCACGAAGCTCAAACTGGCCTGGAGTTCTGAATACTGCTGAGTGCCCTCCAGCACTTAGCACCTGCAGCCAGCTTGGGTAAACCACTCTCCTCCCAACAGCTGTTCTCCACAGGAGCTGCCCATCAGTGGGAACAGGGACCCGTTGAGGGGCTCCAGACGGCCCACACAGATGTAACCGTCATGTACAGCACTTTGTAGAAACCAGATCGTCCAGGAACTGCAGTGGTCAACGGATAAACAAGTGAAAAGAAATTCCTCTGAGAAATGTCAAGGAAAGTGAAAGTCTGGGGAGGTGGCACAAGACAACAACCTAGAGAGAGCCCTGGGTCTAAGCAGAGCTAGAACTTTTGCTTCTGTTAAGACCTAGGTGGAGAGACTGCTTCAAAGGCTTGGGGCAGCTGAGCATGGTGGCTCAACCCTTTACTCTGGAGCAGAGGCAGTCGGATATGTGTGTTCGAGGCCAGCCTGATCTACACAGCAACTTCCAGGTCAGCCAGGGCTATACAGTGAGGTCCTAGGGATCTCAAAAACCAAACCAAACCAAACAAAACAAGACTGAAAAAGTTCACGGAGAGTTTTCTACAGTGGCATCCAGGCTAGCAAGCATGCAGACAGGGTGAGGACAGATAACACCTCTGCCACCAGAGGTGAATGTGTGAACTCTAACCACCTTGCGAGAGAAACTTTGCTTTAGAAGTTTATTCCTTCTTTTTAAACCGTGATCTTTGCTCTTCTTTGGAAATTTCTATGCTTGCTTGCTGGCTTTCTTTTTCTTCTCTCCTTCCTTCCTTCCTTCCTTCCTTCCTCCCTCCCTCCCTTCCTTCCTTCCTTCCTTCCTCCCTCCCTCCCTCTTTCCCTCCCTCCCTCCCTTCCTCCCTCCCTCCCTTCCTTCCTCCCTCCCTCCCTTCCTTCCTTCCTTCCTTCTTCCTTTCCTCCCTCTTTCCTCCCTCTTTCCTTCTTTCTTTCTTTGACAGGTTTGTGCTATGTAGCTCAGGTTGGCTTTGAACTCACAATCCTCTGATCTCAGCCTCGCTAGAGCTGGTGTTACAGGCAAGTACCACTATATTCAGCTTAGAATCTTTACTCTTCAAAACCCAGGCTGAATGTTGGGAATGACAACTGTTCCCCTCTCTTAGGAATAATCTTGGGAACACAGACTCCTTCTAAATCCTGCTGTATTCATCCATTCCTCAAGGCAAAGAATTGTCTTGGAGACCAGCATGAAAGACACCAGGACACAGCAGGGCTTTTCTTCATTTCTCTCCAACCCTTTTTGTGTCTTGTGTCCTGTCCTGTCCCCAACTCTCAACTGTTTGATTCCTAAGCCAGGACTGAGTGTTGATTTAGGACCACATTGGCAGTCACAAGGTTTCCCTTCTACTGAGTCAGATACTAAGAGATATTAAAGACTGGCTTCTGTAATAAAATAGAGCCCTTGGACCATGTCAGAGGAAAAGAATGCCAGAAGAAACCACCTTTCTTGAGCTTCCTAGGTAGGAGGGATACTTCCTCCGTCAAGTACAAGAATGGGTGTGTGGCCTTGGACCAGGTCCAGCTATGCAACTATTTGACATTTAAAGGGACAGCTACTCAGAGAAATGTTATGGGGGAGCTATGGACTATTACATCTCATATCTTTGGCAGTTCTCTGTGCCTCCAACTCTCTCCAGTCTTGCTACTGCTTTCTGATGGAACACATCTTCAGTCTCAGAAGGATATGCAGCAATCAATCCCTTTAGGTCAAGACACTGATGCAAACCTGAGCGGGGGAGGCTGAGTTAAACTTAAGTGCAGGTCAAGGACGCAAGCTCTGGGGTTATTCTTGCTCTTATCACTTTGATAACAGCAAACCAGATGTGGGCTGTGGACGAACATATGTGTGCCCTGAAGCCAGTGACCCGGGAGGCCACCAGATGCCTGTGATGGCATTCATAGACCATCAGCTGGCCAGTTTCCTTGCTGAATTCCTTTAGTGGAATGGCAATAAGATAAAGTGCAGCTAAAACCCAGAAGATGGGACTGCATTTTTCTAGCAAGCAAGCAAGCAAGCAAGCAAGCAAGCAAGCAAGCAAGCAGTAGCAGCAGCAGCAGCAGCAGCAGCAGAGAGGGTGGCTTTCTGCAAGGGAGGGGGTGAACTCAGGACATAGAGGCATGCATGATGTATGCCTCAAAGTCTGACTTTGAGTTCCAAAGCTTTTCACCAGGATACTCTTGAACGTTAAACTCAGATGAATAATGACAAAGAAAAGAAAGAAAGAGAGAGAGAGAGAGAGAGAGAGAGAGAGAGAGAAAGAAGAAAGGAAGGCAGGAAGGAAGAAAGGAAGGAAAGAAAGAAAGAAAGAAAGAAAGAAAGAGAAGGAGAGAGAGAAGGAAGGAAGGAAGGAAGGGAAGAAAGAAAGAAAGAAAGAAAGAAAGAAAGAAAGAAAGAAAGAAAGGAAGAAGGAAAGAAGGAAGGAAAGCAAGGCCTCCCCTGGCTTTGTAACAGCTATTGAGACCTCCATTAATCACGCATTGTCAGCAGGTAGGGCAATTAGTTTGTGGGCAGCAGTTGGGGCCCCTTTGTATGGCAGGGGGAGGGAGAGTAAGGAGGGAGTGCTTCAGGGTCTGACAAAGTGGAATCCTCACATCCCTTTCCACCTGCAAACCTGTTCTGGCAAAAACTCAGTTCATCGTTAAATCACTCATGCCCCCGGTTTAGGAGAAGAACATAGGAAGTCTAAGCATAGAAATGGATGAACGTGAAGCTCAGAGTCTATGTCACAACGTTCCCACTGTCTCTTTCCTCTGAGTGCTCTGCAATTCCTTCTTAAAATAAAGAACAATGGCCTTTAAGCTTTCTGCAGTAACCTCTTAGTACCCAACTATACAATACCACCCTCCCATGTCTACAGATGCTAAGCAGCTTCTCACCCTACTCAGATACTAAGAAAGTACAGCATTCGAGGACCACTCAATTGGTTCCCAGGATAGGAAGAAAAAGCTGTTATTTTTATCTACCTTGAAGAATAGCAAGTACAGCTATGGTTCCCACCCTGGTCGGGAGTGGTCCTCACTGTACCTGTTGGCCAAGAGCTGGGATCTGGTTCCTGAGGGTGATGTCAGATAGATGGCCAGGTCTCCCCTCCGTGGGTGTGTGATGGTAATACGCACAACTACATGCTCCAGGTAATTGACGTGATGGTTGGGATTATCCGAGCAGCCTGAGGCTTTGTAGATGGAGCGCACTGCACTGTTTGGTCGAATGGTCCTGGCAGGAGAGAGAGTATGGAGTTTGAACAAAAGACATGGTTGAAATCAATGACTTTGGGGCTTGAAATGAGAGTACAAGACACAGGCAGCAGCTGTCCCCTGGATATTAGAAGACAACAGTGCCAGACACTCAAATAACTGGGCCATTTAAAGGGAAAGATGCAAGTGAGAGGAGATGGGGAGCCAAGGGCTTTTTATCTGTAATAAGTGCTAGGTAAATAAATCCTGATTAACTTCCCCACTCCTTTATTATTTTATTTTATTTTATTTTGCTATCTCACTCTGTTCCATGAAAGAGATAAATGGGGAGAATTTTAAAACCAAACCAAACCGCAACTTTATCCTATTTTCATTTTGCTTACTAACACACTTCCTCCAGGATTATAAGGCTTTATGTTCATCACAAACCATAAACACAATTCACAAAGTTTTCCAGACAGAGAGGTTTCTGACAAGAAAGCTAGGCAATACCCCCGAGATGAATGCTGCCCTATGGGTCAAGCACCCAGGAACCGCTTCATATCCTGCTGGGCAAACCCTGCAAATGCAGCCGCCGAGTGTGTGCAGCTAACACTGGGGAACAGGCCCATGACTCTCAGGGATCGGCCATTGCACTTGCTATCTAGTTTATCATACTCCTTGGTGACCTACATAGTATGTGGTTAAGTTCGAGGAACATAAAGATCTGGAGAGTTCTTGCTTCAACAAGCAAGGACACGGACAAGTAGGAAATGGAGAACAGCCCACAAGTACAGGGTTTGGAAGGGACGCTTCCCTTAGAAGGATCTTTGGGTGTAACAGTCTATTTCAAGTTTATAACTACACTAGAAAGAAGCCGCAGATAGATGCATCTAGCTTCCATGTTTTACAGCACTTGCGTGGGCCTCATTTTGGGGCTTGTCAGGTTGTGGCTAAGGCAGCAAGCATTACTTGATTTGTCGGTCTGTGCTTTCCACACACACGTGCTGCTGAGGAACAGTTGTCCACTTCTCTGCTTCCATCACCATGGCTTCGGCATCCATCAGTCCAAATCCATAGAGATGGCTCACTGTGGAAGGCAAGAGGTAGGTCAGTTTTCCTGTGGCTACCCACACTGACTCATACTGCCATTCAACAGAGACCCTAGCCATAACCTAGAGGATCCTGATCATCTGTTTAGCAAGACTTGAGAAGCAAAACAAATGATCATAGTAAGACAACAAGATCAGTGTGCATCATTTGCTGATTCTGCAATATTACTAGCAATATAATGATCATGAATGAATTGTTCCTACATGTTAGACACTAGTCTACATTTTATATTAGTCCTTCTGACAATCCAAAGATGCTAGTGTGATTACTATCATCTCTCATGGATGAAGAAACTAAGATACAGAGAGATGCTTCTCCAAACTGATCAGTGACTCAGTGTCTAAGCTCGATTCCAACCCATACTATTTGGATCCAAGACTCATTTGTATTAAACCATTTGAATTAAAAATGAGGACATCATTGATTTTATGAGATAAAATTACTAATAGCTTTAAAGAAATATGAGAGCATATATAATTTCTCAGTGTAGGTAGAATTCACAGGTAAGAAATATCAACTTTCTGACATATCTAGTAATTAGGTTAAATACCTTCAAAGGCATAAATCATTACTTTTCTTTTAGCGTTCAAAAATTCAGTAAATTATATACATAAAATATTTGGAGGTTTTTAGACTTTTATACCAGCTTCTTGTCTTAGAATCCATTAGTTTTCAATTAGAATATGATCTGATCTAAGATGACTAGAGATGAGTTTGCTGTAACTGTCTCTGAAATACAGAATTATTTTACTGATGGTGCAGTTACACATTCAGTTCATTCTAAAAATACTTTAAAATCCCTGTAGAATATGTAAAAAAATCTCCATTTTAATTTAAACCACAGCCATATCTTTATCATCAACAGGAAGTTAAACTTCTGATTTTTCCCATTTTTTATTATTGCATTAACTATTTTATGAAAAATTCCCCATACCTGCCCATGTCTATGTGTTGCTTAAATTCATAGTTCTTTAGGACACCACGTTGTACAAATTTGAAAAGCAACCTCCTCACTTAGCTCCACTTATTCCCCTCTGTTCCAGAGTTTGGTGAAAACCTTACTGACTTTACCTATAGAAAGCCCTTGGTCTAACTTTTCTTATTCCTCTTTTGTACAGAATAGATTCTGTCTATTCTCTGCCCTCCCAAACATCTAGCTGATTTGTCTACTTCCTAAAGTGTTCTGGGATCAATAAAAAGTCAAGAGTTTCACTGAAATCCAACCAACGCTGTCCAGCAGTCTTCTTTGCAGTCCTATGACTTGTGAATCCGCCTGCCTTTCTGCTCACCCCTCTGTCCACCCTCCATCCCGTGGGGGTCTCTGTGTGACAGGCACTGCACAAGACAGAGTACTTTAAAGCCATATCACTGATAACTGAAAATGAACTCATCAGCTATCGTGTGTCCTCGTGCTGCAGCTTCATTATAAAATGCTTAATGGAGGGAGTGGCCTGATGGTCTTTTATATCCAAACTTAGTGATGGCTTGGTTCATGCTGTTTGATAATCATATAATACTTAGCAAACAAGATGAGTGAAAAGAAGAAATAGAGGCTGAAAGGACATGACTGTTCCTAGGTATGGTAGAAGAGAAGGTTTACTGTAGACAAAATAGAGAGCACAACCTGAGGCAGGGACATCTGGGAGAATCCAGAGTGGACATGCCCCCAAGCCATGTGAGGCAAGGTCCAGCAGGGGAGAGAGGAGAGCAGCTGCCAACCAAGAGACTGGTCAAGAGAACAGACAAAAAGACCAGGTAACCAAACCAGTTGGACTATATACAGAAAGGCAGTTGGAGGAAGAGCAGTCCAGCCCCAATACTTGGGCTGGAGAGTGAGGTATGGGGCATGCCAGCCAGAAGGGCCCTGTCAGCGGTAGACATTGAGGGATGTTGGAAGAACCTGGCAGGGGCCCAGATCCACTTTGGTATGGTAACTAGGCACCTCAGCCATTTGTCCTGAGTTTGAGACCTACCGTAAAATGAAACATTTCAGCTGCAGTTTCCTTGCTTTAGCATATTATGATGTAACCTGCCATGGCTCATTGAGTAGTATTATACAACTTCTCAGGTGAAGAAAACCCACACATTATTTTGTAATCAGGTCCTAAGCCAGATAGGCCATACCAAATATATAAAAACAAATCTACCTTGTCATGGCAAGAAGACGTATATTTACAACTTTTATTACTTATGAATTTTTCTTAAAAAGGTTTTCTTCATTAAAAAGCAAGTTGATTGTAAAATACCTTAAGTATACCAAGGAAAGCATACAAACAAATGAAGTCATTAGTAACCTCAACCAAACGGGTAATGCCTATGAATAATACTGATACTTTGCTTCAGTTTGATCATGTTTTATAAAGTTATTAAAAAGAGAAAGAGGAACATTAAATATAAGTGAGATTCCAAATGGGAGTGCACATGAAGACTGAGGGCAAGAAGGGCAGAGAACGGGTAAAACAGCTAGCAGGCGAGCTTCATCCCAGTCCTCTAGTCCATGGTCAGAAGCTACAGTTTATACTAACCCACGCTATGTTTTATAAGGGGGCAGGCTGGCTCTCTGAGCATAGAGATGATAAAGAGGTAGAAAAATCTAAATTATCCTGGCTTGGTTCATACTATATGCATGTACTAAAACACTTCACTCTTCTCATAAATATGGACAGTTATTATTACCTGCTCATCAATAAGAGTTTTTGGAAAGAACTCTAAAAGAAGGTCAGCATAAGGAAATAAACTGATGAAGATCTTTTGTGAATTCTCCCCTTATTTAACCACTGCCCACATGCTCAATATCCTTTTATTACATATAATCTTAAGTATTTTCTTTCCCTGGGGAAGCTGAATTTTTATCAACAGTGCTATGGTAAGTTTTATGCCTGTCATGTATCCCCTATACTTCTAGTTTTAAACTAGCACAACTTATTTTATTTCAGCTCAGTAATAAGACTGAAGGTTTGATTGGCATGTGAAGGGGAGGATGTGGGGGAGAGCAACAGCTCTGGAAGGTCACTTCAACTCCTTGGGCAGTTCTATCCAGGAGCACCTGAATTTAGTTCAGCTATGTTTACCATGTTCCTCTGTATGGCCCCGCCCCAAATCTGTCCAGCTAACACCCACTAGAGCACGTTAATGATGAGGGTCATCAAGTATCACCTACACTTCATGCACGTTAGGCAGCCTCTTGGGTTAAGTAGAAAAGCTACTTATGAATGGCTACATGTTTGCTTCTTCTTCCAATTTCATTCCTATCCTCTAGGGACATGGTCTGCTCAGGAAACACTTAAGGTAGATGTAAAGAAAGAGGCCGAGGAACTCAACAGCAAAACAAACAAACAAACAAACAAAAAACCATTAGACTAGTGTCAATCATTGTGGAAACTAGAATAGACTGATGGAAGTGGTTGAGTCAGTAATAGAGATTTTTAGTATTTTGAAATACTCAGAATTGTCTCAGAAAGTGATGCACAATTGAAGAAAAATATGATGTTAATTCTTCTTATCTGTTAAATTTTCTTGTTGGCAATGCATCAACTCTGTGCAGCTTGATAGACCATTATTTGTCTTGTTGCTAAATACCGATGAGGAAATAATTAGACAGTGAAAGTATTGGACAGATAAGCTGTTTAAAAATGTGGTGTCAGGAGGGGAAATAACACAGAGCAGCTCAAAAACAAGAATGAATTTTAAAATATAATGTAAAGTTTTCACACTCAAAATCACCTCAAATGCAGAAAAGCTGATTTTCTTTAAATATGTGAGTGGCGTCTTCACTTGCCTGCCCATCTCCATTGATGAGCCACAAAGCACAGGGTGTAAGCTGTCTAGCAGCGACAGGGTGTCTTGTTTATATAAATACTTACAGGATAAAGGGATAGAACAGGTAAAAAGCTAAGAGCTCACCAGTAACAGGTTAGTGCATTAGAAAACTGTAATGGGGATACAGAACTTTGTTTCTTCCCCTTGAACTTTTGGGAAGTCATCAATATCTTTTGAAATTTACTTAAGAGTCAGGGCACACAGTTTACCCAATTATCATGGTGGCAAATGGACTGTGCAAACAGCTGGCTGTGGCAGGGCCACTCTATTGCTCAAGGATATTATTAATTACGCACCTCATGCCAAACTCTGAACAAAACTTAGGCCTGAAAATAATTTCTCAAATCAAGTAGAACTCATTCTATGCAAGAAACAAAACTTCTGTAAGCAGGGTATTAATACGATTAAGGATCCCAATCCGAAACTCTCATGCCTGTGAGTACAGTGAGCAAATATCCCCTTCCAACACAACCATAGTTAACATTCAGAAATCAATTATTATAAGGATATTGAGGGAACAAGGCATATGTGTAAAAATCCTTAATGATCTTGAGTGTATTTCAGGAAAAAAAATCATTTTTTTAAGTAGTGTGAGGAAGGGCTCTGATTCAGTATATTCAGAAGGAGGGAGCTGAATATTGCTCATCACTTGAATTTGTCTCTTTGGACTGTGTGCAGATTTATGCCTTTGTATGTGTAAGTTAGCAATGGAGAATTCATAAAAAGGCCTCTGGCAAGCAGCTCTGCTTGCAAAATGTGATATTGTCTAGTTCTGGCGGCATAATGAGCTTTAATTCAGAGTTATCTAAAAGCTTACTGGCTTGAAACAGCCAGACAGACAAGAGAAGGCAGGAAGATTGATAATACTCTCTGGCAGGTGTATTTCCATTTTCTGATGAGACCAGAAGTGCTGAGAGAAGCTAATCACTGAGCACACCAGTAAGCAACCATGTGATTTGAAAGCAGATACTGTTAATTTAAGCAATGGCTTCAGCTAACGGTCTACAAAACCAGGTTTTAAAGAGAGCTAGGAAGTTCATCTGGGAAGAAAAATAAATGAAGTTTCTGTACACAAGAGGCACAGCACTTTTTTTTTTGAAAAGAATTTTTTTTTTTTTGTAAATTTTTGAGCTTCCTGAAGTGATGGAGGGCCTTTCTGCTACCAGCTGTCAGATGTGTAAAATGCTTCGTGCTATCCAGGCCAAAAACACAGCAAGCATCCAACACACAGGCATTCCATACGGAGCCTGGAAGAGATGTAATAATTTGCCTGGGACTGAAGGATCATGCAAATAGAGTGAGTAGCATCTATCCACAAGAGCCTTTGAAATCTAACAGGAGGAAATCTAACAGGAAGGTCCAGCTGTCATCTTCTAGTGAAGTCTGATAGGATGCTCTCCAGATAGAGGTCCAAAGGGATTAAGTGTCCAGGTTGACTCAGGATTATCTTGACACATCTCCCTCTCCCTCTCCCTTTCATCTGTCTGTCCATCTGTCTCTCTGTCTGTCTGTCTGTCTCCTTTCTTTCTCTTTCTTCTTCTGCTTCCTCCCCCTGTGTAGCCCTGAATGTCCCTGAACTTGCTCTGTAGACCAGGACGGTCTTGAACTCAGAGATCTTGCTTCTCTGCCTCTGCTTCTCAAGTGTGATTCAAGGCATGAACCACCATGCCTGGCTTCTAGCTTGACTTGAAAAATCACAAGTTCGGTGCCCTGGGAAATATATCATCATGGGCAGACTAAGAGCTGCTGTTGAGGAGTGGTACAGAGCTCTACTCTCTTCCTATCCATCGTTTGGCAGCCTGAACCAAGGGTGTGCTTATTATGCTGAGCATAACCACTAAGGTGTAGAACATGGCTGACTATTTGGAAATTAACTTCAATGTACTTCATCAATATAAAATGAATGTACTTAACTTAAAATCCCAAATCTGAAGTTCAGTTCCCAAAATCTGAACTTCTGTAGAAGTGACATGGGGTTGATGGGAAACTCCAAATCTGGCCTTATGCAACAGTTGCAGTCAAAATGCAAGGGCATTGTGGTGTTGTATATGATTACATTTGACTCAGGCATAAGGTTTCCAGAAAGCATAAACAAATTTCTTGTTTATGCTTGTGCTTTCTCCTCATGATTCTGCATTATGTATATGCCAAGTAAATCCAAGTCCAAAACACTTCCAATCCCAAGGATAAGGCATGCTAATAATTGGCCTAATTAGTTATCATGTTGCTTAGATGGGATGTGGAAATCTACTGTCTATTTAACATCATCGTGAACAGGGAGAGCCTCCCCAAAACCAGAAAATTATTTGTGTTCTCAGCCAAACATGAATGAAGCAATAATGTTAATATATAATGAAAGCAATTAAAAGCATCAAAGTGTATAATTACTGCAAGTCTAAAAGTATTTCCAAAGAGTAAGAAATCATTCAAAAAGACAATAGATGTAAAGGAAGCTGCCACAGCCTGGTATGTAGTAAACTCTTCCAAGACAGCATCAACATATATATATCATATGCATATGCAAATACACATACACACACATATACACCAATCACATATAGTCATGAGGTAAGCTAAGTAGAAAGCATTCAGTTATGCTCTGATGGATGCTTAGGCTTTCGTTAGATGCAGAAGCCATGACTGAACCTCCAGGTTAAATAATCAGTGAGGTGGATAAGATGTTTTTTTGGCTCAGTGATGATGCCAGAGCGTTCTACAAGAACCACCAGGATCAGTGCCTTGTAAAAGATTGCACAGCAGGGGAGTGGAAATACTACAGGGACCAGTGGGAAGGACCCCACCATGGGAGAAATGAATGTTGCCCATGCCTGTTGGATGTCATCTATCATCAATCAATTTACCTGTAAGGAAGACTAGAATAAAAGTCATTTACCTCAATTCCTGGCTTGAGGAGGCCATTTGATCTCTCTGTGTGTGTTGGTGTGTGTGTGTGTGTGTGTGTGTGTGTGTGTGTGTGTGTGTGTGTGTGTGTGTGTAAAAATCAACTAAACATCAAAGAGCTGTCTGCAGCTGTTGGAGTCCTAGCACCTTTGGGCTGTTTGTTCCTCAGTGTTCTGAACCTCATTCTCTGAAGAGCTGCCCCAATGAGGGAGCACTTCTTGCACCCATCAATCAAATGTCAGGAAGGGGAGAAAGGCAAGAAATAGGGTCTGTGACACTGTCTTTATTTATTAAAGATTTACTTATTTTATATGTGAGTACACTGTCACTGTCTTTAGACACACCAGAAGAGGGCATTAGATCCCATTACAGATAGTTGTGAGCCACCATGTGGGTGCTGGTAATTGAATTCAGGACCTCTGGAAGAGCAGTGAGTGCTCTTAACCACTGAGCCATCTGTCCATTCCTGGGGCACTGCCATAAGGTACCATGCCCCATGTGCGTAATGTCAACTCCTAATTACTGCTCTTTTCAAGCAAAAATGACCAGTGGAATATGAGAATATCATATGTAAGTTTTGAGGGTAAAAAGATGGCAAGGGAGCTCTTTGTGTTCCTAACGTTGGAGTTTCACAGCTGAGCATCTGGACAGGTGTTCTCAGCATCACCATGGATTTCTTTGTCTCCTCCCCTTCTCTGACATGCCCTCAAGGTCTACATCGCAGACTCCATGCGAAAGTGTCAGGAGCTTCTTAGGGAAGGGGAAATACAGTTCCAATAATTTCTTCTGCCCCATGGTGCAAAGTGAAGTCTCCAGAGGGGATGGGAGGAGGGGGTGGGTGGTACAACAAAGGAGCTGGAACCTGCATTCTTCGACATGGTTTGTTTTTGTTTTTCCCTTGTTTGTCATGAAATCCTGGGCTCTAGTAACAACTCCAAACACGCCAGCCTGCACCAGTGCTACTGACAGCTTGCACAGGGACGGTTTCCAGATACTTGGCTGTCTGCTGGGGCTGCACTTCAAAACTCCCCCTGGGATGGGCTTGCTTAGCAGCTGTAGGTAGTCAGATGGTCTCATCATTACAAAGCTCAATAGTCAGAGTTTAAAAAACATTCTGGCCTCTCTTCTACACATTATGCATATGTGTGTATATACACATATACACAGTTTATTATAGATGCATATATAAAAATACATATTTACTATTTGTTTAACTTGTGGCGCTCTCTATATGTAAAGCATAAAAGGTCAAATTATTGTTGTTTTTTGTTATGCCCCGGTCTCCTTTATTTGTTTCCAACATGATTGAAATAAGCAAATCATTTTTAAGGTGCTAAAGTATTTCTTAAGCAAAGGTGGGGAAACTATTTCGTCTGTTTGGGGAATTCCAGTATAACCTAGGGCATATCTGGATGTTAGTTTTGCTTGTTTGTAGGAAAATAAATTATCTCTAGACAACAATGGGAAGATTTAAAAAAGAATGTATCCCAGAGGCTCAGGATGCAAGGCTAAGGGATAGTTGTACTGAGCACATGTCTGGTTCCCAGACTATGTCTTTCCGGTGTGAGAGTTGAGTCACTGATCACAGTGATATTTCCATTCAGTAGAGAAAGTGCTGAGATTGGTCACTAGACATCCCATCGATTCATAGATCCTTTTGCCTACCTGGCTCCAAGTCCTTGCTCACTGGAAGAACTCAAGCCACACAGCTGGGCTCTTCACCCTCCTTGTAGGAAAGCCAGCTGACTCCCTATGCTGACTTCTCAGCCCATTCCTTTCCTTCTTCAGGTCCTTAAGAACACTCCTTATAATGGAGTGGGGAACACAACAAAATCCAGCTGGGAAAGAAAACAAGTGCACTGGGGTAGAAACAAGGAGAGGAGTGTGAGGGGTGGGGAGGGGGAGGAAGGAGACCAGGAAGAAGGGGACAGAAAGTGTCTGAGGTTGACCCTTCCCTTCAGAGCTCTCAAAGAACTATTTTCAGGGATTATTAGGAATAACTGTGGCTAAAGGAAGAAGAGAAGATTCAGTGACAAAAGCTATCTTTGCATCATAGAAAGCACAGAGATAGGCTGACTGGCCATAGTAGTAGCATGAGGAAGCAGGAGACTATGGTCAGCAAGATATCTACAGAGCCTGTTCACAGAGCAGGGAGCGGGCATGGACCTGTAGGGAATCAGAGCAATGAGGCAGTTTGTTCAGACTATTGGGACATTCTACTTCTGTAAGGACAGAATACGACAGAAATGTAACCGTAGTATTTCTCTCCTTCAAGAAGAGCAAGGTGACATTTCAAACAGAGAGTCAGGGTCCAACTGGCAGAGCCTGTGAAAGATTGTGAGCTGACAGACAACTGATAAGGATAAAGTGTTTAGAGTAAGTTCCTTATCAAACTATAGGACAACATGCATATTGAGAGGGGTTTTACACACACACACACACACACACACACACAGAGAGAGAGAGAGAGAGAGAGAGAGAGAGAGAGAGAGAGAGAGAGAGAGAGAGAGAGAGAGAGATACTTCAGATACACTAGTGCTCAGGCACCCCATTTGTATTTCTCTAAAGTTCTAGTGATGATTAGGTAGTGGCAAGGATGGACACTCCTTTAGGGCTAGCCTGGCAAAATAGGCTTTGGTACCGCAGGATATGAGCAGGATTCCCCAGTGACCTTTTCTTTATCACTAAGCACAAGACAGTAGAGTGGGCAGCACAGTATGCACTGCCAATATATGCACCACCTTGAATAGTGTTTATTTTCCTTGAAAAAACATTACGATTTATGATTTAGAATATGAGTATATTCTTTCTCCTACATCATGCCTAGATGATTACTTCTTTAAACGCATATTACTTAAGGTGGTAATTCTATAAATTATTAGGATAGAATCAGAGCTTTCCTGAATTGAGGTAAAACAAACAGACAGACAAATAAACAAACGAACAAAAAAACAAAGCTAAAAATACTCCTCCAACATAAAGCCAACCCTGTCATTTCAATGTACCAAATTAATATAGGAATTGCATTGAGTTGAAAGTTGAATAATTTTATGCATTAAACATGCTTCTTAAAAGTAATTTATAATGCAATAGTGTCTGGGTTTGGTGGCTGATTATGGGATGGATCCCCGGGTGGGGTAGTCTCTGGATGGTCCATCCTTTCATCTTAGCTCCAAACTTTGTCTCTGTAACTCCTTCCATGGGATAAAGAGGTTATTCAGCAATTAAGAGCACTGGCTCCTCTAGCACAGGCCATAGGTTTGATCCCCATGACATGGTGGCTTCCAAACGTCAGTTACTCTAGTTCCAGAGTACTTGATAAGCTTTCTGTCCTCTGAAAGCATCAGGCACGCATGTACACGGTGAACAGACATACATGCAGAAAAAAATAGCCATATGCATAAGACAAAGCGTAAAGAAAAAGATACACACAGATGAAATTTTAAACAAGAGGGGAATGTTATTTTACATATGTATTTTATTGCCTGCCAGCTAATAAAATCTTAACAATCATATAAACAGGATATGCTATTCATATTTTACAGAAGAAACTAATTTTCATGGATATTAAAAGAACACATATGAAGGCCTGGACCCCACAGTTAAGTCTTCAGAGCTGCTTCTGCGTACACATGTACTGGTTATTTTGCTTAGGATTTCTTCCAACTAAGTTACTCAAATAACTGAGTGAACTGCATAGAAACTGCTCTCTTCTTCAAAACTCATTAAAATATCACACACAGAAGAAGAAACTTGGAACACAGTCTAACATCTGGCCCATCATGCCTCTTCAGTTGTTGCTGAGAAATGACCTTCTCAGCTATTTCTACCAGGGATTTTCCCTGCATGTGAAGAGGTTCATCTGGAAAAGATACTTTATTTTATAATCATCCTTGGGACAGTCTTTTTTTTTTTTTCTTTTTCATTAGCTCTAAGCAGGCATGCACAGATGCAAGACGGACACTGAGTGCCAAGGAGCAAGTTCCACATGTGAATTATCACCATGCCCTTCTTTTTGGCTCTTTCAAGGATATTGGGGAGTTCAGGGTGTAACATCTTTTGTGGTGTAACCTATAAAACGAAGTCTGTTGCAGCCATTACTGGGATGTGTGATAGAAGTTTAATTGCTTTGAAGTGCCATGGGCTAGCAAGGCATGAACATATGTAAGGAAAACAGAAGTCTGGAACAATTTATTTCACAGCAGATGTATCCACATGGATTTTGCAGTGTGATTGCCTGGCATGTTACTACATCCTGCCAGCTAGCTGAAGTAGCCTTAGGAAGTCATGCAAAGAATTGGTGGGAGATTTCTCAGGAAATCTACAGGATTTCTTTGTGATTTGGGATCATGTCTGTGTTAAAGACATATGTACCAATAACATTCTTGATAATGCCAAAAAAAAAAAAGATGGGCTATGACATCATTTGGAAAGAGGGCTTCTGTAGGACTCCTTTGCCTCTTGTTCATCTTATGGACCATGAACCTATTCTGACAATGCCCAGATACCTGTCTCAGTGTGAATGGATACAGCAAGTTATAATTCTAAACTCTGATGAGCTACATGTAAATGGTGCTGCAGTGTATGCCAGGAACATGGGTGCCAGTGTCCAAACACAGGCACATATGAATTTCAGCAAAAGCATTCTCCCACTGTTTTCCTTAACTCCTTTTTCTTCCATGCTTAGAGCACTACCTGTGATAGAATCCATTCTTTCTAGAAAAGATGACCTGGAGGGAAGAACTGCTCAAGACAGATTGATGGGATCCATAAAATGCTTCAGAGAGAGCCTTTTTTCTCTGGCTCTGTTTTCTTGTAGCTGCACATGGTGCTGTTTTTGAGGACTGTTCACCCAAATAGGAATGATATTCAACTGGAGCCCCACATGAAATAATCACCATTTAAATTAATGAAGTGTTGGTCTCATTTGATTCCATAAAAGGTCGAATGTACACAAAAATATAAGAAGGGTAATAAGAGTTTGGTGTGGCACTTGAATTCACATAAGAGCTGGAGATATGTCTTCAACTTCTGTCAAGACCTAGCGATAGATGCAGTAATGAACTAGCTATAACTTAATAATGCCTGGTTACTCTATTAATGAGTAGGTTCTGAGAAAGTCAAGATTGAAGCAAAGGTAAAGCTAGAATGAGTGACACCAGAGCAATTAAATATTTCTCACTCAAATGCACTTGGTTTCGGGAGTGACTTCCAGGTCAGGTTTTAGTTCCTACTCTACAGCTTAGTCTGACGTCTTTTGCAGGATTGCAATCTGAATGACCAACCAACAGCCCTTTCCAACATTCGAGGACATCTGCACCATAGAGTTATGTCCTGTGATGTCAAGTGATATGTGACTTACTCATGGAGGATTTTAGGCTTCTAAGATATATTCTATTGGACTGTGGGGCAAATCTGGACACAAAGCTTATGCTCTGAAGTTACCTCAAAGGACAAAATGGAAACAGATGACTTCACACTATTATACTAAGAAACCAAAAGAAAGCAAGTACATTGCAGCCCCTGGAGGTTTCAACACACACACACACACACACACACACACACACACACATAGAATTCAGAGTCATTATAAACTCTACATTTCTTATCAGTCTATCTGCCTAGCAATTTTACAACAACTCAAGATGCAGACCAAAATTGCCCATTTTCCTAAATATTTACGAAAATCACATGGGAAACCGAAGGGCTACAGCTGTATGTTAAGATAGGAGTTCAGCACCTGAAGTTAAGCGACTTCCAAAGACTGTGCTTAAGAGTGGCAAGAACTGCAAATACAGAAGTGGATGCTCTCAGCCAACCAGTGGACTGAACACAGGGTCTCCAACGGAAGAGCTAGAGAAAGGACCCAAGGAGCTGAAGGGGTATGCAACCCCATAGGAGGAACAACAATATGAACTAACCAGTATCCCAACAGCTCCTAGGGACTAAACCATCAACCAAAGAGTACACAGGGAGGGACCCATGGCTCCAGATGCATATGTAGCAGAGGATGGCCTTGTGGGACATCAATGAGAGGAGACGCCCTTGGCTTTGTGAAGGCTCGATGCCCCAGTGTAGGGGAATGCCAGGGCAGGGAAGTGGAAGTGGGTGGGTTGGTGAGAAGGGGGAGGAGGGATGGGATAGGGGTTTTGGAGGGGGAAACGAGGAAAAGGGATAACATTTGAAATGTAAATAAAGAAAATATCTAATAAAGAAAGAGTGTTGAGAACTGAAAGGAGTTTGGGCAAAGAGGATCCATGAAGACCTCTCAATGCATAACTTCTGGCTGCCATTTTTATAAAAGTCATCTTTTTTCATGTCCTTTACTGTGGGCTTATTAAAAACCAATCTCAAAAAGTATCCTTAAAAATAATAACAACAATACATGGCAGAGATCATAATATAGCACACATCTGTAATTGTCCCCGTTTTGAAGGAATCTAACAAAGGACAACCCTCCCCCCCCCCCGAATGTCAGAGGTCTTAAGGTCAAGAGTACAAAATCACTTACTAGAGAAATGAAAAACAGTCACTGCCAGGGAATCTGCCCATTTGCCATGTCCGTGTCATTTTGTAGGACATTTCATAGAACCAGTGAATTCATACTAATAACTCAGGAAATAAAACTGTCATCAGATTAGTATCTAAAGTAAGCCTGCTTGGAAGTCATTGCTATTACCCAACTCATTGTTTTGGGGTCACTAAGTGGCTCAAAATGTACTTCAGAAGAGAACTCCCTCTTTCATGAATCAAGTAGCTCTTCTCTCCGCTTTCCTTATATTATTTTCCTTATCATATCATGTATGTCTTTCATTGTACTCTGGGCTCTTTATGCTCCTTGCCCCGAACTACAGCTTTTCCAACCGGTCTCCTCTATTCCAGTGCCAAGGCACCACAAACAACAGAGCACTCTTGCTTGGTCTAATAAGGCAAGACATCATTTACGACAAGTTATGGTTCTCAGCCATTTTGTGACCCTAAAGTGCTCAAAATCCCATGCCTATCATTAGATTGTTTATGCTTCAGATTCGTGGCATTGATAAAGCTAATTAGCATAATCAGGTTTTGTTCTCTTAAACACCTCTGAGCCTGGGGATTGATTCTCAACATCCAAGTAATCTCACGCAAAGCAGAAAGCACGATTAAGGAGGCTAACCATTTATCCAAAATCATTGCAGTGACCCCAAGTCACTGAAAATATAAAATGAAAACAAGAACTCAGATGGGAGGAAATAGCAAAAAATTATGAGAATAGCAGGATACAGGAGATATGTAGCTATAAAGTAGTGGGGGTAGGGCTGACAAATGGGCTCAGTAAATGCTTTCCACTAACCCTGATCACCTGAATTCCATCGCTCTCTGACTTCAACCCTTGGAATCCTTATGGTGGAAAGAATCAACCTCCTCAAGCTGTCCTCTTACCTCTACACATGTGTTGTGCAATGTGCATGTCCATGTGCTTTGGTACCTACACACACAAATCTAATAAAAAAGGAGCAAGGCTCACATGGGAAGGTGACAACAAGGACAACAAGACACAGGCCATTCACTGGTCTAAAAACATAGGTCCATCCATATCAGTTTCGACATGCCCAATTTTTAAAATCCAAAGACAGCAGAATACCAATGAAATATATTGTGGTAGAATAATAAGCAACATATAGATGATAAATAATCTTACTTAAGTATGTCCTCTGAGGGAAGAACTGTACCAAATTCTCCTCTACCCTTCGTCTCAAAGACAGAGTATTTTTATAAACTGCCTGACCACAGCTCCTGATCTTCTAGCTTCTGTCTCCATGGAGTGTGCTCCCAGGCCTCAGTGCTAAGTTCTTTAAATCCCACCTCTTCTCTTGTTATGTCCCTTCCTTGCTTTGTAGACAAGTCTTGTCCAGGTTACTCGCCTCACCTGTTAATGGCCTTGTTAATCTTCAAGACCACACCACCTCCAGTGACAGAGGGTAGACAGAAGCACAGTTTCTTGTTTTGAATAACTCCAATAGGAAGAGGCTTATTGAATTTCAAAATAGTCTCTCAGTGACATGTGTGAATGTATTCTGATAGGATTGCATCTTGACTGAAATTCTTGCCATTTTATTTTTGAACTGGATTCAGAATCAGTGGTTCAGGAAACCCATTTCATTATTTTCTAGCCCTCAGACATTTTAGACCAAAGTAGGCCTCTCCTGATGACTCTTAAATCTTGAGGATCAGAGCTTTATGGCTTTTATTTTAGCTTGAGATATCAGAATCACTGTGAAATATCACCATCTCCCACTCTTAAGGAGAGTCAAACACCTCTGCTGAGAGAAGAGTTAAAAGGGACCAGGGTTATCAGTTCATCCTCTCTTGAAGTAGTAATTTAGTTTCTTCAGGGAATTATAGAGATGTCAACTCTCTCTTAAGCATATAAGCTTCGCACACTGCAAAAACTAGTTTTCTGCTTACAACTTTATGTGGCACATTGATAGCTAAAGAGTCAGTAAGAGTTTTCTTTTCAGATACTTATCAGCACCTATATAGCTGCAACAAATTAGAAACTGTGAGATTTAGAAGACTGAATTCAAAGTGATATTTAAACATTACAACATGAAAATCTGGTAAAGAGATAACACAAATTATGCAACTACAATTTTATTGTGTTTTGAGAGGAGGGAGAGGAAGGGAGAGAGAAAATCAGAGGGATAGTGTGTGTGTGTGTGTGTGTGTGTGTGTGTGTGTATGTGTGTGGCCAGATATCATGCAAGTGTGTGGGATCTAGGATTAGAACCCAGGGTCTTGCACATATTGTCAAGCCTTCTACTACAGAGCACATTCAAAGTCCTGAAGGTGGGTTTATTAAGTACAAAACTGTGAGCATTTGAAATCCATAAGAACATAAAACTGAAGCAAAGCTTGACCAATAGAAACCTGACCAATCTAACACTACCACTCGATGGAAGACCAACAGGGAGAAAACTACATTTTATTCTCTGAAGATAATTTTATGTTTCATACTTTTAGTAGTTAGCTATCCATAGGGAACAGTGAGTATTCTGGTGACAAGAATTTAGATTAAGTAATAACTAATCTGGGCTTCCTGTCAGGGACATACCATATAGGTGTCTAGTCAAACCATCCACCAGACAAAAAAAAAATAAAAATAAGATCACCCAATAGTTTGTGACTCACATCACTCTGTGGATGAGCTAAAAGAGAAGATCATGCATACTAAAGTCAAGAAATACAAGAATGAATAAATATGACGGGAATATAGGTTCAATGGACACAATGCTAGAAAGCATAGATTGAGGAGGAAAAAAATTAAGAGATATCTTCAGTAAGCAAATCTGTCAGTAGGATCAAATACATCTACTTACACTACTTTCCAGTAACAATTGTCTTATTTCTGCAAACTAGAGTCCCACAGCTGACTCAAATGCCCTTGTTCACATTGACAAGATCAATAGTGTACTGGCTGGGTTTGTGTGTCAAACTTTACACAAACTGGAGTTATCATAGAGAAAGGGACCTCCCTTCAGGAAATGCCTCCATGAGATCCAGGTGTAAGACATTTTCTCCATTGGTGATCAAGGGTGGGCGGGCCCATTGTGGGTAGTGCCATCCCTGGGCTGGTAGTCTTGCGTTCTATAAGAAAGTAAGCTTAGCAAGCCAGGGGAATCAATACAGTAAGCAGCATCCCTCCATGGCCTTTGCATCAGCTCCTACCTCCAAGTTCCTGCCCTGTGTGAGTTCCTGTCCTGACTTTCTTTGGTGATGAACAGCAATGTGGAAGTATAAGCTGAATAAACCTTTTCATCCCCAACTTGCTTCTTGGTCATGACATTTTGTATAGGAATACAAACTCTGAGTAAGACAAACTAAGTTATTTTGACTTTTCTTCAAAAATATGAAATACCAATTTAAAGCACTGTGCATTCAAACATGAAATATACATCAAATAACAACAGTAAATCTACAGGCAGGTTGTAGAGATGCAGATGCAATATTATTTAAATAGCAAAATCATAAAATAAAATGAAATAAATTTTACCCTTTCAAGTGACAGCACATTAGAAATCACTTTATTCTCTTAAAGCAAAACAAATCCAAATTTTCATTTTGATTCAATACATGGCATGCTTAATGGTTGCAGTATTTCTATTTTTTTTTAAATAAGTGTTACAAACTGAAAGGCAGGTAGTTACTAAAAATATATTGCAATGTCTTAAAATTACCATTCCCTATCAATGGAAATGCAATGATGGCAATTAAAAGTAAAAAAAAATGATTAAAAGTTAAGATTTGAGAAGCTAAGAAGTCATGTTAGACTATCAATTGTTTTTACCATGGTGGGTAACCAGTTAGACATTAAAAAAAAATCTAGTAGTTTAGTGGTGGTCCAGGGAAGAGTCAGTGGGGACGGGGGGAAGGTTTCAGCAACATGCTGGTAGAAAAACAGAGACTTACATAGTCTGGGTGGACAGTGAAATGGAGGGCGTGGCAACCTCGCTCACTTAGTGGTCATTTTTTGAGTTTCAATGACTTTTATTTTTCATTCTTTCGCCTAGTAAAGATGACAGAAGGTCCTAATTTATTATCTGATATCTACTTCTGTTCCTAGATATAAGAGAGTTTAACTGTACACAGTCATATCATCCAAATACAAATAGTTTGATTCAAAGAGATGTTCATGCATTCTGTAGAATCACAACCACATCCTCAAAGCACCGCTCAGGATTTGGGGAGGAGCATCAACTACAAAGTCTGGGCACTGCTTGGACAGAGGCACGGCTGGTTGTGGTCTCCTCAGAGTAATGCAGCAGAGGGGAGAAGAGCCCAAGAAAAGCTATTGTTTTTTTTTTTTCTCTCAGAAATGCTCTGATACCCAGACTATAGAAAAATCTTTTGGATGAACATCGTGGAAAGTCTTCTGGGCGACAGTGTTAGAAGAGTCTGTCAAAATATACATCAAACACATGACAGGTGCTCTAGGTCTTAGGTGTTTCCTGCTGTGGCCAAATATAGTGCTATCGAAACTTCTGTCTATCGTGACCTGGAGGGGTTGTCAGGGGTTGGAATGAGAATAAAAGTAGGTACATGTCAGCCAGTCATGGATATAGGCCTTTAATTCCAGTGTTAAGGAACTTCAGAAATATCAATATTGCTATAAATTCAAGGCCACTTTGGCCTATATAGTGAGTTTGAAGCCAGCTCACCCTACATAGTGTTTGATAGCCTTATCTCCCCCAAACAAAAGACCTGTGTCAGCTTCTGTGTCTGTAAACTATGCTAGCCCATCGTGCCACAATTCCCTACTGCTAGTTGGCTGGAGGACTGAAAATGCTCAGGAAATCCTTAGGAATCAATCAATAAAGAGACAGTATCCATTGAATTCTGTGAGAAGAACCACCTGGGTAGAGGGAGCTCCTTTTAAATAGCTCATTGGTGTAGTTAAAGGTGCATGGGCTGGCGATGAAAAGGAGTTTCAAGAAGGGAGAAGAGGGTGTTCATAAGGGGAAAGATCAGGGATGGGGGGGAAACTAACCCTGATAAGATGCCAACCATCTCATGCTGAAGGCATCTTCTGTTTTGGGGAATGTTGCTCAGCACTGGGACACTAGAGCTGGCATGTTAGTTCTTCATTGACAGAATCTCACATCTGCTCCAAGATGAACAATTTCCTATTTTTACATACATTTTCAAGTGGAGTCTTCCATGAATGTGTGATATTCATAGCCTTTTTTTTTTCAAGTCACTAACTCTGGGGTGAGGTACATGTCAAAAGATACCTAAAAATTGACTAGAATTATTCACAAAATGGACTCAGCAATTGCATTTAGTTATTTTATATGGGTGTGCATTCATTTCCTTATGTTTATTCTTCAAAATTAGCCTGCTCAAAAAGACATTTTAATTATGCTAGGGTTATTATTGTCATCGTTACTATTATTAAGCAGCAGGACAATTAAACTAAGTGAAAATCAAGGTAGCATTAGCAGCCAAGTTGTCTTTGGGGCTTTGCAAACCATGAGCTGGCCTAGCTATGGGAGCATTTTCAGATTGCTACAATAGGAGTATAGAGAACCTCAGCCATCAGTGTGTCATTCAGAGAACAAAGGTGCGTCTCCAGAGATTCCCCATCCTTCCTACATTGAAGGAGAAGCAGAGCAGAGTAGTGGCTGCCCCAAGAGAAGGGAAACACTTCCCTAGTCCAGGCCCACACAGTGAAAGTGTGCATCAGACCAGCCTTCTGGAGAGTCCTACCCTTCCACAGTTCCCTTACCTTCCAGCTCTGCTGTCTGTTGCTAGTGTGTGGCATATGGGTGTGCCTAAAGAAATGTTGGGAGGTAGCATAAGACAGATCTGGCAGATTTGGTGAAAGACAGCTTTTTATCCCCTTTGGACTATTGGCTTTTATGAATTTATCAGGATAAGGAAGACTACTGGATCTTCTGACTAAACCCGACTTCTACATTCTCTAATGTGAAAAGAGAAGTTCTGTCATGGATACTGACATGTCCATTTTGGAGGAAGCCACTAAACAATCTGAGAAACTGCTTTCTCTCTCTCTCTCTCTCTCTCTCTCTCTCTCTCTCTCTCTCTCTCTCTCTCTCTCTCTCTCTCTCTCGTTTCTCCTCGAACTCACTATGTAGTCCAGGTTGGCCCCAAACTCACAGAAATCCACCTGACTCTGCCTCCCAAGTGCCTCCCACATTAAAGGCACGCACCACCAGGACTTTTCAATTTTGCTTCATGTATATGTTTCATGCAGCACTGAGACTGAGTGAGGTGGGTGAGGTAGCACCATGGTTGAGGCTTCTGCTACAGGCCACTCTGCTTTCTCTTGTGTAAGGGAGAAAAGGTGGCTCTGGGTCCCCGCTAAGCAAAGCTCCTACTGCTGGTGGATCTGATTTAAACATCAAATTCTTGGGGAGAAAAATCACTGCACAAATCTCTCCTAAACATCTGCTCTTTTTATTCTTTGAGTCTCTGTTTCATGAAAAGCCAGTCCGTTTTTCTCCTGCCCTGGTGACCTAAATTCCTTCCTTTCCAGAGCATTTTGCTGCTGCTAGCCTCTGCCTTTGTCCCTTTTATTTGTGGGGCACTCAGTAAGGGATAGTAATGTTTAGAATAAGGAAGAAAATAACTTTGAAAGAATTCATCTTATTATGATCATGTTTAGATGAATTATGGGGGCTTGCCATCAACAAAATTACAAAACAATTCCTGTGGGAACCCAGACCATTTTGAGTAATTCATCTATGAACAAATGAACTTTAATTGTTACTCTTGGCAGCCACCTAAGAGAAGAGTGAAATATTATACTAAATATTGCCACGTGCAACAGTAAAATACAATTTCCTCCTTGCCAGAAGCAGGGTACGGTCCCTTGAAATTCATGTTTGGGTCTGCTGATTTCGTTTAAATCCCCTGTCTTCCCCTCCAAAACCAACAGAGGTCTTCCAAAGAGCTGCTTGTTTTATTAGAACCATTTGCACTTTTTAAGTCGCCAAAAAGGAGTAAGTCAGACTAAGAAGTTTGTTTGGGTTAAAGTTGATGCTTCAGCTTCACGGAGGTCAATGGACTTAGTGTGTGAGCCCTCTGCTAAGATGGCCCTTGCAGCCTAGGTTAATGTTGGTCCCTTCCCCTGCCATGCAGGTCATGGATTTATCTAGTAAGATTTAACAGCAGGCTGATGCTAATCAACGGGAAACATACATAAGACAAACTTACATTTCTTTTTTTATTGTTGTTTATTTGTTTTGTTTTTGTTTTGTGTTTATTGGAAGAAGTGAAATGTCAAAGAATTTTAACATTGCCCATGCAACTACAATTCTGAGATTGCACATTGTCTTCTCAGAGCAGGACAGCAATGAGCGTTTACAGCTTTTTTTTTTTTTTTCCAGGGGAAACAGCATACCAATATATGACTCTGGGTAGTTTGCAGCCAAGAAAAGGATCACTCTTCAAGAGCAGAAGGCATGGAATGGATCATGTAAAAACATCCAATAACTGGTTATATGTGTGCATCCTTGACAGGTTCATAGATCATGATTAAGGGTGAAATTATCATGAGCTATCCTAAAAGAATTTTTAAAGGATATACATTTTGGCCTAAGTATTTGCATATACTGGACATAGTTCCCTATGGATATATTAAGCTTCTAAGTATGATATCATGTAGATGGTATTCAGATTCCATAATATTTAAATCTGGAGCAATTAGGGATCTTAAAATGAATGGCTTCCTCAGGATTATTCGTCATGTTTCCAGTGGTCTGAGTGCCAGAATCACCACTGATTACATATTCCTTACATGAGTGAACACTGTTTCCCCTAGAGGGGGATATGTTAGGATCTCAAATTATTTGGGAAAAAGTTTGAGACTGTAGCTGTGATATGAAGTAATTTTTGTTATAACTTCATAGATTAAAATTTAGGTTATTTGCAACTTGAGTAAACACATTAATCTTTAGAAATGCCTTACATAATAACTTCCTATTTGTTATGATCTATATTATCCATGACAAAGATGATTATGGCTACTGTTAAGAGCACTAAAGAGACATACTACTTGCTTCAGCTGTGGGAAGAGCATCCCATGATTGTTCTATGTCATGCACAGCTACTAGGGGCTGCTCGGTAGGAGGCTTTAGCTGTTGGTTTACTCATAGACATAGGCCTGCTTTTCTGTTTTGAGAGTTTTAAAACTATTGAAAATAGTGTTACAAAATGCATGACTAATTACTAGATCACAGTGAGAAATGTATGTCAGCTATTATACAGAGGAAAAAAAGGTGAAGAACTTAAAAACACAGAGTTATAAAAATACTACTCAGAGAATCAATGACAGTGAATACCAAAGCAGTTAGGGTTCTCATAGGCCAGTTGTGCTTAGGAGTTGGAAGAATTTGTAAACACTTGACCTATGATGTTAGAAGGATAGGAAATTTGCCATTTATGTATACTTTTAATTAAAAAAAATCAATTTGCCTTTTCTGTATGGAAAGACCAAAGAACTCTTCTTGTATGAGCACAAAATTTCATTTTGCTTTGTTTGAAGGGTTCAGTTTCCTGCTCTCCATTTAAAATTGGGGGAAAAATAAAAATGTTTTGCCTGTGACAGAATAGGAAAGAAGTTCTCACCCTTAAAACCAGCAGCATTGGTTTTCCAGTCATTAGCGTTCAAATGTCCCGCACGGGAAGTCCTGACAATAACATGCTGCACGTCTCTCCAGGTCAGAAACGGACTGGGGAAAGACAAGGTAAGAATCATTGTACCAAAAAAAAAAAAGATGGGGGAAGCAGAGAGTCACAAGCAAATTCAAAAAGCAAAATCAAAATGGCAAGGAACTAAAAATGGGACAGAAACTTGGGTTTGGGATCAATCAAATGCCAAAGGCCACTCCTGCTCTCAGTGTGGGGACATGACGTCAGTCTGCGGGAGGCAGAAGATGTAACCATAAGAAGAGACCCTATGCTCAGTGCTGGTGTGTCACTGTTGCTTAGTGATAAGAGGGGGCAAAGGTTTCTCATTCGCTTGATGAAATAACTGCTCACCTCAGAGCTACTGTCCCCTGAGTGAGAGTTTGCATCTTCAGACACAGCTAAGTCAAAGCAGAACCCTCTAGGGCATTCTGCCTTTAATCTTACAACTAGGCAATCAATTTGCAGTTTACCAAAGATCAACATTTAACCTGCTGTACAAATACATGGGTAGGACACAGAAAAAAAATCTTGGCTGAAATTAAGCCCACACTTCCAGAGTTCTTTTAGGAAGAGAATGTGGCTTGATCCAAAAGTTAGGCTCTAAGGTGCAGAGGCTAGGAGAACATTCACGCTTTGTAATGTGTAGGCGATACATTAAACAATTGGCTCACTAGTTCTGAAAGCACAGAGGAACAGAAGGTAATGACTGAAGAGGCCACACTTGTTTACGAAGTGAAAATCTAAGAAAAACACATCCAAGTCAGGTTAGACTGTCTGGGTCTCTTTCAGAGAACACAAGTGCGCAATAGGCACTAGACACGGTGGGAACACACCGTTCTTGTGCATTCTTCAGTCTGGTAGTCTGAGATGTGCCCATCTAAAAAAAAAAATCCTAGTATTTTCTCACTTACTTAATTATTTCTCTCTGTGATCTTATGTACTACACGGTGCCTGCATTTGTAGGACAACTTTCACGAATGAGTTCTCTTTCTATACTGTGGGTTCTGTTTTCAAATTCAGGTCATCAGACTTAGAAGTCAGCACCTTTACCGATAGTTCAGCATTGCCACCGCTGTTATCCTTTACTTAAATGTTATGGTAATAATTATCACATGGCCTATGTAGCCATTTTCCTCA
This sequence comes from Mus musculus, assembly GCF_000001635.26. Lineage (NCBI taxonomy): Eukaryota > Metazoa > Chordata > Mammalia > Rodentia > Muridae > Mus > Mus musculus. Next base: position 17,618,851 of record NC_000085.6, read on the forward strand.
TCCTTCACCCAGTGTTGGAAGGATTCAACAACCCAGAGAACACTCACTTTGACTTCTGAGCAAGTTACTGGACACCCACCTTGTACTCTCCCATTTCACTGCTGAGAGAGCTCTTACCAACTGTGGCTAATACTTAATGGTGAAGCCTATGCATTCATTGCTTGGATTCAAGCCAATTTTTGTCCCATCATGGCTACCATATGTCAGTGCTCTCCTAGAAATTAGTAGCTCTATCACCAGACTGCAGCTCTTCCCTTTTCTATGTGAAATTAATCTCTACAAAGAATTCCTTTCCTCACCTAGTTAGAACATAGAACCTGATAACTGGTTAAAGTAATACTAATTACTCAAGAGCTAGTTTGTCTTTTTGTTCAGGTAACCTGATGCTCTTACTTGGTAGTTTGAATATCAAGAAGTTGGGGGAAAGAAAAGAATGACTGAGTTTTCTTCACCTCTCAGAAGGAAACCAGAGTTAGCCCTGCTAATGTCTTCGGAAGCTGAGAGCACAATGACTTTTTAAAGCTTACATTAGTGAAAGGACTTATGTTTAAACAATTAGAGTCATGCTAAGTGGACTTTGGAGAGTAATGGAAACGGTATTTTCATTCTGTTTGAATACAACCGGTGTTGAGAACCATTTTAGAGAGAAGTTCTAGCAGCAGGCAAGAAAAGACAAGAGACTCAAGAAAGAGACAGAGGTGTGCAGTGGGGACTAGGAGGAAGGGAAACTGCTTCTAAGGCATCCAGCTTGATTTGGTCCTTTGCAGACTTGCCCTGAATTCACATGATAACTCAGAAGACTCAGTGCCCTGCTCTGAGTAACATGCAGAAACTTATCTGGATGCTGGTCTCAACATAGATGCTCTGCTCTGACTGAGACAGGATGCCCACAGTGCATTCCCTTCTTTGTGTGTCTGTTTAGCAGGAGGGCAAAGGTCTCAACAAAAATGCCCAGTTTGGGTAGACATTCCCATTGCTCATTTATGGTTTTCCACAATGTTTCCAAATGAACATACAGTTTTTTTTTCATGTGCAACATCAGAACAACAAAAAGTACCCATGGGTTTGATGGCTGTATCTATCTAAACCAACCTAGCAATTTAGAGATAACACTAACACATAGCTAGAACATCTGTATTTTAAATAGTAGCCTTTAGGATAACAGAATTGAAGTGAGTTTTCTATGATATCTGTAAGACTCAGAAAAATTCAGCATTGGGTTTTGAACATTAGGAGTCACTCATTTTTCCTTTAGTTCACCTCAATGCTAAAATGGAAAAGTCACCCAATGGGACATTTATCTTGTACCTGAGACAGCTGTGCTCTGGCAGATGGAGGAATCCTCCCACATTCAACTCAGCCTGAAGACATTGCTTGGGTTACCCGTTCACACACCGAGTTACAAAATTTAGTTTCTAGAATAGTTGTAATTAGAAAACTCAGTATCAGGAAATTGGAAAGAACAAGCTGGTCAGAGAATTCTACTTTGACACCTGATAATGAATTGAGCTGCCTGAATTTCACCAAAATATACAAGTAAGAAAATGCAGGGAAAAAACATCAGTGGGTTGAGAAAAGAGTAGAATTTCTGTCTATGGTTAAGACAACTAATGAGCTCAGGAAACAGTGAGAGCTTAGCTGTAGTAGATGGTGGTGGGCTTTAGTCACGGAAGCACTCTGAAGGACTCTTGATCATGCCAGTGTTTGATTTCCATTGTATTTCATATTTTTACTTATTCCTACAGGGATGATAGAGAGGTAAGGATTGAGCCAGACTACCAAGAGAACATTGGTAAGAGAACATTCTGGTAACCAGACTGAGAGCAAAAGCACAGAGGAATGAGTGAACACCCTTTCTGGGGAAAGCCGTAGGCACAACAATAACATAGGATCCCTTAAAAAAAAAATCACATACTTCCATAAATACATTTGGCCTAGATTTCCCTGCCCTCGAAACCCAAGCCTGCTCTTTCTCAAAAGCAACTGGAAAAAAAGCTACAACAGGGAAGGCAAATGGCTAGCCAACCTAGGAAGGGAAGATGGCTCATGTTGAGCTTGCTGGTTGCCTCTAGCAGCCTCAGGGACTTCTTCCTGTGATTGCCATCAGTTATGTCTCAACAGTACCCATCAAAAGGTAGCCACCTGTGATCTTAGGACTCATGGAAATGAACTTCACCATCTGGGCAGTTCTGGAAAAGCTTTGTTTCACACTGCAAACGTTTTTTCATTTTTGCTTGGCTTTGTAATAAGATACAAACACTTAGAGTGTACTGGCTAAGACCAGGCATTGTGTGTTACCTACACAATATTGTTGTGTAATAGTAAGATTCAAGATGTAGGGACTGATCACTTTAGCATTTTCTTCCCAGATACAAAGCTGGGAATCTAAGTTGTACAGTCATGCAAGTCCATGGAGGGGCCATAGGCAGAGCCTGAATCCACAGCTGCAGAGTTTTGCCTGTAAGCACTCATACTGCTAGTCAGCAGATACAGCTGCTTCCAGAACAGGCCCACAGGCTGCTCTGAGCAAAGATCTATTCTGGCTTCTGTGGTTGTTCTTAGACTTTCTGAGTCAAGAAGCCAAACAAATATCTCTGGATGCGGCCTTCTGGTCCGGTGGCCCTTGGGTACTCCATTGCTTCACTTTTGTCTACTATCATATTAAAGATATTCTTAGTCTTAATCTTGCTTGTAGAAGGTCTAACTTTTTCATATCTTTTAATCAAAGATCAAGAGAAACATACACCAGAAAGCCAAGTCTTTTAAATGTATTTCACATTTTTGTGAGATCATAACATTATTATGTAATTTTATAACATTCATGTTGTGAATTGGTCATCTCCCTTGGTAGGGTCTCACTTTGATGTGCTTTACAGCCCAGTTAGTTAAGTTCCCCAGTTGATGAGCTCAAATCTGTCCCCAAACACCACTAGTTTATAGCTGTTAATACAGGACAATGACTCTTTGGTTTCCATGGGGTTGCACAATGTTCTTGTTCTCAGCAGTTCAAAGTTGTTGTTGTTGTTTTTTTTTTTTAATGAACGCACTACAAGGTTTAGATTTAGATTAAGCAGGACATGTCCCAAGAGAGTTAGTTTTGTGTAGTGCTTCTCATTAAGCTTTTAAGTGTAACTACTAGCACTTATATTAAAAAAGAAAAAAAGTCACTCACCAAGAAGTTTTGAAAATAATTATCAGATGTGTGAGTGTTGAAAAAAAAAAAAAGCTTGCATTTAATGATCCTTACAAACAAGGTCCAAACTGAATCCTGGGCAACTGACTCACCTAAACTTTTTCAAGAGAAAAAAGAGCCTCTCATTCCCTACAAAAGATTTACCGCAACCACAATCACCACCCATCATCGTCATCATCATCGTCATCATCACTACCACCATCATCACCACCACCACCATCATCACCACCACCAATATCACCACACCATCATCATTACTACCACCACCATCTTCACCACCATCCTCCTCCTAAGTTTATAGGTAAGGGATAAGACACTTATCTCCTTAGAAGAAATTTATCAACAAGAGGAGAGAATGAAACCACAGAATGAAAGTGGCTTCCTACGTGGATCATCTGTCTTGAATGGAAGTGATTCTGTCTAATGAAATGACCAGGTATCACCCAGATCAGTCGACAACTGCATGGACAGTCAGCCATCACCCAAGTATTTCAGCAATGAAATAAAACCAACCCAAGCACACCCTGGTTCCTTTCATTAGTGTTACTTAAAACAGAACTAGAAACAAATAGCCAGAAAATGAATGTCATTGAGCCTATGCTAGAGAAATTAGTAACTGTGAGAATGGGTTTACTAGGAGTAGATTAAAGAAGATGAGGAGGAAGCATGTATTCAAAGGGTAATAGCAGTCAGTGCACACCAGTGATAACCGAGCCTAGGTGACTCAGGGAAGGGAAGCGCCTTTCCCATCATGACTGAGAAAGGGGGCCAGCACCCCCCCCCCTCCTGGTGCAGTGCTTCTGTCTTGGGTTCAGCTTTAGTTCAGAAGTTCTAGCTCTATAAGCAGAGCACAGTGGTGTGCACCTGTAACCCCAGCACTGGTGAGGTGGAGAAACAGGAGGATTCTCGGGGCTCTCCAATGAGCCGGCCTAGCCTACTTGAGAAGCTTCAGGCTAGACAAAGATTCCCTCTCTCTCTCTCTCTCTCTCTCTCTCTCTCTCTCTCTCTCTCTCTCTCTCACACACACACACACACACACACACACACACACACACACACACACACACTTAAAAAGTTTTAGCCCTAAAATCAAGTTGTGTAGGAAAGCATGATTTCTCATATGTCAACATTTAGAACTATGGCTTGTATCAGAACCCCCTGTTGAGCCATGCGTGATCCATTCACACCTTAACGGGACTAGAAAAAAACCAAAGGACACACTAGCTCACAATTACAGGTCCAGTTTTTGTTTTTCTCTTTTGTGTAAATTCAGACTAATGAAAAAAAAACAAAACAAAAAAACAAAAACCTGGTCTCAAAACTTATGCATGAAGCTAGTCAGTGTCAAGTGATTCGAACTTTTCTTAGGGAATCTGAGATGGCCTTTGCCCTTAAAAATTCTACTTCGCCACTTAGTGTATCTGTTATAACACTCTAAAGATAGCATACCCCATTATACACGAGGTATATTGGGCATGCTCCATGGCCACGCCTTCACTGATGTATGTGCTGAATAATTTTTTCCCTTTGCTGAATGATGATAGCTATTAAAGTGGAGATGGTGAGGTACAGTAACTGGAAACAGTATTCACAGATGAGATGTCATGACGAGTTTTCCACTGGCACCTATACATCCTTACAAGAGTACCCTGAATGTACATGGACATCTCTGCTCAGTCCACAATCCCAAATCTGGAACTGTCTGTCATCTTTTGCCACAAAGCTTTAAAATCTTTGCAGGTAGGCAGTAGATGACATTCTAAGCACACTTCACTAAGATGACTGACCCCTGTGAGTCTGTGCAAAGCTCTTGCTCACCTTCTGTTTCAAGGCATGGCATGAATTAAAAACACAGTTTTATTCTAATTGACCAGGCCTGCAGAAGACACCCATAGCTCTATCCTTGTCATTATTTATCCAGTTTTGTTCTAAAACTAATAAACATAGTCATCAGGTAAACGAGAATGGTAAAAATTATGTCAAGTCAAGATGATCTGTACTTTCTGTGTAAACACGGGAGAGTCGCCTTTCCAGGACTGTTTCCTTTGCAGTGACGTGGAGACAGAACCATTTATTCAGCAATGCAGCTGCAACACTTGGAGGTAATGAATATAATAAAGTACCAGGTAAACAAGTTTCTCAAGGCAAGAGTCAGGGCAACTTTTGGAGGTTATCGACCTACTCTATTAGGAAAACTCAGAAGGTGAAATTGCACATGCGCCTGACAAAGCTCAAGTAATCAAACAATGCTTTCTAAAACTGGTCCAAAACGTTCATCACAGGCAGGCTATTTTCTTATGTTTACCGTTCTCTAATACACAGTCAAACATGTTAGCAGATGGTATATTCTTAGTAAATTGTAGTGCTCCTAAAACATGCTGCAAAGGTCTCTTTTAACAATCTTTTTAAAATGATGGTGTAGTTAGCTATCACCTAGCCTAGGCTGAGGTATGTAATACACAGTGCCACTTTGCGTGCTGCCTTTGTAAGCGGGAGGTCTGCAGCCTTGCTGCCTGGCCACTGATGAGAACATGGTGGGATGCTCTTTGGTTTGCTATCAGAGTGCTTTGTAGTATTGCATAATAGAATGGAGCTGCAGGCACACCTGTTCATGAAGTGGACTGTCCGGTTGAAAGGCTCTCAGTATTTTCTACAGAGTTCAGAGATTTGCAGTGCTTGTAACTTAGCTGTGTGAATCTTTCTGATCACTGGCAGTACCAGGGTGGAACGAAGGGCCCTGTGCATGCCAGGCCAGGGCTCTGCCTCTAAGTTACACGCCACTCTACACTGCTGATAGTCTCAGTTACTTTACAAATTTCCTCCCATTGTTTTCTGTCACACATAAACGATTATAATAATGTTCTTTTAGGTTAATGGTATGACTCAGAGGATACAGTAGCTTGCCACCAAGACTAAAATTTTGAGTTTGACTCCTGGTATCCACGTGGTGAAAGGAGAGAAATAAATTCTAAAGGTTAGTCTTTAATCTGCACACGTGAGTGCACACATGCACATATACATGCTCTCATGTACACACACATATATGCATTCATACACTGTAGCACGCTTCCATACCCCCACAATAAATGAATATAAAAATAAGAATAAAATGCCTTTCTATATGTTCATTCCAGAAGCATATTTTAGACAAAACTTCTCAATATTCAACTTGAATTTTAAAGTTCATTGGAAATCACTAAGCATTTTAGATTCTAGAATTTGGAGTAAATATTATTACACATTTCAGAAACTCCTGACTTACATCAATTTCTGGCAGTTTTTCTCATTATTGTAAATCAATAGAAACCCATCATTTAAAAATTTACATATTACCCACATATACTCAGGAAGAAATTAATAAAGACTATTGAAAGTTCCTCCCCAGATATCTGGTGGTGTTATAGAGATGCTTATGCTCAAGTGACAGGAAAGATAATGTCTTGCCTTTGCATCTTGTGCATTGACTTCAAGCATGGTATGCCTTAGGATGCTGAAATTTCAGCTCATGCTGCAGCATCATTAAGGAAGAGTAAGAACGTGCCATGTGTGTTGGTCTTGGTGACTTAGAGTTTCTGAACTGACACCCGAAATGGGGACTTGTATGGGCATCTCTACATCGTTTCCTTTCTGAGAAATCTTGCTCTGTAGCTCAGCTGGCTTCCTACTCACTGCAGTCCTCCTGACTCATGTCTTTCCGATGAAAAAGAACCCATTGAAAACCAAAGTGAGCCGAGAGACAGCGCCGTAGCAGGAAGATGTGCAGTGGCATCAGGAAGAGAAGAATTTGGGTTGGGGTTATTGTACCGTGATGGGAGACGACAGATTGATTTTTGTGGGAAACTAAGAGGAATTCAAACATGAGAATTTCCAGAGTGCTTTCTTAGGAAAGAAAGGAAAAGGAAAATGGGAAAGTAGCTTTGGAGGAGAGAAAAGAGAAACCCAAGTTCAGAAAGCTGCTCGACTTTCTGCTTTCCTCTGATGACTCTGCTTCTGCCTCCCTCTGGTGCTGTGCTGGAGGCTTTAAGTATGCTATTCACTCAATGCATGCAAAATAACTCACCCACCCCACCCACCAGGACAGGTACAGAAAACACTGCTGTTTCCCTTTTACAGATATGGAAGCCCAGCTTTAGAAAGCTTCACACCTTTCAAAGCCGAACAGCTAGTAAGATAATCAAAGCAGGGATTTGAAGCCAGGCAATGTCCTCCAGAGCCCAGACGTCCATGCTCCAACATAGAGGTTACCAAAGTCAAATGTGACTGTGAAAAGCCAAGGAGGGCTGAAATGGCTCAGTAAGTTCACAAGTATTAAAGAGTCAAACCATCTCGATTGGTTGTAAAAATATATATACTTCATGATAAATATAAAGAGAAAATTCTTAAAGCTTTTATTAAAGAATTAAAAAAAAAACTAAGCCTAAACAAAGCATGATCTGGCTTAAGGTGTCCGTGAAAAATTAGTTTTAGGAGAGAATAAAGAATCATTTTTTTTTTCTTTTCTACTGAAAGTAAATGAAGTCAAGAGTTTCAGTTTAGGCTCATTCCTCAGAAGTGATAGCAGATGACACATTCATGCAGTGTTGAGGACCCGCCTTAACCTATACACATATACCCTGAGTACCCACCCTAACCTATATGTATGTCTACACACATACACGCTGAGGACCTGCATTATCCAGTCTATGCACATATACTGTGAGGACAGAAATAAAATACACTAACACTTCAAAGCTTCTTTGCCCGATGAAGAAATATGTCAAAACTAAAACCTCTCAACTGCAAAGTTCTTATTAGAGAATACTTAAGGATGACTTAAAAGTAAATTGGTGTAGAGGAATAAGACTCAATAAGTACTTCAGTAGATTTCTTGGAAAGAAAATAAATGAGATAAAATGGCCTGTTATAGAAATGCAGATTATAGTATTCAAGATGGGAGGATAAGTAGATGGGAACAATAAATGTATGTCAAGAAATCCCTACCATAAAATACATTCATTTTTAAATTATTATTTTATAAGCTTCCTCAAATATGACGCCTCCAAGTTCAAGAGGAGGCATACTCTCTTCAGGAACTGACTGACAGATAACATTATCTACATGTAACATTACAACTTAGGGGGAAAAGCTGGCACGGAAAAGGATACACAGGTTGAATCTACAAGAAATGCTGGTGCTGTCTAAAAGCAATATTTCATAGCAAGCTGTTAAATATTATAGGCATTTGTGCATTGAGATGGTTTTATAGGAGCTTGAGAAAATGAAGTGGGTGAGGAACCCCAGTAGAATCCAGAGAGTTTTATCTATGTATTTCAGAAGAAAGAAGATTGTTTATATAGATAGCATTGAGGAGGTTGAGGGATGGCTTAGTGACACACACACACACACACACACACACACACACACACACGCATGCACGCACAAGAGTGTACATATATACCCCACAGGCAGTGAGAGGGAGGGAGGAAATGATGAGAGTAACATAAAGTATATACTATAAATCCCACTTAGAAAAAGACATAAGTAAAAGATGCTAAAAGGAGGCTGAGAGCAGACTTTAGAAATAAGCATTACATCAATGGAAGAAGAGATGAAAAAAATCCATTACTCCAAGAAACAATACTAACAAAGCCAGTGTGCATGAGCAACTATATCTAAATATCAACAAACACTGAGAAAACACCTACATTTCCTTCCCAAAAACTGTTTTGTAGGCATGATGAAGAAATGTCAACTGAAAGTGAAAAAGGTTAAAAATAACCCAGGCAAAAAATCAGCATCCACAGGAATGACTATAGTTACCCAACATTTCACACAGCATGATTGGCTGGCATGATATTATGATGATATCAGCTTCCATTTTCTTTCAAACTTTCCATATATGTAAATTCACTCAATACTAGTGACAAGTGCCACAAATTTTCCATGAAGAAACTGGAACTCAAGAAAAGGATATGTTCCATTTATTCATGGCTGTTCAGGCAAATTGGAACTAAAATCAATCTGGCTCCAAAACATGAACCAGCAATGACTTGTGCATAACACTTTCCAATAAGAACAGACATGAAAAATTCATCAGAAATGAAGAGGGACAAGTAACGGTATCGTCAGATAAAACCAAAATAAAGCATTCAGATATAACATATGACTTAAAGGGACACGAGGTAGCTGATGGAGATCAATTAAAGATATAAATTATAGCAGCAAGCAAGCAAATATTTGCTAGTTCAAAAACGAATTCTACTCCCCAAAATACAGAGCTAAAGTTAATTCCAGAGCTTTGCTATGCCGATATAAATGACTCAGGTAATTCTAAGAACTTTTCATGAATGAGAGAACTGGTGTCAATGAAAGCAAGACCTAGTGTCTAGCAATGGCTCAGTGAACAATGTGCCTGCCGAACAAGCATGAGGACCTGAGTTCAGATCCCAGTACCTGCACATGAAAGCTGGACATGGCAGTGGGAGCTTATGATTCCAGTATTGCGAGGTAGAGACAGGAGGGCCCTGAAGACTCATTGGTGAGCCAATCTAACCAATGGGTGAGCTCCAGGATCAGAGAGGAGAGAAAAAGAGAGAGAGGGGGAGGGGGAGGGGGAGGGGGAGGGGAAGGGGGAGGGAGAGGGAGGCTCGAAAAATAAGGTGGAAACTGATACAGTAAGATGCATGATGTCTTTAATTGATAATGCATTATTTTATTTAAAAGTTTGATTTAAAATGTAAGTATCAGGAAAAGGAGGGTTAAGAAGTGACTAAGATCTGAAGGGAAAGCAATATGTGAGCACCTAGAAGATAATAAAGTATACAATATTTTTTATAATAAAATGAATGTTAAGAATATTTGAAATAGATTGCACAGGAAAGATGCACACATAAGTACATGTATGTAAGTATTTACATACATGGTAATATGACACATCTGTTTTAAAGGATATGCTAGTATTCAGGTGACAATAGTATTGGGGTTTTTTGGCTTGTTTGTTTTTTGTTTTTTGTTTTAATGTATATGAGTACACTGTAGCTGCACAGATGGTTGTGAGCCCTCATGTGGCTGTCGGGAACCAAATTCTAGGACCTCTTTTCGCTCCAGTCGGCCCTGCTTGCTCAGGCTTGAAGATTTATTTATTATTATACACAAGCACACTGTAGCTGTCTTCAGATGTGCCAGAAGAGGGCATCAGATCTCACTATGCAGGTTCTGAGCCATCACGTGGTTGCTGGAATTTGAACTCAGGACCTTAGAAGAGCAGTCAGTGCTCCTACCCACTGAGCCAACTCGTTAGCTCAGTCTTGGTTTTTAAAGTGTTTTATTGATCATAAGACTGGCGGTCATGAAGTGTTCTTGCAGGCATCTGTGAGTGTTGGAGAAACATTAGTTTGCTTCCCATATAACGACGGCAAACTGGAAGAATGAGTTCGATGATTACAAGTCCCACCATGATTAAAAGAAAAGAACAGACTCTCACAGCTTGGTACTGGTATAAAGACAGATATGTATACGTGCATAATAGAATACCAGTCTCAGAATTAAACCCATACAGTTATGGGCATTTAAGTTTTGCAAAGGTATCAAAAACATACACTGGAAAAAAAAAAGACAACCTATTCAACTAGTGGTGCAGGAAAAAAGTCTATATCCATTCTGAGAAAAATGAAAAGAGATCCCTATCTCTCATTCAAAACAAAAATCTAATATAGCTTAAAGACTTTCATTTGAAGCCTGAAATACTGAAAGGTAAACACATGGACACACTTAAGGATGGAGGTTAAGGTAAGAACTTTATGAATGGGACTCTAATAGCACAGGAAACAGCACCAAGAACTAAGAAGCAGATGTGCATAAAATTACAAGGCTTCTGTGCAGCACACTGCACAGAAGCACACACTGCAGAGCCAACAGTACATCTATAGAATGGGAAAACGTCTTTGTCTGTTATATATCAGGCTGAGGATTAATATCTAGAATACATACATAAACCTCCACAGAACTTAAAGACCAAACACTCTGCCAATAAAAACGTGCATCAGTGAAACAAACAGATGACTCTCAACAGAAAAACTCTAAGAAGTATTCTACCTCCTTAGCCATCAGAGGAATCTAATCTACAGATAGGTTTGAGGTTTAATCTCCTCCTAGTCACAGTGGGTAACACCAAGAAATCCAACAAAGAAAGTGGCGAAAGAGGGACACTTATTCACTGCTGGTGGGAGTATAAGTTAGTAGAGTGTATATGGAAAATATTAAGGATGTTTCTTGAGTAATTAAAAAGAAAAGATTCTAAACAGCTCTTCTTGGACATATACCAAAAGGATAGCATCCTGCCATGGAGACACATGAACAGCCATGTTTATTGCTACATAATTCATACTAAAAAATTAGAACTAGTCTCAGTGTTCATCTACAGGTGAATGTTAGTAAAATGTGGCACATATACATAATGGAGTTTGGTTCAGTTGTGAAGAAAAATGATATGAATTTTGCAGGAAAATCAATGAAGCTGGAAAGCATTCCATTATGTGAGGCTGACCAGAAAGACAAAAATCCTATCTGCTCTAGCATATGAGATCCAGGCTTAGCATGCTTATATGCATATATGTTAAGTGGGGGGAAGGGGGATATAGATTATGAAACTAGAAAGAAGACCATGAGTGAGGAAGAAAAGGTGTTGAGGAAGGGACTGGTGACAAGAGGACACATATGACGAGGAAGGAGGCCATGGGTGGGAAAACCATATGATAGGCTGGGTGGGGGGCAATGACATTTATGAGGATGGAGGAAAAGAAGCATGAGTAGTGGTTAGTCAACAAGTGGATGAAAATGCCAGAATGAAACCTACTTCTGTATGTGCTAATTGAACATTTTAATTAGAAAAATCATAGAACAACACACTCATGCATACATGAGAGTTTCTTGCACACATACATACAAACATAACCAAGCCCCAATATTTTTCATCTCAATGTATGCACCATTTTCTAATGCTAAACCCAATGTATCTTTTGTTCACTTCAAATTTTGCCTAACAAAGGCACATCAATTGACAATTTGATTTTAGAAGATTTTCTCAAAATGAAGCTTTGTTCTTAAATAGCCCACATTCCATTATTGTTCTCCTGGAGTGTGCTGCAGTAAAATGCTTCCCAACAGGCCAGAAATTCTCTGGGCAATCTTCCAATGTTATACAATTCCCAGCCAAACTGATAACCATTATTTCATATTTCAGGTTTGGGATCCCATGTAATTGAGAGTTTTAACACAATGAAAATTATAAAATTGAATACATCTGCTATAGAGAGTGAGGCCATTAAATGTCCATTCCAAAGGCACTTAAATGCAGAGCAGGGAGTAAGAGTCAAGCAAAGCATGCTCCCCGCTAAGTTGTCATGGGCCGCATTCTCTGAGGACATTTGTAAAGGTTTCCCAGAGCTTCTGCAAGAAGGCCTCCCAGTGCTGTGAAGAGACCACACCTCCTTGCTTCAGAATTTACTGTCTTTTCCCTTGTTTCCTCCGCCTCTGGTTATACACTGAGTATTTTAGATATATCAAATGACTACCGGGCATAAACCTAAAGTCTTTTTGGTACATTTGTATGAGCTGATGTACAATTTCAATCTTTGATGTGATACTAGCAGTTATCAACCCATTTTCCATCATACAGATGGGTTGTTTTTCAGGCTTTGACTGTCTGGCTTTTTTTTTTTACATCAAGTCTTAGCCATGATGGCAAGTTACAAGCAGGTGAAGTAGGTAAAATGTAGCTAACGTGGCCACCAAACAGTCCAGGAGACCTGAAGAAGTCTAAGAATAAAGTAAATCGGATTACTCTGTGACTACTGCCATAGCATGGATGTGATCGCTTCTTCAATGGCTTTTCTTATCCTTTATCATTATTGGTCCTTTCTTCCTCTAACCTACAACCATGCTGAACTACAATGTACTTGGCTTGGGTTAATTATCTTCCATCTGTTAATAGGAATATAAGTGTACAGGAGCCAGGCTCAAAACCAAACACACATGTGTTCTCCCTACACTATCAGCATGGATGACATATGTTTGTTCAGAAGTATACCAGTCCTTAGCACAGAGCCAGGCACACGCTCAATGACATCAAAACAGTGATAATATACGTTCATGGCTACGATTTGTAAAATACATTACCATTTCTGACTTGGGAAAATGTCTTTCAAAATAAATAAGTTATAGTAGCAAGGACAATTCAACTAATATTTCTTTATATAGTCAGCATTCATATTTAAAATGAAACTTGTTGACCAGTAGTCTACTTCCTGCAGACTCTGAAACTGATACCTGCAAACACTACTGAAACAACTGCAGGAAGACTTCTTGCCTCCCTTTCTCTTTCCCTCCCTACCATCCACTTACTTATTGCATTTAAGCAGCATTACCTGCTAAGTTGCTAGTCACTGGTTTAATGTAGCATATTGATTCTTATGCCTCTAGGGGTTTATCATTGTGATATGGGGAGCACTTGAAATTAAATGATTGAAATTATTTTGTGGGCTACACACACAGTGCATTTCTGTGTTTTGGGCTCTCCTCAGGTATCATAGTTTATACTATAGTAGACACATTATAAGAGGATTTCAAAATGACAAATGCCATAATTGGCTTGTTGATGGCAATATGATTGACATGCTTCTTAATGTTTCATTTATGTTGTCCTTTCTCCTCTTACACTGATGTAAAATGTACTACAATTAATGTTTTATGAAAAAGAATATCACACACACACACACAAACACACACACACACACCACACACACATACACCACACACACAGAGAGAGAGAGAGAGAGAGAGAGAGAGAGAGAGACAGACAGACAGACAGACAGACAGACACAGTATCAGCTGATTGCTAAAATTCATCCCTATTAGGCATATGGACAATTACTCTGTTTAGAATATATGAAACAAACAAATGTTCTAGTAAAATTTATAGGCCCAAACCAGGGTAGGCCTAGCTATACGGGTTCAAAAGTCAGCCTAGATCTGGGTGCGATTATACACACCCACCATCTTGGACTGCAGCAGGAGGAGAGTGATCTTGAAACTAGCCTTGGCTACAAACTGAATTACAGGCAAGTCTGGACTTGGTATCTACTGACAACTATTTGCCTAACAATGACAACAAAAACAACAACCACTCAACAAATAAATGCAAAAAATATATAAAAATTTCCATACCAACAAACAAACCCCCTCTTATTCTGTAAAAATTCAACCCTAGGTGATAGACAGATCTGCCACACAACCTATATACCTAGGGCTTACTGAAAATTGCAGAAGAGGTGACAAACAGATTGTAAGAGCAAGAGGAGCAGGTTACCTATTGCTCGACATTGTGTTCTAGGTATGACAGGGTGGCTGTACCCATGAAATCTCAACAAGACCAGTTGACATGCCAGAGGCAGGTGAGTCTCTGTGTTCAAGGTCAGCCTGGTCTACAGAACAAGTTCCAGTAGAGCCAGGACTACACAGAGAAACTCAGTCTCAAAAACAAACAAACAAACAAATAAAAAAACAAACAAACCAAAACCAAGCCACCACCACTAATAACAGCAACAACAACCACCACCACCAAACAGTGGCCATGCCAACACAGATTGGAGAAATTTCATAAGGTCTCATCCCTAACGAAGAGATATAGGCAATAAATGACTAGAGAGAGGGCCATCATTTCCAGGGCTGATCTGCCAATAAGAGTATGAAACTAGCCGGGTGGTGGTGGTGGCGACGGCGTACACCTTTAATCCCAGCACTTGGGAGGCAGAGACAGGCGGATTTCTGAGTTCGAGGCCAGCCTGGTCTAGAAAGTGAGTTCCCGGACAGCCAGGGCTATACAGAGAAACCCTGTCTCAAAAAAAAAAAAAAAAAAAAAAAAAAAAAGAGTATGAAATCACAAAGGGTAAGTCCTAAACATGTACCATGAGCAATGCTAAGTGGACTCAGCAAGTTAGATACATACATATATACGTACATACTTATGCATGCTCACACACACATATACACACACACCTTATTTTACAAGAAGAGGTCATGAATTTAAGATTGAGTGAGGGTTGGATGTGGAGGAGGGGAGGGCATGATGTAAATACAGCATCGATATATTAAATTCTTAAAAATTAAATTAACAAAATCTATACAACATCACAAGGTGCAGAAACAGAGTTGAATGGTAATGGGTTTTAAGATAGATTCCTCAGAGATACTGGATGAAGCTAGTGGATGAGCCCTCACAGGAATGTCTCTTTATAGGCTTTGCTGAAATTGAGTAAATAGAAACCAAGGGTGTAAATAATGGACCCAAGAGAAATTATATTTTTAGTCCTTAGAGGTTAACCATAGGCACTATTAAGAACAAAACATTCTTAGCAATTAGTAAAATTCAAAATCTCCTATGAGACTGAATTGAAATACTAATTTTTATGTATTGCCTATAAACCCATGAAGACATTAGTAGGTTTCCTAAGCAAAGTTATTGAGTACTATTGTAAATGTTAATCTATTGTTAGTATCCTGCGCAGCAAAGATTGCAGGAGCAGGCATGTAATTTATAATGCAAATAAATCCATATTCACTGTTGTTCACTTTAAAAAGTAAACTGTCAGTCATTTATAACATTTATAAACACAGTGGTAGATATTTTCTGAGGATTAAAAAATGGTTAGAATAACTGCTGTGGGAGTTGGCACACAAAACCCAGTCAATAATTGCCCAAGACATTTACCACAGTTCTCAGTGCAAGGCATCTAGGCCCAGGGACATCTAGTCTCACCAGGTTTTATGTTTCTTAGAATTCCTAGAATCCCATGGGAAAGTATCAAGTGTATTTATTTCTAAAAATGACACCAGGCTAAGTTCAGAAAAGCAATTAGACATTAGCTTGCTTTTCTTCCTTTTTCTCAGGATATATAACCTCACGCATTTCCTGAATGTTTGGTAATTTTGTACCTACAAAAATACACATCAAATCTACTTACTTCTGTCCACCCCTCCTTGCCAGTTACCCATACTTTGGCCAGACTCCTTTGAAGCCATCTAAAACATATATATCCAAACAGTATATGTTTCTTCCCACACATATTAGATGTATGTAACATGATACTTTCCCGATGTTTGGTTGCTTAAAAACAGGATTTATTCAGTGGTACAAGAAATAGATTTGAAGATTGCTATAGCAATAAGGACCATTCTTATTTGAGAATACTGTAATAGGAAGAATTGCATATTTTCAGTGAAAGACACTTTATTTATTTATTTATTTATTTATTTATCATTTAATTTGATTACATTTCAAATGTTATCCCCCTTCCCAGTCTTGCCTCCATAAACATCCCTCCCCTCCCCTTCCACTTTGGCTCTAAGAGGGTGCTCCCCCACCCACCCACTATCATCCCACTTCTCTGGGGGGCATCAAGACTCCATAGGATCAAGCGCCTACCCTTTTACTAATGCCAGAAGAGGCAGCCCTCTGCTATAGTGGACTGGCTCATGTATACTCTTTGGTCCATGGTTTAGTCCCTGGGAGCTTTGAGGGGTCCTGTTAGTTGATACTGTTGTTTATCCTATGGGGTTGCAACCCCCTTCAGCTCCTTCAGCCCTTCCCCTAACTCTTCTATTGGGATCACTGGGCTCAGTCTAATGGTTGGCTGTAACTTCATCTGCCTTAATCAGGTGCTGGCAGAGCCTCTCAGAGGGCAGCCATACTAGGCTCCTGTATGCAAGCATATCTTGGCATCAGAATACACCTAAATACAGCCAAGCAAAGAATCAGGTAAGAATCCCTTAGAAATTTCTGTTTTCAGTTTGTCTTTGCAGCAGCTCAAGTCTCCAACATGGTGCTGTTAGTACAACTAAGGTGATGGAAACACTGGCTAGCCCTCAAGACAACTCAAGTGAATGAGCCTGCTGACCAGGGCTTTTCCAGGCATAATGGATACCTTTGGAAGTCATCCTGTTTGAAACTGTTACTTAAGGTACAAAGTCAGGCGAGTCTAGGGAAAATTGGCTTCTATATAATTTGAACTTGAGGAGTGCTAGAGGACAGAGTGTATTGTCTGCGTGTATGTAGACATAACAAAGCTATTTTCATTCACAGTCCTGGCAGAAGGCCCGTGGTAACTGCTCCGTGTGTCTGGTTACAATTATTTCACGATAGGGAATAATCAAGGACAGTACATCCCTACCCTGTCCGCTCAGCCTCAAGTTGAAATGTGTGCTGCTTTGCTGTTCTTAACCCCACAAACCTTGTCAACTCTTTCCTGATTGCCTTTTAATTCACTCATCCTTCTCATGCCAGAAACCTCAGCAGAATTCCAAGTCTGAACTGCAGTATTACAGTACACATGAAACTCTTAAGAGTGTAGACCAGGGAGCATGGATGCGATGTCCGGTCCCTTGTCCTTGTGATTGCACAGAATCTGGGCACTTGTGCCTGGATGTCTCAATGCACGTGGATTTTCTACATTGTAAGTGGAGTGAAACTCTGCTTAAAGAAAGGAGTGGGTATGTCTTTTGCGATGCTACCTCCATAATCAAACACATCTGTGTTCCCCACCCATTGAACATTTCATAGAGCTCAATGTGGCTCTTGGGAAATTTCTCAACAGAACAGTTAATAGTAAGATGTGTTTTTAATTAAGACAACAACAAAAGCAAAGATAAGGCTGGTTACAGGGTATCTTTACCCAGATGCTAAGCCTGATATTTAGAAATGCTTGTGGCTATCGAATCCTTCTTGTGTGGGTCTCCCCTGATTATGTTCAGTTCCTGGAATCTGAAGCTTTGAGTGAGTTGCTTTAACTCAGTCCTAGCTTGTCACAAACTTCAGAAATCTTCTCAGCAGCTCCAGGTATCTTACAATAAGTGAATCTACATTAGGGTGCTGCCCTTAATTTTTCGTACTTATCAATTGGACAGCGTGTAGGGAAAGGTAAGGCAAAAGACATGGTGGTTGATAAGACAGAGCAATAGAAAACCCGCACGGACGGGCTTTTTCCAATTGCAAAAACTGCAGATCATTTAATCTCTCGAGAAAAGACTATTCAGAACTTTATTTTAAAACCATAGCAGATGGTGTACATCATCCTTTGGCTTTGTGGCTGCTCTTCTCACTTGGGCCATCATGGGTCTGACAGGATCTCTCCCACTCAGGACCAAAGGTGGAGGGACTTCCCCTAGGAGCTCCCAAGGGACTCACATAAACAAAAAAGTGACCAGTCACTAAGGACTGACTATCAATAACAGAAGGGACAGAAGCATGAAAGCTACATTCATACAAGCAAGTAACTGCCAGCTCACTTAGGACTCAGTCCTCTTATAGAAAGAAGAAAAAATAGTTTTCATAGATGAATTAATCTGTGTTTAAGAATCAACCTTGTTAAAGATGGCATGCTTAGATGTCATAAAGATTATGAAAGAGAGCACTGTCCCAGCATGAAGCATCACGCTAGCCATCTTTATTTGCCACCTACCCATAGTCATTCTCCCAAGAGTGTATGTATGTATATATATATATATATATATATATATATATATATATATATATATATATATATATATATATAGTTTCATGAATGATTCGTGTATATCTGCCAGTAAATATTTGCTTCCCGAGTGAGATTTTAGCTTTAATAGCTAGTGACTTAAAAAATTCAATTATTCCCTATTCAGTTCTTTCTGGATATACCATTCTGCCTTAAGGGTTTTTTCTGGTGTTGAATATAATTGCTATCTAAACATAAATAAAGATTATACAGTATAATTCTTATTCCAAAGGAGTTTAAGTTTCAACAGTAAAGTATTACTCATGAAAATAACAGTACCATCCTGATTGTGCTGGTACTAAACAACCTAGAATATTCTCCAGACTGTATGTGTTTCATGCAAACCTAATAGGACATATTCTAAAAACCAGTAGAAATAGGAAATAACAGACAAGTAATAAGGAGCAAGTGGATGAAGCCCTTTGGCAATGTGTGCATTTGTACATGTGTGTTTATGAGGCACTAGAGCAGCCAAAGTTTAATATGTACCAGACACACACACTTGTTTATTCTCTAGGTTTAAATCTAACTGCATTAGGTTTTCTCAAAGTAAGTTATTCCTTAGCCTTCTTAGCTTTCTTCAAATGAAATTTGAGAAAAAGGCTTTTAGATAATTTAAACCAATGATTCCTGGAAGGGTCTTTCTAGCCATAGCCTCTATATCTTGAATAATTTTAGAAGATCTTGCCGGACTCAATCCCTCTATTTAAAAATCACTTCTTATATAGATTAACATTCCATGATTGCTGAATGTATATTTTCCACTCTTCCAGTGAAGGATTCTTTGCAATGGTGAGCTCAACGTTTCGATTTCATGGTGATGTTTGCCTTTTCTGCACTAGGAACTGCAGTCTAGGATTAGGAAGGGTTACGTCAAAATATGGCGTATTGCTCCAAACACTCTGCTGAATGTCAGTTTTCTCAATGGTATAAACTGTTTTTACAGGAAACATCATTTGCGATCACTGCCTTTTCGCCATCTATCCTCTGAATCTAGAGCACTAGTGAACACGGAGGTCTAGATGCAGATGCCTACAGATGCAGTGCCATCCTGCACTGCTTAGCTGACATCAGCTACACGTGCACCACCTCGCAGAAGAGGACTACTCCACAGCATGCTCATTCTAGCCGACCTTCTACAGGTTGACTCCATGACAGCATATCAGTTTTAATAACAGCCTCCATGGCAATTAGCTCCCTAGTAACTTCTGAGTCTGTATTCCCTATTCGATCTGCTAAGAACCATGAAGTTATTTTAAAATGTACAAGATCCCAACTCCTGACATACTACAAACTTTCTGGAACAATAGATGTGTAGAGATTTGTTTAAGACAAAAGTTAGTTTTTCTCCCCTTTAAGATGATGGAGTTCTCATTTATCTTGGAATTTCGAAGTATGAGGGAACAAGGGAGACATCTCTGGATTAACTAGAGAGGCAAGACTGACAAAGAGAAGAGAAGAGTTCATATCATCCTCTCTCGGACAGACTCCATCACCTCTGTCTGGATCTCTGTGGGCACTGCCCTCAGGGCCCTCAGCAAACCTCAGAGACAGACATCAAGTCCTTCTGTAAAAAGGTTCACTGCGCAGATAACCTTGGCACACTTCTACGTGCTATATTCATCTTTCGATAACCCTAACCCCTAGTACCTACTACACTCCTAGTGTACAGAAAACCATGTCTATAGACTTTAAACAGAGCAGATTCTGTTTTGTACTTATTTTCTTTGTCCTTATTTGATGCCAATGTAAAAAGGACTGTCAGTAATGCGATTCACAGTCTTCAAGATCTCAGCAAGTCCCCAAGAAGTAGGCAGGTACCAGGAACACAGAGGAAGCAGACCAAGGAACACGACGATTTGAGTTTTCCTCTTTGTCCCTTTGACAAGCAAACACAGCCATCTAGTAACGCGGGAGGGTAGGGCACACTTGTTTTCTCAGTGTAGAAGTAACGGAGCCATGCAGTCAGACACAGCTTAGCTCCTCTGCTTGTGGCATGCTGACCTTTACCCTATCTGCTGCCTAGCAAGCTCTGTGTGAGCAGGTTGAGCATCTGGAAAACAGGTTGGCCTTGCAAGCAGCATTTCTGACTGCTCTAGGTTCCTCTCAGGTTCCCTTTCGAGGCAGGACCATCAGCTTGCGCTTGTAAGGCTGGATATCAAAATGCCAGGGCTCAAGCTCACTGAGTGTAAGAGAAGACTGCAAGACGAGGTCTCCGGAAGTGGGTAATGAGCCGGGCATAGCTGGAGAGCAATTGCAGCCTTGGCACACTGTTATTTGAGCTCCTCTCTGCAATTTCTTCCTTTTAGATAATTTTTACCCCAAAGTCAACCCCAGTGCTTATTCTGGTGCTAGTTTAATGCCACTCCTGACCCACTCCTAGAGAAGCTGGACTTCTCTCCTATAATTTTCAGCTTCCCTTACAGGCACAGGCAGAGGTTGGCCATGGGTTAAAGCAATAGAGTTGCAGTGAGAGACCTATTCCTTCTCATAAACCTGACTGGTTATTTATCATTTGTTGTAGGGCTATGATGGAACTGGCTTGCTACACTCTAAAAATACCGTGGTTTCCAGATAACCTATATTTGGAGGATATAGGTTTCCCTCTGCTTATGCCCATTTTGGCAGGAGCAAATGTTAAAAAAATTCTCAACATGGAGAAGGAAAATAGCTGCATTCTCTAGTATGTTCTGCAGCCTCCAGATGACCTGTGCCACTGGGTGGGGTGTGTGTATCAGTGTCAATAGTATTTAAAAGAACTGTCATTGGGAACGAGATGGGTTCACAGCAATTTCTAAAAGAATGGAGAACCAGCTTTGTGTGTCCAACAGTAGTTACAATGTTGGGAGGCCAAGTCTGAGTATGAGGTTCGGGTCTTTATGTGAGTGTAAGATGACTATGAATTCTGGGCTTTATTTCCCTCCAATATTTCATGAATAAGAAAATATTCCAGAGAAACCACTTAAATTTCGGGGGAAAATACTTTTTTCCCCTCAAAGATCCTATTTAGAGTCCAGCAAGTTTAAAAAAAAAAACCCACAGATACTTAACTTACTTCTGCTGTCAAACATTGAGTGAAAAGTTGTAAAGTTGAGAACTTCACAGTGTAAGTGCCAGCTGTTTGCCAAACCTTTGTCTTGTACCTTAACAGATTGAGGATGTTTAAAATGACTTCACATTTAGTCTTGTCAAAAGGGAACCCAAAGAGGGGCTGGAGCTGTGGCTCATTGGTTAAGAGCATTGGCTCTTGTATATGTATATGATGTATATGCATATGATATACATGTGTATATATATATATATGTATACACACACACATATATATGTATACACACACACATATATATATGTGTGTGTGTATATATATACATATACATATGTATATATATATATGTATACACACACATAAACATTTGAGTATATATATATACTCAAATGTTTATTCAATGACAAGGCATATGCAGGTGGCTACCCAACATATGGCACCAGATATAGAGGTGGTGTTCCATTTCCTTTTCAGTGCAAAGCTTTACATAATGAAGCCACAGTATATTAGGGTAGCATTAACCTCATTTCTGTCTCTGGTTATAAATGTTAAGGAGCCATGTAGGTGCTGGGAACTAAGTAGTCCATTCTAAAGTCATAGCCCAAGCTTCCTCAGTCTCATGTCTCCTCCCTCCCACCTGCCCGTACTGCACTTTAGGGAGCACCTAGACAGAAGGGGAGGAATGCCAAGCTCATTTTGAGAAATGTTGGTGTCCTTAGTCTATTTTCTTATTATCTTCATTCAGGGAAAGCCTCAGAGAACAGACCCTCAAATCCCCCATTGAAAAAAGTCTTGGGATCAGATGTGTGTGGAACTCATGAATTTGTTTTCAGAAATTGTGCTAATTACAGTCACGGTACAAAACCTTTAGGGAGGGCTCAATCACTTCACTGATAAAATAAAGACGAGCATCTTTTCATTGTGTGGAATAAGAATAGACAGAAATAGCAGGAAATAAGTTTATCAAATAAATCTGGATGTTAAATTTATAAGAGAACTAACTTTCAGATTCCTGGACATCTTAGATTTTGAGATTGAGGCAAAGAGATTTTGAATCTGCACAAGCTTTTCAAAGAGCTATGTCAAATGAACCCATTTGTTTTGAGAGTGGAGGAGGTGTTATATACAAACAGCTTATGGAGTCTTTTCAGAGGGCTTTAAACACAGTTTGACTAGAAGGGCCAAGGGCAAAGCTGAGATAAATGGGTTGTCCTTGTCTGTGGGATCATGCCATGTGACTTTGACATACCCTGTTCTATAGAGCCAATCTGGGACAGCACTGATGGGGGACAAGGAATCTGAAGTGCCTTGCTGAGCTACCGAGAAGGGGGACAGAGAGGGTGGTGCTAATAACTTGTTGAAGGCCAACCCGAACATTCCCAGACTAAAAGAAAAACCAACAGGACAAGACTATTGCAGCCAACTGGCTAAGACTGTGACTCCAGAATGAAGGAATCCCACAGCCTGCTTGTTCAAGCATATATAAATCCCAACTCTCACTGAATGAGTTCTGGTGGCTGTTTTGCCTTTTGTTTATTAGTTTGAGACAGGGTCTCATAAAAGATCCTTTGTTATGGATCTCATGGGAACATGAAACTTGTCATGGTCTCAAACTTGCAATCTTCCTGCCTCGACCTTTCAATGCTGGGAGTACAGGTATGAGCCACTATTCTCACCAACAAAAATGTATGAAAAGCCCCATCACTGAGATTTTAAACATTGACATGGAACGTTATCTCCTGGCCTATTGTGCTAAAGACTACGTATATGGGAGTGGAGGAGGACGTCCTTAGACTTAGGGGCTTGTCACCAGAGGTAGGAAAGAGAGATCAAGGCTTACTTGGCTTCTAGGGCCAGGGCAATGATTCCAGCAGCCATGGGGGCTGAGGCTGATGTTCCAGTGTGATTGTCTGTGCATCGCTGCCTTAGATCAGTAGTGATCTGAAAGACAAAAATGAAAACACAAATTAGACCCCGAGGACAGTCATGGTCATAGCAAGAAGTTTACTCACAAAGCAGATGGAGAAGAATTAAAGACTAAATTTAAATTCAATGTTTCCAGACTTGTGTGATCATTCATTTTCAAAGAATTGCCTGTATCAACCAAACTTGACTGGAAATTGACTTCATTAAAACCAGAGCAGGACCGGGGTGAACCATAGCTCAGAACCTCAAGGTACCTCCCAAGAGTCTTCAGTGTGCCCCTGCTGTGTCCCACCTTAGTTCTGCTCTGCATTGAAATGGACGTTCTTTCAAGGACCCTCATTTTAAACTTAAAATTAAATGTGTTGAATGAACAGCCAGACACCAAACCAGGTATCCCGAGATGAAACTATACAGCCCCTGATTTGTCCAAATTATAACTGTGGGGAATGACAGGTTTCAAACAAAAGTCTCTACCACTGAGACTTCATAGAACATTCATAAAAAAAATGTTGCGCGGGTGAATTAAGACTTCCTCAAAAGCTTCACAGCCTTCACACCAGGAAAAGCAAGGGTGGACTTCCTGTATCTCACACACAGTTAAGGCAGTGTCTGCTTGTACGTTATATAAAGGAGATTAGCTACTTTCCCATCTTTACCTTGCAATCAAATTGTGAAAACTATTTCATTTTATTTTCTTGGCTTGAATCCAGTTCACTTCAGCTCTGACTGAATTCTATTACCATCCAGCAGAGGCAGTGGTTCCCAGCCTGGGCTTCATTACTGTCTCACTATGAAAGAAAATTAAATTTAAATTCTCCTTAAAAAGAGAAATTAAGTACTATAGAATATGACTTTGGAAACCAGTGTGATACCTCTCAGATTTCTTTTTTAAAGTCTTCCCTCCTGGACAGTAATTCATTTTGTTCCCTTGGGACTGATTTTGTGTTTGATGGGGAGATGAATCAGTGGGCTTGCTGCAGTCACTGGATGACATCAATGAACCTTCCTTTGGCACGAAGACAAGTATGTCACCACACATCACAGAGAAGAGGGCTGATGTGCAAGCAGGGCAGAAAGGCAGCGAGGAGAGGCAGTAGAAAACACAGCCTTTGTTTTTCTAAGAGGACTGTGGGATAGTCAAACTTGGTATAAGAAGCAGACAGGTACCCACCCTCACAATCACCCCTACAATTTCCTTCTATGCCCCAGGAGGCTGAAGGGAATTTTCCATCATGTTAGAGACCTAGAGAAGCATCTTGGCCCACTCACTTTCTCAAAATGGAGCATGTCCATCATTTTTCCCCTTGTTTCTTTTGACATATGCCATGCTACCAGATGACCCATCTCACATCATGATGAATACCGACTCAAAAGAAATGGGAAAATAAGCATGGAGATCTACAGAGATACGATTACGTAGGCAAATAGAACTGTACTCACCTATATGTAAAGACACTTCCTAGTCTTCTAATTGATCTTTAAAAAGTATAACATAAGTTAACCCTCCTGGCAAGTTTTGTGTGTATCTTATTATTAACTAGACACCTCTGTCTTGGATCTCTAGGGCCTGTCTCACCTGTATGAATGGAACTCAGAATGTCTACTGCTCCGTCTCCCACCTCCCATCACTCCTGTGCTTCCTGTGTCAATGTGTTTGATTAAGTAGCTCACCTAAGGGAAATCACTTTGTACCTGTACCTTATTGAGTGGATTAATTCATTTATATGATGTTCTGAAACTTCATCTATACTGTAGCATATGACAGTGTTTCCCTCTTTTTTTTTCAAAGGTGACTAATACTCCAGTGTTTTACTGCCTAAATTCCTTGTATGTTGATGGACATCGATCGAGCTTGCTTCTATGTTTGGCTGCTGAACAGTGCTGCAAATGTACACGGGAGAGCACAACAATTTTGAAAATCCGATTTAAAATGCTCTTGACTATAATACCAGAAGTGGAATTGCTAGATTATTAGCTTCCAGGGGATTTCTGGGGTTGGTAAGATGTCTCACTGGGTAAAACACTAACTGTGCAGGCATGGTGAGCTGAGTTTGATCCGTTAACATTGTGTAAAGGTGGAAAGAGAGCTGTTCCCATCCTCAAACATCATATGCCCACCACAAAAAACAACTCTTTTCGGGGGGAGCAGGGGAGAAAGAGAGGAACAAGATCTGGTATTGGGTGGGGGAAAAGGACAGAAGCCCTGAGGGTCAGCAGAAAGAATGGAAACAGACAACCCTCAGGAGATAGGAGGTTGGGGGCACACTCCAAAATGTACCAGAGACCTTGAAGGTAAGACTCTTAGGACTCAAAGGGAGGGACCTTAGATGAAATGCCATACAGTGGGGAGAGGGAACTTGTAGAGCCCACCTCCAGGAGAAAGTGAGCATCAACTGAGGAATGGGGTTGCCATCCCACAGTCAATCTAAGAAGGCATTTCTTCCTCACTTGAAACCACAGGGGATTCTCTACAGTTACTTTCTAAGGTACTAGTCTCTGAGTCCAACCATGAATACATCAGAAATGGCTTATTTATAGGTCTCCTTGTTTTTGAGACATGGTCTTGAGAGATGAAAATTGGGTATTTTACCCCATCTATCATCTCATTCATTTGTGCAAGTTGTTAATTTTTTCCCATAAATTGTGCCTGGATTCAAGCCTTTCCATGACATTTCCCTCCTTACTCTTTAGTTGTCCAAGACAACTTTCAGTGCAGGTCCAGAATAGACATGCCAAGTGTGGGCAGCACTTTTGAACATTACAACCAACCAGCTCTGGCCAAACATGGGCAAGGAACAGTTTTTGATGTCAGATCAATAGCACAAATATGCCTCATCCTTTGATAGGTACCAGGCACACACCCATATCATGTGCTTACAACATGAAGAGCTACTTAGAACTGTCACATAGAGATGAAAACATCAAATAATATCAATTTTGTCAGTGCTGTGTGGAATTCAGGTCCTCATTGTGCACTAACATTTTTTTTTCAATAATTTGAAGTAAATTAGTTGGAGGGAAGCTAAGCAGGAAGGTGATGGGACCCCAAAGTGGGAAGAACAGTAAAACAAACATATCTCCCTTCCTTCTCTGCTCTAAGTGGAATTCCAGAGGGGTCCTTTCAATAGGAAGCTACTGTCAGTGGGAGAAATGTGAGGTGTAAATTACCAGGAGCATTTCACGTAAGGTTCTCCATGAAAAGATGGTAGAATAGCAGGGGATATTTATGTCTATA
This sequence comes from Mus musculus, assembly GCF_000001635.26. Taxonomy (NCBI): domain Eukaryota; kingdom Metazoa; phylum Chordata; class Mammalia; order Rodentia; family Muridae; genus Mus; species Mus musculus. The sequence goes on from NC_000085.6 coordinate 17,645,814, forward strand.
TGCACCATGGGACGTGCAACCCATAAGAAAAACGATGGTTCAGAACTGGAGCCACAAAAGGTAGCCCCACTTATCACAAGTGGTGCCGGAAACGGGCCATTAGGATCTGCCATTGTACCTCCAAGGAAAGTGGCCTCCAGTGTGCAGACCACAACACAGGGTGGATACGCTCTGACTTCAGACTCCCTTGAGAACGTCTCAGAATTTGGTCTCCATCCCGGTGGCAGTTTCGCATGCTCCAAATTCCCTCAATTTACCATCCAAATCAGAAACAGAATTTGTATCCAAAAGAACTGAAGTTGCTCAAGAAAATATCATTTGCGTCCATCACTGAGAAGGAAACTGGAGAGGGTGCAGGCCCCGAGCAGATCAAAGCTATCCTGATGGGCAAATTAGATTTCCAGCCTCATAGGATCAGTAGCAGATGGGGTTTTGGACTCCACAGAGTTAGGGATGTCATCTTTGCTTGGTGAGCCAGGCAGGGTATTGTTCAGTTGCAGCCAGGATCCCTGAGATGAACCATCACTTTCTCCCTACGCTTTTATTTCCTAACACTTCGCAGCTCATTATTGGAGCTGATTGGGCTTTTGATTGTTGCCTGCTGATGTCATTCTCCAGGGAATCTCAGCACAGATTGACTTGGGCCCTAAGTGACAAGTTTTATAGCAACCTCCAGTAAGTAGCCTCTCTCTCCCTGATGCTCTGTGATCCTTTTTATTTTGGAGGTGACAGATTGCCTCATACCTGCTAAGAGAGCAACTGAGAAGATATTTTTAAAACATAAAATGATTTTGCTGTCCTTTAGGCTGAACTTGCTTCTAGTGCTGACTTAGATCTGGCATGGAACTGTGTGAGGTGAACTGTTTTAGGCACAGCGATTGGGGTGAAGGGCAGAGACAGCGAACAGAATTTGTTTCATTATTAAGCACAATGACGTGGAAAGAAATTAGAATCAGCGGATGATTTCTGTATCCATAGATGTCAGCATAGAATAGGTCTAGAATTCAGGAAGAAGGAATCATTCAATATAAAATATCACTCCCATATCGCTAAGAGAACCTAGAAGTGGGGCGTTCAAGGGATGTGGCTACTTCTCCCACCGGGGATCCTGTCTTGTGTTATTTCTGAGCCATCATAATGTACAGCTGAGTTCCAGATTGCAAAAGAAGCAAGCATTTCTTTGCTAAGTTGAAATGCTTCCATTAAGCTCTCTTAGATTCACTTCATTTTACACTCTGAACTTTTCCATTCATTTAGAAACACTTTAAGGTCACTTAAAAAAATTAGTAGGTATTTTCTTCATTTATATTTCAAATGCTATCCCCTTTCCTAGTTTCCTCTCTGAAAGTCCCCTATACCCTCCCCCTGCCCTGCTCCCCAACCCACCCCTCCCATTCCTGGCCCTGACATTCCCCTGTACTGGGCCTTATAATCTTTGCAAGACCAAGGGCCTCTTTTCCCATCGATGGCCGACTAGGCCATCTTCTGCTACATATGCAGCTAGAGTCTCGAGCTCAGGGGATACTGGTTAGTTCATATTGTTGTTCCTCCTATAGGGTTGCAGAACCCTTTAGCTCCTTGGGTACTTTCTTTAACTCCTTCATTGGGGGCCCTGTGTTCCATCCAATAGATGACTGTGAGCATCCACTTCTGTATTTGCCAGGCAGTGGCATAGCCTCACAAAAGACAGCTATATCAGGGTCCTGTCAGCAAAATCTTGCTGGCATTTGCAATAGTGTCTGGGTTTGGTGGCTGATTATGGGATAGATCCTCATGTGGGGCAGCCTCTGGATGGTCCTTCCTTCTGTCTCAGCTCTGAACTTTGTCTCTGTAACTCCTTCCATGGGTATGTTGTTCCTCATTTTAAGAAGGAACGAAGTATCTACATTTTGGTTTTCCTTATTCTTTAGTTTCATGTGTTTTGCAAATTGAATCTTTGGTAATCTAAGTTTCTGGGCTTATATCCACTTATCAGTGAGTGCGTATCATGTGTGTTCTTTTGTGATTGGGTTACCTCACTCAGAATGACATCCTCTAGATCCATTCATTTGCCTAAGAATTTCATAAATTCACTGTTTTTAATAGCTGAGTAGTACTCCATTGTGTAAATGTACCACATTTTCTGTATCCATTCCTATGTTGAGGGACATCTGGGTTCTTTCCAGATTCTGAATATTATAAATAAGGCTGCTATGAACATAGTGAAGCATGTGCCTTAAGGTCACTTTCTTTTTCCCTGAACATTCAATCAGGACTCCAAGAAAAGTCTGATCAGCCTGCAAAAGTTACACGTGTATTAAATTTATGATCCAAGGATTAAAGTGTAGCCTCACAATTCCCGCCTCAAGGCTTCCCACCAAAGGACCACCAGAAACAACTGACACTGAGTGAGAGAGTATGCCCACACATAGAACATCCCACACACCCATGGGAGGTGTGCAAAGACAGTATTAACAGCTAAGGAAAAGGAAGTTCAACCAGGCTAATGATCTTGTTCTGAGATTCACAGCAATAGAACAGTTAGTAAGCGGGGAAGATATTAAATCCCGAATCAGCAACATCAGATGCAGCTTTAGAGTACAGTCTCCTTCGAGAACAAGAGCAACAGCATCAAACCTTCAGCCAGGGCAGCAGAACTTTGGTGCCCCAGCCTGCTAGCAATTGAGGACAGCAAGCCTAGTGCCTTTCATTCTTTGGTACATTCTGAGGAGGATGTGGGTCAAACTACTGAACACATCTAGTCTTGCCCTTCCATTTATATACTCTTGAAAAAGAATGAGATTTTCTAAACTTGCAGGAGCAGAGATGGCTGGGGAGGATTTGTTGCTCTCAGTGACTGCACTGGAAACATGGAAGGGTGCAGGAGGAAGTGGGTAGGGGGGCAGATGGGACTCTGCAGGAGGGTGTGACAGCTCAGGGGCCTGAAGAGCTGTGGGGTAACAACGCCTCTACCTGTAGTTGGCCTGTGGCCACTCCTGTGATATTCCATGCAGCATGTGTGTTTTCAACACATCTAAGTGAAATGATCTCAGCAGGAGGGAGAAAAATGCATCTTACCGAAAACATGGCTCAGAGAACCTCTCCCAACAGGGCCACAAAGGAGCTCAGAGCCTAGACAGCAGGATACATGACTTGGTTGGGAGTGGGTATTCAAAGGCAGAACAGGTTCCAAAAGAAAGAAAATTATTTTCTGGTAGAAGTGACCAAGTAGAGCTTTAGTTATACAACGGATCTTTTGAGGAAGTCACGGAAGTAGTAAGGGTTAACGACAAAATTTTGGTTGCTTGGATGGATTGTTACACCCATAAATTTGTTAAGATTTTCCATAGTAAGTCTCCTGGTCAACGTTCACCTTCCAGGAAGGAAGTAGAACATGAATGCCCCTGCCCCTGAGTACTCCTTCCTGCAGCTACACAGGCCACCTGTTTCCCACTGTCTGATGGTTATTTTTACATGGACACTTACGGAGATCCAACTCAAGCCAACAGGACAAACTCTTCGTTCTCAAGTAGTTTCCACTCTGGCATGAAAATCAGACAGTAAATGAAGAATGTAGACAATAGTGTCAAGTGAGGCTAAGTATGCTGGCAGCAAAACTGACTGAGAAGAGGGTGGTGGGGGGCAGTGGCCCAAATGCAGGGAGCACAGAGGCACACTCCTTTGGAGGTTGTAATGGGAGGGCACCTAGCCGAAGTGGTGCACTGGGAAGAGGTTCTCTGCAGAGGACACAGCCCTGCCTTGCTCGCATGGAGGCACAATCTTGGGCGCCTATTGCTAACGCTGCTTCTGATTAGTGTGTCTAACTGAGAGAATTATGAAAAGATTAAGGGCCAGAAATTCAATTAGGAAGAGCAAGGTAGTAAAATATGGTGGACAGCTAGCTGTTAAGCAAACAGGAGGTGAGCAAAGCAACTTTGTCTGCACGGCTCTACACGGGATGGCTCTGGTGAGTGTCAGGGGCATGAAGGCACACCGGGGAGAGATGGGCTGGGGCTTTATTCTGCTTGATTGGAATCTAGGCTTCCTGACTGACCTGCTGTATGCTTTCCCCCACCCCCTAGCCTTCCAAGTTTCTGTTTTCTCTTCTGAGAATTGAACAAGATGATCCCTGTACACAGAGTTTTCAGAGTTCACAGAGCATCTTGAAAGGCTGCAGCTCATGTGCAGAGCACTGTGTCAGGTTCTCATTAGGAAGGCCACATTGTTATGTTTATGACATGTTATGATAACTGTAAATGTGTCACATGATATACAGAATATTATGTATACAATTACGTTAAGAAAAACATTACTTCAAGTCATGGCTTTAAACCAGCTAGTCAGGGTGGGCTAGAGAGGTGGCTCAGTGCTTAAGAGAATACACTGCTCCAGCTGAGGATCTGAGTACAGCTCCCAGCATCTGGTCAGGCTGCTCATAACTTACTGTAACTCCAGATCCACAGGGAACCGACACATCTGGCTCCCACGGCATCTGCCCTAATATGTGCATACATGCTACTCAGAATGCACATAAGTAAAGATAATAGAAATAAGTCCTTAAAAAATATATCTGTGTAGCCCGATGTGACAGGTCAGAGCTGCAATTATAGCAGCTGGAGGCTGAGGCAGACAGACCATGGGATTAGCTTGGCCTACGTAGTGAGATTTTGTTGCAACCAAACAATAGTCAGTCCTGATGCTTCTGCTAAGAAAAGAGCTTCTTGCTGTATCTCTTGACAGTCTGGGGGCTTCATTTGCTAGAATGAGCTGTCAGACCACCAAGGCTCCAAGTCTACAGGAGTACAAGTACAATGCCAGTGCCCACTGTTGAGTTACAAGTAACGGCAGGACATCCCGGTATACAGTTCTCCCTATATTTTGAAACTCAGGGCTAGGTTTTCCTGCTTACAAATCATGAAAAGACCTTTTGTCCCAGATATGGAAAGCTTATTTAACAAAGTGCTTCCCCAGAAGCAGATGAGAGATCCTTCCTGTCCCTTTAGATCCTCAGCAACTGTCTCGGTTCAAGTCACAGAGGTGCTCTTAGGAATGAAGAATGACAACTGTGCTTTAACAGAGAGGCTGCAAATGCCAGAAGGAAATGAATGGCTCAGGGAGGGGGCTCAGTACAAAGAAGACACTGCCAGTCCTGTAGCACTCAATCACAGATGCCACTAACAGGATGCAGGCATCACCCAGGGACCACAGGCGTCTAGGTTCAAAGCCTGGTGGTGGCAAGGTCCTGAGCGCACTGTGGGCTTATTCATCATCCTGACATCTGGAAGGAAAGGGGGTCAGCTGGACCATAAAACTCTGCTGCTGCTGCCAATTCCACTCATGTTCAGGCTGTTAACATGTTCCTGATCACAGTGGCTCTCTTTATGGAGCCGGTGAAACAGACCACAGGATTTTATGGATTGGAAAAATGAAGGTGCAACAAGAGCCTCTGTGAAAAGAGAAATGGCCATCCACCATTCCAGGACGCAGAAGGCTGCACAGACCTAAGGACAATGATGCTGGCCACTCACAGAGCCACATGCACACCAGGGGCTTACATGCTGTCTCTTTCTGTCTCATGGGAATCTCGGAGGTCTGTGGGTATCACCTGATTTTTACCATTGAGGGGGTCAAGGATAAGTGGGTGGATTAGCACTAGGGTCAGTATGAAGTCAGACCCTGAATTTAAACAGCTCCAAAATGTTTTGTTCCACTGTGGGTAATTTAGGGGTGCAGACAAAAAGTAGAGAGTTGAAAGAGGAAGAAGGAAGGAGAAAATGCAGAGATGGACAAGTTTTTGGCCTTTGTACTGAGAAGCTGATGCTCTTATAAAATTGTCTTTATTTCAGAAATACAGTGATCTAGTTTCAGCCCCCTTATCTACACAAGAAGATGTTATATCCCCTAACGATTAGCCACTATTGTGGTGAGACACCAATTAGCTCCATCTGGGTTATTTCTTTTACATCTAGTCTGAAGACATCAGCACATAAGAAGGATAGTAAACTTCTAATTCATAATAAATGGAAATTTCCTTTTAGAAAGGGAAAAGGCACAATGTAGATACAAGGAAGCGTTAAATATGCATCCAGTTGGTGAATGGAAAATGAAGTACATGACCCCACAGGAGGACACGGCCTTAAGCTCCCTCCTGACTTCAGAATGGTGCATCCTTCTCCATGGTTCTGTACAGGGTGGGGGGTCACAACAACTACTGCACAATTACAAATACAATAGGGAATGAATCTCATCGGTATGATTCTGAGGTCGTTCAAGCTAAATCATGTAATGGGGTCCATTGGGGACAAGGGGCATGCTTCCTTTTGTTTTAATATTTTGTCCATTAGACTATATGCTACTTTTAGGGAAGGCATTTGTGAAACGGATCAATACCCTTCCTACCGCAATGGCACCACAAGGACAACAGGACTGGCCAGGTCACAAGTTGCTTGGAAGCAAGTGTGAGCTGGCCACAGATCCTCGGACTCCAGAGCTAAATGGTGGGAATCTTATTCTGAGTTTCTCAGGTGCTTCCTGATGCAGAGATGGGGATCGTGGGGCACTGGAAGTCACTGGCTACAAGCTAGGGGACACACAGATCTCTCTTGAGAATCAGAGACGGTATCGCTAGATGTTTCCAGTTCTATAAGGAAGCCAAGCTGTTGGTGAGAGGCATTAGTTTTTAATTAAACAAGCCAGACATGCCTAGTCTTGCTCATCTCTGCACTTTCTCCTTATGTATTTTGACTTCGTGTTTGTTGTTAATTCACTGATAAATGAGAGAGAAGGTACTGAGAAGTGGACTTGTGTTTCAACTTTATTTTTATTTTATGTGTATGGATCTTTTGATTCAATGTATGTCTGTATACCACATGTATACCATGCCCACAGAGGCCAGAAGAGGGCATTGGATCCCCTGGGATTTGGGTGATAGATGGTTGTGAGCTGCTATGTGGATTCAGGAATCAAACCTCTGGAAGAACAATCTGTTTTTTTGTTTTTGCTTTTTGTTTTTTTTTCTGATGAGACTTCTTTGTAGCCCCAGATTTATGAGTATGTAGTCACTGAGGAGGAATTAAGGAGAGATTGGGGCATCTTTTAAGTGTAACTGAAGTATACACAAAAGAGTAGTTGGGAAATCAGACGTAAAAATCTAATAATTAACAAGCATAGGCAGAGATCAATAGATATAAACTAATCTCACACAAAAAGCGAATGCTGTGAACCTTAGGTAATTTGGGATATAGAATCTTTTTCTCCAGATTTTGGAATGACTGCGCAGAATGGGCTATCTTGGGAATGGGAATTAGAATTCATTTCTGCTTCATGTGTGCATGTTGCACACACAGCCTGTCTTTAACTTTCAATAATATTGTAAATGACTTCTATGCTTTAAACAGTCTCCACATGTGGAATGACATCATAGCTGTTGGATTTAGTGTTTTGGATTTTGGGGTTGGCATGATGATCTTGCAGTGTCTCCCCTACTCCTATGGAGATGTGAGATGCCCCTCCACATTATGACCAGCTCCTGCGTGTCTCCTCAAATATCGGGCAAACCAGCTCAGCTGGGCACTAGAAGGGTGAATCCTGAGACACTCTGCAAAATCCTGGTCAGCAAAAGAGGAATGGCATTTGACATTTAGAATCGGTGGCTGCATAGTGGCAGGTATTCCAAGAACCAGAGCCTCCACAGACACTAATAAGGGCAAGCACATCTTTTATTGACTTCTGTCCCCCTCAATTATTTCAGCAAAGGCTCTGAGAACTACAAACTCTTAAACCCCCACATTATCAGGGAGAACTTTGATATAGAAGATGGCTCAAGGCAGCAAAACTCAGGTAGGCCAAAGGAAAACCTGAATTCTGAATACTTTTGCTGTTTGCTTAAGATAGCAGGGCATGGTGGAGAACAGGGGACCCCTCTGCACCTCTATAATTCCACATTCTGTAAACTATGTAGCCCTAGAAAAGCACTATTGGTACAGGATTAGTACACAGTGGATAAATACAGTTCCTTGGCAACTGCAAGAGATTGGTTTCAGATCTGAGAATGTTTAAGTCCTGTATATAAAATACAATGGTGCCAGGCAGTGGTGGCGCACACCTTTAATCCCAGCACTTGGGAGGTAGAGGCAGGTGGATTTCTGAGTTCTAGGGCAGTCTGGTCACAGAGCAAATACCAGGCCAGCTAGAGCTACATACTGAGAGCCTGCCTCAAAATAAATGAACAAATGAATGAATGAAATAAAATGCAATGGCATAGCATTTGCATATTTATCTCTGCAATTCCTTCCTTAGACATTAGCCCATGTCTAGACCGCTTTAATTCCCAAAATCACATAAGTGCTATATATACAGTTATAATACTATATTGTTTGGTAAATAAGGACTAGTAAACAAATTATCTTCAAGGTAATTTTAACCTGTTGTGCTTGGGTAGTTAGTAGGTACAGAGCCCATGGATTCAGGCAAGCGAGCATATAGTATAAGCGTAATCATGATTTTTCTCATAAACTTCTTTGTCCATAATAAATTAGCTGTATGAAACACCAGAATCCAAAGTCAGTGATAGGGGCACTAACCTCAGAATCATATCATGCTTCTTATTTTTATTCTGCCACCACCAATGTAAATGTAGACCAATCATTTGTTCTTAATAAAACTGAAGCTTAATCATAAATGAGGTTATACTAGTGCTCAAATATCATGACTCAGACAAGCATTTACCAGAAATCAGTAATTGACTGTTAATGTCCATAGTGACTAATTTTGTAACATCAGCTAATCTGAACTGCTGTTGCCGTATGATACTCACACTCATGTTCATGGATTGCATTATCTTTCAATGTGAACATTAAAGAAATGGAGGGTAATTGGCATGCAAAGGTTACATACTATTTTCTTATCATAGGATTCTCCACTGCTGTAGGTTGTAGCCAGTGTAGATGAACACTCTTCCAAGTACCAAGGTTTCTTTCCACTTTCGGCCGTACTGCTGATGGAGATGGTATAGATGCTGTTGGTATAGCCATCACAAGAACAGTGATCCTTGCTCCGTCCACCATTGCCAGATGCCCACACAAACACAGATCCAAGGCCTCTCCGCCCCTGTTGATAGACAGAGAATGTTAGATGAGAAGACAGGACCCCTGGGTTGCAGCTGAAGAGAGGAGCAGAACCATTACAACAAAGTAGTTGTAGGATGAGAGTGATGCTATCTAACAAAATGTTGGGCTTAAGCTGCCTTGAACAGGGAAGGTAAGGAGAGATGCTTTAATAAATAAAATGGCTACAGAAGTATCAAGTACATCAACATTATTCTAAGAATGATCAATGTTTACAAGTGGAACATGATTCTAACTGCTTTATAGACTCAGGCTAAACTTTCTCCACAAACATGTGAGACCAACACAATCTCTGTTCCCATGATGCAAATGGGGAACTGAGGGACCAAAGTTTGGTGATGGTCTATAGAGATAAAAAAGTGTATAGAGGAAAGACAAATTTGAATCCAGACCCCAGAGTTGAAATGATACGGTATCAATCATAGCAATATAACAAGCACTGTTTTAAGTTATCATAGCCACTGTGAAGGGAGGCTGTCACATATTGTCATTTAATATCCGAGAATCAGGAAGCAAAAAGCAGCTTCTGCCAACTCCTACTGTGTGTAAAAGTGGTAGTGCCACCACCTCGCTCTTCTCATAATCAGAGCAATGTGCTCAGAATGCCAAGAACAGAGTCATCCTGTACATCAAAACTGAAGCTTAAAATAGCTTCGAGAGGACAGTGAAGTCCTAAATAATACAGTTAACAGCGACAAAGGAGAACACTGATGAATGAAGGGAAGCAGAGCTTTGCCTCTTCTGTAGCTACATTTCTAAGAGGGGGAAAATAATAAAATAAAATAAAAGAATTTACAGGCAAAGGCACACTGGAGGATATCTATGGCCAACCTGTCATCTTCTGCTTAGCATGAGAGGAAAGCCACAGGGCTGGCGAGGGCTGAGCCTTTCTTCAAGGCCATGGACAGAAGGAGAGACATGTGAGACACTATTAAGAGTTTGAATCTAAAATGTCCCTGATGTGTTCGGAGCATCGTTCCTCGCTGATAGCTCTATCTGGGGAGGCTGTGGCTCCTGCTGGAGGTGGGATCTGACTGACTAAAATAGGGCACACAAGGTGTGGCCTCTGCAAGTTACCACAGCCAAGGGAACCTGGGCTGACAGGATAGGAACAATGGACAAAGCCAGCCTACAATACTTTTCCTATAGAATGGGCTAAACCATTCTGAAACTGAGAGTCAAAACCACTACCACCACCAACAACAACTAACTAAACACCAAAAGCAAAACCAAAAACCAAAAACCAAAAACAAAAGACAAAGCAACTGTCTGTCTCACTTTAGGTTGTTTCTGTCAGTATTTAGTTTACTGCTTTGTGAAAGGAACTAATTAAAAAGTCAAACAGTGATAACAAAACACTTGGACTATCTATAATAAATTTTTCTTGATCTTGAATCCCTAGGGGACAGAATATTTATAGTCCAATTAGACCAAGGTGAACATATCTTTCTTTTTAGTCTTTGAACTGTAAAAGTGCAATGTTGTCTACACAGAATGTCCCCCATCCCCCTCAACTCCAACCCTGAGCCTCAGAGAACAGGAATGAGAGGAATAGCTAAAGAAATCCAGTTGCTATCACTGATGGATAGCTGGGTCTGCTGGGCCACCCCTGACTTCCCATCACAACACTTAGCAACCCTGGAATGAAGGAATAATAAAACCTATCAGAACATAGAAATAATCGTGCCATCATCATCTAAATCTTGGTCCATGCTTTGTCCAGCATTTCCAGGAATTATGTCTGACCTTAATGTGAACAGTTTGACTCGCATCTAGACCATAGAGGAAAAAGATGGCAGGAAGAATGAAGAATATTCCCATTTTCATCAGCATACTCCCTCTTTCAGAGACTGAGAGGCATTACCATAGGCCAAAAGCACGGTCACAGCGCAACTTACCTGGACAGGTGAACAGAATGCATGGGAAGGCACAAGACCCACTTGGTTTAATCAGTGCCACAACAGATGAGAGGGTGGAAATCACAGAGCCATGAAAAGCAAAGCAATGCCATACATAACATTTACTCATCTGAACTGATGACTGTAGACCCAGGAATCAAATTTCATTAAAATAGCTTAAAACCATTAAGAGATTAATAAGAAAATATTCAGAAAGGACTTTTATGTTTATAAGGTGCTATGAAGTATACATATAAATAAAGGGTGTCTTAGTTGTGAAAATAAAAGGAGGTGTGTACAAAAATCACGTGCATGAGGCTGTTGCATGAGAACAGCATAACAGAAGTCATCGTGTTTGGTAGGATTAAGCATGCTCCTTCCTCTTCAAACTTTCTGTGACAATGTATTAGCTTTATCAACATAATGAGCCCAACAATTCCTTTGTTAAGAGGGAAAACACAACTGCAGTGCTTTTTATTTTTTAATGCGTGTGTGTCTATGTGTGTATATCTCATGTGTCTGAGTGTCTACAGAGGCCAGATGAAGGTGTCAGATCTCTTAGAGCTGGAGGTGGTTGGGAGAGGCCCCACATGGGTTTTGAGATCTGAACTCAGCTTCTCTGGGGGAGCAGGAAATGCTCTTAACTGCTGAGCCATCCCTCTCACCCTTCTAATTTTTGTTTGTTTATTTATTTGTTTGCTTGTTTTGAGACAGGGTTTTAGTTTATGGGCTGATATTAGCCACAAAATCATGAACTTTCTGCTTGATCTCCCAAGTACTATGATTACAGAGATGAATGGTCTGCTTGAAGGAACTTGTGTGGGTTGTTGTTGTTGTTAGTTTTCTTTTCTTTTTTCTTTTTTGTCTTTGTTTTTGTTTCTTTCAATGCCAGGGCCTTATGTATGTGAGGCATGCTCTCTGTCACTGAGGCATAATCGGAATCCCTTTGTGTCAACTATTAACAGAGGTTTTTATTTGGCTTTTGATCAATAAGTGTTGTAGCCATGGACAACAGTCTACTGTACACTCAGGACAACAGAGGCCAACAGGTGAGAAAACTTCTCAAGCAGTTGGAAGCACTATAAGATGGTACAAGGCACAATCTGTGCCTATCATTTATTTCATCACCATGGTACAGACAAGCAAAGTGCATCTGAGAGATGCTCACTAATGCTCAGATATATGACAGGAGCCAACACCAGAGCCGTGCCTCTACACAGCTTCTGGTCACACAAGACTGGACTGAGATGGTTTCGTCATTGTGTAGGAAAGCCTTCTGTGTCTTCACTGAAGCTTGGAATTGGGTTCTAGGAGCAGCCTAGCTCCTGCATTCTCCAGACATAGGACTGAGTTAGGACTGACAAGCACGGGTGGCACACCTTTCCCCAAGCATCACCAATGGGAGGACATAGGTTTTTGTCCCCAAATCTTTCCAGAAACTTTGACCATAATGTGTTCCCCTCAGAAGTATGAACACTAGTTGTTCTATCATTGTCAGATCCACAAGTGATATCACGCAATAGAGGAACTATGACGCTGTTTAAGATGGTGTTTAGAAATTTACAGGAACAAAAGGGCCATGGACTGTTGCTGTCTTGAAAATGTCCCTTCCAGGGTTGATATCCTTGAATCAAACAGAGTTGGTAGGGTTTTTTTGCTTGTTTGTTTGCTTTTATAAGTGAACATAGGTAAATCCATGGCCAAGGGAGGTAGCACAGATTTTTAAATCTAACCCAAGGGAGGCAGAGCCAGGCGAATATCTGGGAGTTCAAAGCCAACCTGGGCTACATAATAAGTTCTAGACTATCCAGGGCTACATAGAGAGACTCACTGTCTTATACATAAACAACAACTAATAAGCATAGAAAGCCGAAAGGATAAGTACATGTTCACCAGCCATCCAAACTCTGAACATGGGGAAAGGAGTCACTGAGATTAGCACGGAGGGATACTAGGACTTAGAAGGGTCCTGTCTACCAAGGCTGCCCCTGCACACCATCTTCCTATTCTCATACCGATTTTCATGTTGTCTAGTCTATCCACTATGATTCTGCAGAAGTTAATGAACGTAGAAGTCAATAGACAGAAGCCATAGCTTAGTGTTTGAAAGTTCAAGGGTTGGGGGCTGTCTGGTGTGTGTGTGTGTGTGTGTGTAGAGTGATCCAGATTGGCAGACAAAGGCCAGTGTCGGCTTTTATATGTTATAGAACTAAACTGTATGTCCCACAAGGTCATTAAGGTTACTTAAAGTTTTCAGTGTGAAGCCTAAAGAGACAGAACCAGAGTTCTTATAAAGAGGGAAAGAGACACCAACAAGCTCTTTCAGAATGTGGCACAGAAGAAAGGCCAGGTGAGGAAGCTGGCTATCTGCAAGCCAAGGCTAGTATGGTACTCATCTGATTTCCTGGGGCTGGAGTTATATAGCCTTCCAGAATCAAGGACTAACTGGCAGAAAATACCGTTCTACTGCTTGAGCCTCCTGGCCAGTGCTGTTTCTTAAGGCAGCCAGAGCTGAAGCATACAAGCAGAGTGGAGAAGGCAGAGTGGCCAGGAAAGCTACAGGATGCACCATGAATCCTCATTCTTTGCACAGGGCAACTGCCCCGTATGCCTGTTTGTAGGGTTTAATGATCAAAGTCCCAGAAATAAACACCAAATTTGTGGGCTGACAATGCCATAACCATGTCTGCCAAACATCTCTGGGGTTAATCTACAACAATTAGCAATTCACGGGCGTGTTTACTACAGAGGCACAGGGGGTTTGCATTAGTGTGAAATATCCCCAAACCAAAACACATGTGTTAAAAGAAATAAGTCTGGATATTTTTCTAAAACTTCAGAGTAACTTGAGAAGGAAACCTTAGAGCAGGGTGCAGGGAGAGGGGAAAGTGGACTGGGGATTTAAAATTAAAAGAGTTTGGAGACATATTTTTTTCCTGAAGGTTGAGTAGTAAAACCATTTTCTAGGTTGGTTAAGGATTGTGATTGCAACTCAAGTTATTTAAGTATGGGAAACAAAACAAGCCTTCAGTTGAACTGCCTGCCAAGTTAAAAAGCCAGGAAACTTAAGGCAAAATACATTGTGAAATCCATGCAGGGCGCACTAAGCTAAATGCTCAACGTCTGTTTTACTGTGTGTCTAAGTGAGCGGGCGCGTTTCTTACATATTCACTAAAAAGCTAATTTATATAACCCTATAAGCATTGTTACTACACGATAAAAGTGGCTTTTCTTGTGGCCACTTTGTACTGGATTACTAATGAAATCCTACTCCTCAGGGTGGGCTTTGAGAACTTTCTAGTGTGACGAAATTAAACTTTTCTTTATAACCAGGTTTGTTTTAAGCCAGTGAAATTCAGCTCTCCTTGGTATTTTAATAGAATATTCTTCAATATCGATAAGCAGTTTTTTTTTTTTTTTTTAAGAGCAATGAGTAAATAGTAGAGGCTTCTTACAATAAAATAGACACTTCTGGTATTTGTTAACTGATGGGACATTCATAAAGAAGGGGTTTGTCTCAGAGGGTTAGGAGTCTGGGGGGTGCATGCTGCTTTTCAAGAATAATGCTATGCCAAGGTGCTTGGCTTTCATGCTACAGCATTGTCTCCTAGAAAATGGTCATGTTAAGACTCCATTTTATAATATCTGCCACTGTTGGCACATCTCACCTAAAGAACATATGCTCTCAGTTGATGCTGCTCCTACTCCTAGAATAACAGTAAATAGAAGAGCTACTTCATGTATTTTTTTTTAAATGTCATTAGTTCAAGTTTATTTGTTTGGTGATTAAATGGCAGCAAAAGATGAGTAATCCTCTTGTTCAGATCTTGAGTCAAACATCTTAAGATTAAAATCAACAAACAGCCATATGCACCATCTCCCCAGCCCAGCTCTCCCCACTCCAAGTCCCACATTTGAAATATCTGTCTCACGTGTTTGCTGTGAGGGCTGCCTGCACGGGACCCAGTTGAACCTGACTCAGCAACGGTAATCTATGCTATGTTCTTATTTGTTTCCATCCCACACCATCAAAGGATGCTGAGTAGGAACAACTTGGATTGTAATGGCAATTAGTTTCCAGTTCCCCTGGGGAAAGAAATGCACTGAGTGCTCAGGAAAGAAGGAGCCTGTGAGCAAGCACTGCTGGTCCCTAGCTCTGAATTCCTGTGAGCTCCAAGCTCAGTCCCTTCATCCCAGCCATCTCAACTGCCCATCTTCTCAGCTCTGACCTGGCTCCTCTGCATTCTGCCTTTCTGTGCACACACTAGACTACTAAACCAAGTATTTAAATCCATTTCTTAACGTTCTTTGACTTTTTAATAAAACACTGAAAAATTAGATGCAGTTATTAGCAACCGTATTAATTTTATACAACCACACACAAATAAAAATGAATTTTATATGCTCACTGAGCATACCCAATGCAGTCAGCTTAGTTTTTAAAGGCTTAGAGAGCCCAATAAGGGTTATGGAGTCGGTTGCTGGTCATTGGAACAAGCATTTCTACTAAAAATGAATTTTATTTTTATGGTTAAATATATTTTAAGCTGACTGGCAGATATTTAAAGACCCTGTGTAACCAGCCAACACTTAATACCATTTTACAACATTGTTTGAGTGCTAGTCCATGGGCTGGCAGTATGGAATTCAGGAAAAAAGAGGGGACTTGAGTGCCACATTTAAAGGTGATACTTAGAGACAGCGAGCTACATGGTGATCAAAGGCCAAAACAAAGGTGGTTAAAAGCCCCAGAAATGTGGGGTTCTCCACTCTCCAGTTCCCAAAAAAACTGCTCCTTTTGTGTTCAGCTTATTAGCAAAAGTGTTTAAAAGGAATTGCTTACCCATAATATCCGATAGAACATAAGTGCATTGATTCTTATTAGTATTAGTATAGTGGCATAAACCTATAATCCCAGCATTCAGAAGGGTGAGGCAAAAGATGTACTATGAGATAGAATCTAGCTTGGATTACATAGTGAGTCTGAGGTCAGCCTGGGCTACTTATTAAAAACATATCTCAGTAAACTCAACAAGAACAGTCTCAAACAAAACAACAAAATCATAACAATAATAATACCTTAGTAGAATCAACCCTATTTTCAATATTCAGTCACCCTGGGGCTTACAGATGTATGCTTCATTTGACATGTCAAAGACATGTATGTCAAAGACACACAAAGGGGTGTGACTCTTGGCTTCTGAAACTGTATTTGACTTTGGATTTCTTTTGCTTTGCTTATTTTTATGGTATAACTTGAGGAGAAGAACCAATCTTTCAAGAAGAAATGGCAGTAAAATATCCGAAGAAACAAACATGGGGGTTGAAACCGGAAATAAATATGTTATACAAAATATCTTATTTATTGTTTTTCAGATATTTTGTCCATCCAAGTACTTCAATAATAGAACTTTGTAGCTGAATAATGTGCTTTGACTAGTACCTAGAGGTAAAGACATATAAGAGACAATCTGGGGGCAGGCATGCTGGACCGTGGCTCCCTCAGAGTGATCTCCATTGCCACTCCGTGTCTCTGACAATATTTCCCAGCGAGGATTAAATGCTGCTTAACAACCATGGATTAAGCTAATTAAGAAAAGAAAACACAACCTTTCTCTTGCTGTTTTATGCCTTCTGCCAAATCAAGAATTTCACCATCCTGGCTGCTGGCCATTCACACCTCCTGCTTTCCCGGACCTCATCTTCCTCACAGGACTACATCAGTCTCATCAGGAAACAAGTTATCTCAAAAAAGCTGAAAACGGGATTTTTACTGCGAGAAGGTAAATTTGAAAAGTCATATTTCACCTGCTTTAAACCTTGCACAATGTGTGAAAACAACTCCTGGCATTCCATTAATCTACACATTAGCTCATTTTATGCATCAATTAAAAACAAATTGAAACCTCTCAGACTGCCATTCTTTAAGCCCTGTGTAAGTTTCTATCCCATGGTGCAAGGATTGCGAATGGTGGTTGGAAGGAAAGTCACAAGGGTAGAGCTCATTCTCAATTCCTTGTTTCAGGAAGCTACGACTGTGCGTGTCCTGGAAGTTATCCCAAGCAACAATTAACACCAGCTGAGCTGTACTACACAATAAATGCCAGCTTTCCCAAAGGCCTCTGTCACACCTGCCAACTCTCTACCTCTTGTACCAACCATCTCAGCAAAGCTAAAGCTATGCTCAGACTTTCAGAGGAGTTAGGTTCATGGAGGCAAGAGGGATAGTCATAATGGTAAGAACTAATTTTGAGGGGCTGGCGAGATGGCTCAGGAGTTAAAAGTTTGTACTGCTCTTATAGAGGACCTGAGTTCAAATCTTAACACCTATGTCTAGTGGCTCACAATTGCCTATAACTCTAGCTCCAGAGGGATCTGAGGGATCTATTGGCTCTGCCCTCCTTGGGCAATTGCACACATGTGAAAATACCTATATATAGAGACACAAACATACATGCATGTAAATATTTAAAAATAAAAGTAAATCTTTAAAATATACACATTTGAAACTGTTCTAAAATGTGTCATTAGTGTTACATTTATGTTGAGGTCTAAAATTTGAAAAATCCCTTTCATAGAGAAAAAAATATTTATTATCATCAAGGGCATGAAAAGAATTTATTATAAGTGTTTGAAAGACACTTAAAAAGAACAGAAATGTTCCAGAGATAATAAAAGCTCATACTACTTGAAGTTAGCTCTATATTATGAAGTTCTTGCTGGGAATTATTACAACTGCTGGCTCAACTCTAAAAAAAGGAATAAGCAAGTTACCCCCCCCCCCTTTATAATCCACTGTGGGGCTTGAACAGTGTCACAGTCTTCAACTACAGGAAGCAACATCCTTGACCTTACATAGGCTATCTTATTGGATTTTTGAAATAAGGAAAATCAACTCATAGCAATTTCTATATTTTTTAGTAAAAAGGAACTATTTGTACTAGACTCATTTTTTAAATATAACATTACATGGTAAATATGCTGTGATTCTTAAAATGAAATCCAATGCCACCCTTCCTTTGAAGCGACGAGCAGCTGCCAGGCTGAGCACCTCATTCATCAGATGAGCCATGTCACTGGGTCTTTGTAATTGCTCCAATGGAGAGAACAGGAAGGGGAATGGAAGTGCTGGCAACTTAGCAACGTGTCTTGTATCAAACCAACAAAGGCCTCTACTTGCAATAAAGATTTGGACCTCCTACAAAGTTGTCAAAGAAAGAACACCAATACAGTGAAGACTAGGATGCTGCTCAATAAATAGGGCCTGGATGATAATTCCTTCAGAGACTCAGAGATATGTTTTTTTTTAATCACTTCTGTGACCATGTTTGGGATGAACATGCATAGATATGCCATACAATATTCAATAAGAGCTGATATTACACAGTGGTAGCACAAGGCTTTCCAGAGATATCTGACATTTTGTGTGTCCTCATGGTCAGCCACATTGCTAAACTGCCAAGACTCAGTTTACACATCTGTGTAATGTGTACTCCTATGAAGCCACAATCATAACAATGTTTAAAAACAAAACATTGAGAATTATATTAGATTGTATTCATCATATAATGAGGAATGTAGGCATACTACATGCACTACAAGTTCTATGACACAAGTCATCCATACTTCTAAGCAATAGAAAAACATCAGTCTAGTTCAATTTATCTTTATTGTATAGAGGCCTATATTTTCTGCTGATGTCATATTCTGCTGAAGGAAATGCACTCGCGTGTTCTCCCCATCAGCATTCCCAAACTTACATTTGGAACCATGGAAACAGCTGCTTAGAATGGACTATAAGTTCACTGAATCCAGAATCTGTATGCTTTTGACTCTTCTCGAGGCACAGTAGGATAACTTTTGAGACATTTACCAGCTTCTCAGTTGGCAGTCACTCTAAACAGAATCAAGCATACCAAAAGAAGAGGACTCCCATTGCTATGTGGCTACTACAGAGGTAGTGGATTCTAATACAGCACATGATATTTAATCTCCACTGTCAGCTTGACAGAATTTACAACCACCATAGAGTGCATGGCGGTATATGTCTACAGTGGTATTTCCAGAAAGATTTAACAAGGACAGAAGGTTCACTCTGAACACTGCTGGAGCCATCCAGGGGCCTGGGTCTTACGATGAAGAAGTGGCAGAAACCTGAGCATTAGCAGTTGTCTCTTTCAGTTACTGAATGAATCCAATGTACCCTGCTGCTTCCAACTCCTGAGCCACGAACGACTGCCCTACCCTCACACCATGAGCCAAATCAAACCCTTTTCACATTCCTGCCATAGAAATGAGGAAAGTAATTAACAAGAAGAATTTAGAATGTGTTTTGCAATTGCTTTAATTACATAAACAACACTAACACTTCTTTAAAACTGTAAATAAGGTGACAATGAATATTCAAAAATTTTGCACAGATAAGATTACCATAGATTTGTGCTCTTAAAAAATGGATAGATGAGAGAGAGAGAATCCATCTCAGAAGGATGAAACTCTACTTCCTCTCAAGATATCTAGATATAAATTTATGTGCGTAGTGTGTGTGTGTGTGTGTGTGTGTGTGTAAATTCACACCTGTGCATATGTATATGAAAGAGGTGAAAGTAAAAAGGGGATCATGAGAGTAGAGGGAAAGATCTAATGTTTAAGGTAGAGTTCTCAAAATGTGGGTTGTGACCCCCTCTGGGGGATCAACCGACCCTTTCACAGGGTTCACCAAAGATCACTGGAAAACACAGATGTTTACATTATGATTCATAACAGTAGCAAAATTACAATTATGAAGTAGCAACAAAAATGAAGTAATGGGGGGTGGATCACCACAACACAAGGGTGGTGTATTAAAGGGTCACAGCATTGGGAAAGTTGAGAACCACTGGCCTAAGTAGGACTGTAATGATTCATGTGCCATGAAAGAAGATGGAAGAATGTCATGACAGGAGGGAGGGAACCAGGGTTGGGGTGGGAGAGACAGGGAAAGGCAATGGGGCAGGGAGAAAAAAAAAGGATGATGTATAATGATAAATGTGTGGAAATACCATAATGAAAACTGTCCCTTTGCATGCTGACTTTAAAATAACTTTAAAGGGCTGGGTGTGGTGATGCATGCATTCAATTCCAGCACTTGGGAGGAATTGACAGGTAGGTCACTGTGAGATTGGGGCTAGCCTGACTTACACAGTGAGTTCCAGGACTGCCAGGACTATGTAGAGAGACCCTGCCTCAAAAAACAAATAAATAATTAAAATAAAGTAACTTCAAAAATGTATAGATAAAATGCATTAATCAAAATTTGATAGCTATGGCCCAGGCAATACTATGATAATTACAGAATTTAAAACCACACATGAGTTTATGAAACAGACACTTTTGTTTTACAAATGGATGGCATTAAGTTGACTACACTTGAGAAGTCACATCTTAGTTTTTATAAACTACGCACAGATTTCCACACAGGTAGAGTTAAATCCTAGGGTTAAATTTAAATAATGGACCCAGTTAGAGTAAATTTTCATTAAGTTACACCAAGTTTAAATATGCTCCTTTGTCTGTCTTTGTCCATCCATCCATCCATCTTTTCACAGCTTTACAACAGTCAATAACTAATGTAGCAGCAGTCTGTCATTTATTAAAGTATGAACTGGTATCAATCCTACTACAGCTGGATATATATATATATATATATATATATATATATATATATATATATATTTATCCTATCCCTCCCTGGTGGAATCAGGTCATTTTATTATCATTACTATTGCTGCTTTTATTAGATAAGGACATTAAGCCTTTTTGTTCTCCATTTGCTAGACACATGCTTTTAATTTAAGGGCTTCAAAAATGTGTTTGTGTGACTTTTGCATCTTCAATTGACAACATGTGGTTATGGAAGGCCGCATGCTTTCATCAAACATGCTATAGATCTACTCCACTTGAGAATGTGTTAATTTTCCGAGAAGAGGAAACAGTAACTAAAATCTGGATCCCTGGACACCATAATGTAAAGATGGAGCTAGTGTTAGTTCCAATAGGTGGGTGACAACCAAAGATTTTGAGTCCACTCCCCTCTTTCATTCCTGATCCTTGACACCAGTTCAGTTCTGAGTTTGTTGAATGCTCTAATGACCTTTCCAAACCAACCAACCAAGCAAACCAAACCAAACACACAAAGTTGCCCTGGATTTGAAAATTTACTTGCAGATAAATGACAGATAAAACTTGTTACTTAAAAATATTATTTATTATTTTTCACTATTTCATGTGCTTGTGTGTGTGTGTGTGTGTGTGTGTGTGTGTGTGTGCATGTACATGCATGTAGGCACACACATAAGCTAGAGCAGGGTACTAAACTCACTGCAGCATGAGTTACAGTTAGGTGTGAGTCACAGCTTCCTGACAGGGATGCTGGGACTTGAACTCTGGTCCTGTGGAAGGGCTTTTAATGCTGAGCCCTCTCCCCAGCCCAAGAAAACCTGGTAAAATGTGGTCCTCAACTACTCACAGTGAGCTATGTGAGAGCTCTAGGTATGGGGTGCAAGGCAAATGCCAAACCAATGCTAAGCATGTAGTGGGCTTTTACGTAAGCTTTCTTGGGTAAAACAAGACAACCATGATATAAGCTTTCCTGACTAGAGAAAAGATTCCATTTCAATCTCTTGCTCTTTTTCTAGAGAACATAATTGAGCACACTTGTCAGGAAATGCTGTCAATGTGTCAGACACCTGCTGATAAGTACCAACTACACATGTCTTATTAAACTTTCATAACCCAAAGTGGACAAGATGGCTTCTAGGCAAGTAGGTTTTGTTACTGTGTGTTTGTGTTTTCTGCACTCTCTTCCTAGGTTCTGTAAGATGAGTGCAGTCTGGGAGTTGGTACATGCCTTATGTAGTCAGCCCCTCATCATTCCAGAGAATTTCTCTAAGATGAGGGGTATGTGCCGTTCATCCTCCATGACACCTAGCAAAGTGCTGAGCATGGGGGAACTCACAGATAAACAGGGTCCATTAAAGAAAGCTCTGCAGTGTCAGCCTCTTATTCAGCCACTTAACTCAGTGTCGTCGATATCTGAAAACTGTCTGTGGTCACTTATTTTATGAATTCATTTTTCTACTCTGGGTTGGCTAAAAATTTGAAGACACAATTGTCTCCTCAGGCACTATTTGCCAAGAATCTGAGTCAATGCTACGTAAGGGCAAATGGTGACAGGGTAATTCTTATACAGTTCTTTAAGAAGATGACATGTAAAGTTTCTATTCTGTAAGCCCTGGCAAAACTATGAGAGAGCCCATGTGCCCTGCTAAAAGCTTATTGTTCCTTGTCAGTCATGGGAGGCGGCGATGAATTTTAAAGGGAAAAGTTGATCATCCATGCATATAGATGCACTTCCTCAATGATAGCGCTCATGCAGAATTGAAAGCTGAAGCTTTGGCAGAGTTGGTTTGGAAGTATCCATTTGACAAGTCTGTGCAAGAGATGTTCTAATTGTGAGGACAAGGGAGGATTCGCTGAATCTCAGCAACGACTAAAAGAAAGTTGCTTGATAGATGAAGGAGGAGGAGGAGGAGGAGGAAGAGGAGGAGGAGGAGGAGGAACAGGGGAGGAGGACCAGGGGGAGGGGGAAGGGGAGGAGAAGAAGGAAGAAAAAGAAGGAAGAAGGAAGAAGGGAGGAAGGGAGGGAGGGAGGGAGGGAGGGAGGGAGGAAGGAAGGAAGGAAGGAAGGAAGGAAGGAAGAAGGAAGAAGGAAGAAGGAAGAAGGAAGAAGGAAGAAGGAAGAAGGAAGAAGGAAGAAGGAAGGAAGAAGGAAGAAGGAAGAAGGAGAAGAAGAAGAAGAAGAAGAAGAAGAAGAAGAAGAGGAAGAGGAAGAGGAAGAGGAAGAGGAAGAGGAAGAAGAAGAAGAAGAAGAAGAAGAAGAAGAAGAAGAAGAAGAAGAAGAAGAAGAAGAAGAAGAAGAAGAAGAAAGTAATTGCAGCCACCACAGTTTTTAGGAAGGAACACAAGGTGCATAAAGACCATAGCAGATGAAGAAATGCCTTATTGGTGGAAACTGAATTAACCAAGTCATTTCAAGTCCTAAGGTTATGACAGCAAAGATCTAACAAGTTTATCTGAATTTTAAAACAATAACCCTATACAATCTAAAATGAAATTAAATTTGAAATCAATTTTTCAAATGCAATGCATTTTTGTTGTTTGTTGTTGTGTGTGGTGATACATGCCTGTAAAGTCAGCACTTGTGAAGCCAAATTAGGAAGACTTGGTTTGAAGTTAGCTTGGAATACATAGCCTAGGGTACATAATAAAACTCCATAGGAAGAAAAGAGGGTGGGAAAAAGGAGGGAGGGAGGAAGGAATGGCAGAGGGAAAAGAAAAGATTCTAAATGGTTAAACTGAAAACCTTGATTAAAGTTGAACCTATCTCTGTACTTTGAGACATCTCAGACCCTTGAATGTACGTTTAAGTCATCAAAGGCACCATAAAA
The DNA here is from genome assembly GCF_000001635.26 of Mus musculus. NCBI lineage: Eukaryota > Metazoa > Chordata > Mammalia > Rodentia > Muridae > Mus > Mus musculus. Next base: position 17,669,304 of record NC_000085.6, read on the forward strand.
TAAATGGCAATTCTTTTGTTTGTGGCAGAAAAAAAACCAAACAAACCAAAATCAAAACTTGTTGTTTCCCACCTTATTGTGTTTTGAGTTTTATGAAGTAAGTGACTTCTGGAAAAAAATCTTGAGCAAATAGGTTCTTGGTATTTTCTTCTCTTATACAGACTATTCATTAATATCATCTGAAGGGTCCCATAGGATCACTCAGTAATCTCAAATTGATTAAACCTACGTGTGTGGAAGCATGCAGACTCTGCCAGTATTTTGCACGATTAGGCAGCAGTTCATCTTTATTGCCTTGTTCATTTCGGGTGCGAATCTGATTAAGACTTATAATGTTCCCGGATTTGGCATTTTGTCAGGAACTCTGCAGTATGTTTTACAGGCATTAAAATACAATCTTGTGAGGGAACTGCTAGCATTTATCTCCACCGAATGGATGAACAAACTGATCCAACAGGTTAATTTTAACATGAAGGAGGTAAAAAACAAAAACAAAAACAAAAACCATACTAGAATCCACACTTCCCAGTCAGAGAGCCTGTATTCAGACTCTGGGTTCTTTAACCACCATGGTTTATTATGCATGCTTAAAAGTTTAAGTTCATTGTACATGGTCAAAGCAATGCAAGTGTTTTTTGAGCACTGATAGCAAATCAACATGTAAGTCGTCCATACATTCCTCATCATTCATTCTTTTTTTCACTAAGTCCCTCCTTTGAGTATTTTGAGGATATTAGACATTTATGGAGGAGAAATCATAAGATGAACAAGTAAAATATCACAGGGCTTTAAAGGGTTCGGGGGTCTAGGGTATAAAGGGAGAGCAGGCAGAATGCTCTGTTAGGACAAGTTAGACGAAAGGTTGGAGTCTCTGTATGTGGAGGTCAATGAACAGAGTGGCCTTACTGTGTTCCTGGGGGAAGGAGGGCTTCTAATGCAATGGCTCCAAGAAAGAATGAAAACAGGACCTAATAGAAGACAGGTATAGGAAAAACCACAAGGGATTTCAATCTTAAGGGGAAAAAGAAATGGGGCCAGGGAAAGGAAGGGAATGCAAAGTAAGAAGAGGGATTCATCAGCTATTCTATTTAATTTACTTTTATGGTTTTTTTTTATATGTGTGTTTGGCCTTTATGAAGCATGGCTGTGAACCATGTGTATGACCTGATGTCTGTAGAAGCCAAAAGAAGACTCTGGACCCCCTGGTATAGATGGTTGTAAGCTGCTGTGTGGGTTCTGGAAATTTGAACCTCGGACTCTGGAAGAGTACTCAGTGCTCTAAACTACTGGAGTAATAGCTCCAGGCCTACATATTCCTTCTAAGATATGAGAACTAACTGTCTGAATGTATATTTGCAAACACAGGTGACACAGGAAACTGAGATTAAGGAAGAGTCAGATGTGTCAGAGAAGGCAGAAAGGGAACAGGTAGCTGAACTTATTAGAGAGCATTGAGGGCCATGCTCTGACTTTGAAAGCTTTGTTTTCTCTAATGTAAGTTGGGGAAGATAGTGCCCTTCTCACAAGATTAAAGGTTAATAACCCATTTGGGGGCTCAGGTGAGTGACAGCAGTGAAGAGATCGGCCAAAATATTACAATTTCAAATGTTATCATTGTCATAGAGATCATCTCCATCCTCCTCCTCACCTTCATCCTATCACATTCCCATTCATTGACTCTCATCCAAATTATATGACTGTAAAAATTATACCAATTGTACAGCTCCTTGACACAAAATAAAATGCACTCTCGAGAAAGAGGGAGGGAGAGAGAGAGAGAGAGCGAGAGAGCGAGAGGGAGGAAGTTGTCAACTATGATATGGTTTGTTTAACACAGTTTCTCTGATACAATTTTGGCACATTAATTCTAAAGGGGGTATAATTAATTGAATCAATTCTGATTTTGTTAAAGTATTTGAAAGCCCTGCTACATTCCACTGATTCAAATGTTTATCTTACAGTAAATAAATGGGGAGCAGTTTGAAAATCAATACTTGGTACATTTCTGATTAGTAAGCAGCAAAAAATGGACATGATCAATACTTGGAAGCCCTGAGAGAAAAGTATTTATTTCCTCTGTGAATAGATTTTGCGACGCATGTCCTTCTCTGTCCTGTTGCCTGATATTTCTGGTGGTCTGGACAGTGCTTCTGCAGTCTTCATGCTGCCCAGGACCACTGTAATCTACTCTTGTCCCCCCTAACTCATCCCCACAGATGGTATGTTTACAGGGCACCTGCCTTACTTCATCCTCCAGTGCCTTTCTCTAAGAGAATGGAATGCAAACCCTCTCTGTGATGTGGAAAAGCTCGTTAGCTGGGCTTAGACAATCCGACCTTTCTACCACTTTCTGCTCATACGGTTTCTTTGACCTGAGGTACTCTTCTGTCCTAGAAATACATTGCAAACCTTTTGCTATTCAGCCAAACCTTTTGCTATTTGCAAAAAATCCTTTGCTAGTCAGGGTTTTTAGTGCCTTCTGTTCCTTCTGCGCAGAGCATTCCTCTTCCACGTCTTCATAATATCAGCTTATCTTTTATGTCTGCAGATGCTGCCTCCTCAAAGGGAATTGTCTACTCTTCCCATAAAGTAGTGTTGCCCTTTTCATTCACCACGTGCATCTCAGTTGAAATATTTTTGCGGTTTCTCTGAATTTTGTCTAGGTGATGTAGTATATAGACAATTTATTCCAATCCCTGTAGGAAGTGGAAAATGTAGGTAGGAAACAAGTGGGCAAGAGTGACTTAAAGTCATGGTCAAAGCTTTCCACCTGTTAACTGATGGCATCTCTTTACCTGTCTTTGTTCCTTAGGTCCTCCAGTCACCAACAGCTCTATTTTATCTATTCTTTCTATCCATACCTCAGAGAAGATAAATTTAGGTTGCTTCAACACAAGAAAGTAGTCAAACTTTTCATTTTTCTGATAAAATCTACCCAATGTCAACTTGACATGTTGAATGGTATACTCACAGCTATCTAGAGAAACATCCTTTGGGAAAATAAACAATTTGATACTAGGTAGACACATACACATAGAGAGAATCACAGTAGAACTGCAGATGCTTTAAATCAGAGACACCTACTTTATTAGAGCAAGAGGAACTGATGGTGCACGTAGACAGAGGAGGAACAAGGCAAATGACTTCAGTAACGAAGCTCAGAGAATCTGTGCCAATCTGTGCCTTGTTAGTTCTAATCTACCTCAAAAAGTAACCTGATGGAGACCCCTAAATTTCTGCAACATGCGCATAACCTAGTTGTGAAGGATGAGGGACTAAGGACAAAAATAAACAGTACGTTTGAAGAAGATATCTCTTTGCTAAGAAGTTTTATTGAGTACTTACTATATTCAGCCAGTGTATTAATAACGTTATGTGGATTACTTATTGCCATAAATTCTCTGCAAGTGAGTAGTATATCATCATACCACTTTAGAAGACGTGATGGAAACAAGCTATTTGATTTAGTTTAAGTCAGAAGTAAATGAGGAACACTAGAGTGGACTCTAGCTTACCTTGAAAGCTTCACTATGCTAAATACGTAAAAACACTGTCCAATCAGTTTTGCCTTATTTCAATGGTATATTGCTGTCATTTTATATTGAGATGGGAGGCAGACCAGAAGATAAATCTTCCCTTTGAGGAGTTACTGCTTTTGCTACTACTTCAGCTCTAAAAGTTAATGGTTCATCTTAAAACGGAAGTCTTTTTTTGTTGTTGTTCAGATTAAATCCCAGGAAGATCTTTAAAGGAATGTGGAATAATAAATCATGCTAGCCCTATTCTTTTGGTTTTCAATGCTGGATATTGAAGCTAAGGCCTCATGTATGGCAAGTACATGCTTGACTACAGAGCCTCATCCCAGCCCCTAAATGATGGTGCTGCAAAACCCCAAAAAATTTGAGACAAATAAAACAAATGGGCCCTATTTTTATGGGCTACACTAGATTGGCACCCATGGGATCTATGCAGAGATGCAGTGTGATTCTCAGTTGGCAGGCTGATATGGTTAAGGTTATAGAAGATGAATCTGCACTCAGCATTCAATGACTGACTACTTGGGTGGCGAAGTCCATTATTCACTGCTTCCTAATATACTTTTTGTATACGACTTATCACAATAAAAAAGGTCTCTTTTTTTTTTTTTGCAATTGAAATGGGCTTAATTTTTTCACATCATTTATTTCTAAATAGTCCTATGTGTCTGAATGGTTCTTCACATATGATCAGGTTCTAAGTCTAACTTTAAAAAGGAAACACTTTTTACAATCAAAGTGCCACATTTTTATCTGCTTTATGCATTAAGATTCCAGCTATTTTCTATTGAGCTACAGATTCTGTAGTAAAAATAAGTTTTAAAACTTTGGGGTTATTTTGGCACCTTATTACTTACCCATATGCCTGTTAGTCAGTTAGCAAAACTACCTATTAGGCTTGGACATTCTTTATCTGCATGCGTATAACCACAAGGCTATGTGCATTACTAATAAAGGGATTTTTAATACCTTTGGAAAATTCCAGGATGCTTTTTTTAGGAGTGCAATGCATTCATAATTGGAATATTTGAACTAAACTCGAATGGCCATTTTACTGATGGCATACTGTGCAACAACAGTAGTTTGAAGTTCACATCTTTGGCGATGAAACACCAGACAGCTTAGGGTATGTTCATTTGGTATTAAGCACTTTGAAAGGAAATTCTAAACAATGGGTTACAATATTATCTATATGTTAAAAGTAAACAAAAGTAGCTGGATATGGACAGAACTAGAAAAAAAGCATCTTCATTAAGCCTAAATGTTTTTTCTTCGCTAGAAAGTGCTTACAAAACAAGTGGGTTTTCTCCCTCAAATCCATTTCAGAATAGTCACAGGATGGCTCATGTCAGGCTTTTGCTAAATATATAACCTAGACTCACAAAAATATGCACCACTCAGTATAATTTTTATTCCTGCTCAAACATGCTAATCAACTGAATGCATCCCACTGTTCCAAATCTAGGCCGAATCTATGAAAACATTGTGGTTTGTATCATTTGTAGTTAACTAAATTTGATGCAACAAACATTTCCAGGATGCAAACTAGAATTCAACACATTCTCTTAGTTTTGTAAAATCCATAAATATGTATAATGCGCATGTTCTGCTTTCTTGGGATTTACACTTATGTGAGGAAGTTAAACCCAGAACAAACTGGTAAAAATCACAAATATGATTTGGCTTTTAAGGCAGAGAGCTCAGAGTCGGGAGTCATGATAGTCCATCCCAGCTGGGGCTTAGAGAGGCTCCTGGAAAGAGAGGGCTTTCCAGTAGGGGACTGAAGGCCTTGGGGTTGGCCAGGAAAAAGAGAATGTGCTGATGGACAATGAAAATAGTGGAGGGTGAATGCATGTATGACCATGCAGAGAAAGATGAGGAAGGCAAGGGATGTTAGAATCAGAACAATGATGATATTCAGGGAACCTATAACCTTTATGTAACTCAAAGTTCTATTCATTAGTTGGATGAAAGACGCTGCTTCTGGCAATGAACCCCTCTTCCTACAAGTTCTAGCATCTTTACATTTATTTAATTTAAGACAATTTAAGATCTGTAATTTGAAAGTGACATTCTATTACAATAGATTATGGAGCTACATTTTCTGGAGACAGTGGGCAGAGACTCTTTCAGTGACACCAAATTAAAATGGTAAGTTGCCTGATTAGAGAGATCTGGCAGTGACAGAAAGACAATATTGACTCTGGACAGAAGTTAACTAAGTAGGACAAAGGAACATGCCAGAAGGACTGGGCTGGGTGATTCACCAATACCAAAGGGAAACTGGGAATACCCACTCAACCACCCCACCTTAGGAACTTGCTTCTCACAGTGCCACTTGCACATAAGTAATTACTCTATGTTCTTGTTGTGGCTCAAACACCCAACTACACTGTTCATGGCAGAAGAAACACTAACTGAATTTGGTCATAGAATAGAAATAGCTCATGATACTAATGTTCAAGACTTCTCTCCAGTGACCCCTCAGCCCGTGAGCTTCAGAGGTCCTCTAGCTTGGAGACTGTCGTGCCTACAAGCCCTGCATGTGAAATTCTTCACCCCAGATGCTTTGAACACCTACCATTCTCACGCCGTTCTCAAAGGCTTGCCGGGTGAGGGGAGCTGGCCCATCCACAGTCTTGCCATCGTCATCTGGTCCCCAGCTGGCACTGTAGATGTGCACATGCTGTGGGTTGTAGCTGACAGACTTTGCCTCCACCATGTCAGTGACATCACCATCCAGCATTCTCACACCTTCAAAGCAGAAAGGAGCAAGCTTGTTACTTATCTCCAGTAGGTGATGCTGACACAGCCCACTTAGACAATTTTGGGGAAGAAAGAATATATAAAAGAATTTTTAAACCATTCATTCATTCATTCATTCATTCATTCATTCATTCATTTATAATGTGTACAGATATGTCTGCCTGGATTTGTGTGTAATATGTGCAAGAATCCTTGAAGGCCAGAAGAGGGCACTGTGTCTTCTGGAACTAGTTACAAGAAGTAACTACCATGTGGGTGCTGTGAACAGTATACAAACAGTAGGTACCCTTAGCCATTTTCCTCATCCCAATACATTTTCACCAACAGTTCATTGAGCATTTTCCTGGCAAAAAGGTACCATACACTTTGTAGAAGCTATCCCAGGGAGAAGGGGAGAAAGAAGGTTTCATTGTGTAGAAAAAAATGAAAATTTTGCTTGAAAAATTTTTTGTCTCTATTCTTTTCCCAGTGCTCCAAATCTTGCTTTGACAAAGATACTCAAATAACCTACCATCCTAAATTTCTGTCCATTGAATAACTTGGGCTCATAGTTGTGGAAATCTTCTAACCTTAGCAGCTTTGTAAAAGTTGCAGTTGCCAAGTTAGCTTGGTCTCATGTCCTATATACCCTATAATCTTAGACCCATGTCAACTTACTGTATTTTTTGTTGCCAAGTAATTTATAAGTCAAATAATGGATGAGAATGCATTCAACATTTCAAATAACTCTCAAAAAGTTTTAATGATATTTAGTCTTAATCTTTATTTAAGCACATTCTTACCAGACAGAAATCCAACATTAACTCTACTTTTCAAAAAGTCACTAATATACTGAGAAATAAATTATGTGTCTAATGGCAACTTTTCCTTTTCCTTTTGTATTCTGGCAATCTACAACAATAATATAATGTAATCATTTAGGAAAAGAAAAAATCTAGCTTTTATAAAATATCATCACTGAGACATGTATTACTTTATTTTTAAAATGTATTTATTTACTTTACAACTCAACATCAGCCCTTGCTCTCTTCCCCATGGCCTTAAGTAGGTCCTCCCCTCTATTCTACCTTCCCCTCCTCAAAACAGAAGGGGAAGTCCCCCCCTCTAGGTTTTACTCCCATCAGATATCTCTTCTCTAATTCTATTACAAACTATATGTCTTGCATCTGAGGAGTCAAATTCTAGGTCAGAATGTTCTTATTTCTTGAGTCATCCCTAGACATTATTCTTTTTAATAAAGTACAGTTGAGTGTGGTCAGCAGCTGTGAGGGAGTTCAAATTTCATTCACCTTTCCCCTCAGGCTCAGAGTGCTGGGTCTGCAATGGAACGTCATCACAGCAACAGAAGATGTAAGTCCTCGTGTGAGAGGTGACTGCTGTGGTACCAAGGTAGCCTCAGATCTGATTCTCCTGGGTGTGCAAGGGGAGTGGGGGGTGTCCAGCACTCTTATCAGGATGAGCCTATGACCTTCATAGAGTAGATGCTCCTGAATGAAGGTATTTATTGGGCAAGAAACTATCAACCCCAGAAAATAAGGGGGAAATAAATGAAATAGGTCACTCAGATGTATTCTGATGTCTCTAGCAATCAAGAGAATCTCAGGAACGCACTTTAAGCACAGCTATATTGTTGTCCCTCCATGTGTAGCTTTGTTCTTGGTGACATCAGTTACACATGGTCAACTGGGGTCCAAAAGTACAGCTTGGAAAGTTCTAGAAATAAACAATTCATGTTTCAGGTAATGTTTCTTACAATATTTTATCAGAACTGTTCCATTTATTGGTTGTTGTTAGCCTCTTGCTATGCTTAATCTGGAAAATAAATTACCACAGGCTATATAACAAGGACTAGGAACTGCCTGCTTGAGACAGTCACTGGGAGTCTGGATGACGGGAGGCTATTGTCCTCTAAGTCTTTTATGACCTTATCCTGGTCTGGAATGCCACCTTTTAAATTTTAGACAAACTATTTAGTAGCAAATAGGGCATTGGAACCAGGTACTACATGCCTGTAGAAGTCTGTAGTCATCTTATGATATTCTTCAGCCCACTGAAGGAATTGCCTTCAGGCCTAATAATGAAGTTGCTAGGGTTTAATAGAATGCTGTCTTCCCCTTGTGTGTGGCAATGTCAATCATTTGCTGCTTACTACGGTGATTATGGGGAGGGATGGGGAAGGTTGCCATTCACATTTCAACACTGATTCATACTGCATTGGCTAGATCTCTACATCTATGCCCAAGTTAGATTATATGTGACCTTATATACACGTATGCATAAATATATGCATATCTATCTATCTTTGTATGTATGTATGCATTCATGTATATATGTATGTATATATGTATGCACGTAGATATGCATCTACATACACATACATACACACACACACACGCATAAATCTGGACTCATGGTAACAGTATCACTACATTCTTGGATTATAAAAAGAGATTTTGCCACTTAGCATTTCAGTTACACTTAAAAGTCACCTTTAAAAGCATAGGCACTATATACAGAACCAAGACATTGTTGTTTGATGCTTCCATTGCTAGTTCTTCTTGACCCGGATACCAATTCTGAGTTAGTCCAGACATTAACAGAACACATTTCTGTGATCACTACTGGGCAACATCCACCCGCCAGTCCCAGCAAGTCTGTTTAGAAAAATTGTATTTGTGACATATTGAGGATCTTGGAGTAAGTGTCCACCACTGTTCTGAAAATCATCTTTCACGTGAGTATTGTGCTGTCAGCCATTGTTGTGCCCTGTCATGCACAGAAGCACTAGTTTGAAAAGGATTCTGAAAAGCAGTTGGCCAAGAGCTTCCTGGCTCCCGTGTATATCCCTGGAAGTGTCCCATACCTCCAATCTTGGCGTTGAAAGCGATCCCGACAGTGCAGTGAGAGTTGTTTGCAGTGGCTGCCACTTCTCCGGCACAGCGGGTCCCATGCCTGCAGCAGAACAGACACAGTTTCTAAAGTAAGATTCTCCATTCTCACCAGCTCTATGTGTCACTGCCAAAGTGGTGAAGAAAGCATCCAGCTGTGGGTGTTTCAAGAACTTCCTACCCAAGTAGCACTAAAACTTGTCTGCGGCAAATTATTTAGCACTTCATCATTCAATTTTGGGTTGTAATTCTGAAGATATTTATTTTTGATATCTTGCTATTCTAAGTAGAAAAATCACCCTAATGGCTAAAAATTAACCATATAACTTGTTGGGGACTGTTTTGTATTATGTAATAGGCTAACTGCCTATTAGGCTACACTTCTAACATGTGGCTACAGAATATCATCTCAGGTTTTAATCTTATTTAATCACGAATAAATTTAAAGACCAATAGTGGGTTTAGGTACAAGAAATGTTAAAAATATGGATATAGAAATTTGCAGTTTTTAATTCTATTTTTTTTAGCTTTTGGAGAATTTTATGTATTATATTTATATACTTCCAGTTCTTCTCCCTTCTCCTTCCCTCCAGTTTCTCTTGTGTCTTCACATTTCCTCTCTAATTCATGATCATCTTTTCTATAGCTGCTACTGCCTGCTTTTTAAGCTATAGTTAAATACAGATCAAGTTTCTCCAACAAAAATATTATAGAAATGTGATATGCTATATAGTTGCAAAAATATTGCATAAAATAAATACCTTAGTAATTGTTTTAAACCAATTGTATGTAACTTATTGAGGCACAGCAATGTAGTTCATTTGTTCATTTTCATTTTCTTACAGTTCTTAAAAAATGAGGTCATTCCAAAAAAATGGTTTGGGATTAATCTTTTCTTAAAAAAGAATTCCTTGTTACTTTTGCTACATCAATGCTCTTTACTCAGAAAAACCTTCTGGCTGAAGCAAAGGTGTTGTTTGGAAAAAAATGGATGCATCAAGAGATTATCACACAGTGTGAATCAAGTTAGCCTCAAAAAGACATAATGCATGCTTTCATTTGTAGCTGCTAGATTGTTTATACCTACACAAACAATACATGTATATCTCCATGACAAGCAGACCTAAGGAGGGGGAGGGGGACCATGGATGGTATACATTCAAAGAATATACGTGAAGAGAAATGTTATTGTAAGGCCTATAACTGTGTACAATGAATATCATATGCCAATATAAAAAATATTCTGGCTGAAACACCTTCTATCACCTTGTCCAAGAGCCTCAGAGGAGGTTCAAGTATAAAGAAGAAACTGTTCAGAAGTCAGGGTCTAGAATAGTATTACGACAATTGCTACATCACCGCTGAGCCTAGAGAAAACCCCTAAAACAGTACTAATGTCTGCAATGCTGAGGAAGAGAGCTGTGGTCCCCCAAAGGTAGGTATGTGGTGTGTGTGTATGTGTGTGTGTGTGTGTGTGTGTGTGTGTGTGTGTGTGTGTGTGTGTGTGTGTATGAGTGATGTCTGGTGCTCATTTGTGTCTCCATTTTAGAGGTGAGAGCACCCAGAGTATATGAGGTGTAAGGACATCTGTGGAAAAGAAGACAGACCCCCACCCCCACCCCAAGAAACTAGCTTTCAATCTTTGAAATTCTGCTCCACTACTTCTTAATTTATATTACATCTGCTAGGGCCTTCTTGTCATTCGATAAAATTAATGTCTCTTCAACTATAAACAAATTATAGTCATACAGGCATGTTTGCTAAAGAGACAGTCCATACTGTTCTTTTCACCGAATAATGTCATACATATTCAGTGTATTAATATTAATAGGGATATGTTGGTGCCAAGTAATACACTGGATTATTCTTTATGTGGTAGTATAAATAAATAACGTGATTTTGTACTCATTTGGCTGCATGAATACATGCAGACATGCACAAATACTTTTAATATGTCCTTTTCCCAGAATTTTACCCAGATTTTTACTAATACAAACAAGAATATGAACAACAATTTGAGCATATATATCATTTAGAAACTGAAGATAAGTTATAAGAAGTAGAATTACTAGACCAAAGTGTACAGTGAATACAGTGGCTAAAAATAGATAACCTTCAAAAAATGTAACTATGCTACATGAAAAGCCACCATTAATATTGGTACAGGGCTGTGGAGACTTGGTTAGTAAAGTGCTTGCTATGCAAGAATGAGAACCTTAGCTCAGATCCCTAGAACCTATGTTAAAAAGTTAGCGACAGAGGTACAACTTGCAAAACACATGAAACTGAAGAAGAACGAAGACCAAAGTGTGGACACTTTGCCCCTTCTTAAAATTAGAACCAATCATCCATGGAAGGAGTTACAGAGACAAAGTTTGGAGCTGAGACAAAAGGATGGACCATCTAGAGACTGCCATATCCAGGGATCCATCCCATAATTAGCCTCCAAAGGATGACACCATTGCATACACTAGCAAGCATTTGCTGCAAGGACCGTGATATAGCTGTCTCTTGTGAGACTAGGCCGGGGCCTAGCAAACACAGACGTGGATGCTCACAGTCAGCTATTGGATGGATCACAGGGCCCCCAATGGAGGAGCTAGAGAAAGTATCCAAGGAGCTAAAGAGATCTGCAACCCTGTAGGTGCAACATTATGAACTAACCAGTACCCCGGAGCTCTTGACTCTAGCTGCATATGTATCAAAAGATGGCCTAGTCGGCCATCACTGGAAAGAGAGGCCCATTGGACATGCAAACTTTATATGCCCCAGTACAGGGGAACGCCAGGGCCAAAAAATGGGAATGGGTGGGTAGGGGAGTGGGGTGGTAGGGTGTGGGGGACTTTTGGGATAGCATTGGAAATGTAATTGAGGAAAATATGTAATAATAATAATAATAATTAAAAAAAAAGAAGCACGCATCTGTAAGCAGATGTCTGGAGATTGCTGGCCAGGTATTCTACATGAGTCCATGCATTCTGCATTCAAGGAGAGAGGGTCTCAAAAATCAGGTGGGAAGATATTGAGGAAGATACTCAACATCTACTGAGCCTAAGCACACACACAAACACACACATATACCAACATGCCCTTATAGCTATAATGTATGCATGTGATACATATGCCAGAGAGAAAAGGAGAGAAAAGAGGGAGAGAGGGTGATTATACAAACTTAGATATCAATATGAAAAATGAAGAAACTATTTGTACAAACTCTGTATACTAATACCTCTGTGCATGAAATTTTCAGTCTCATCTCTTTGCTCACATGACATAAAAATTGCCTCGTTTTTTGTTTGTTTGTTTTTGTTTGGTTTGGTTTGGTTTGGTTCTTTCCCTTGGGACATCTATTGAATGCACTCATGTGCACACGTACACACATTCACCCAACATGCCATTTGGGATATCTTTGGGACTACTCAGTCATTACTTCTAGTTGTTTTATGAACAGCTTTTCTGAAGCCTTGGTTCAAATGTCTCACAATGCCTTTCCTGTCATCTCTGTTGTAAAAAGGTTTCCATGTTTGAGAAGTGTTGTTTTCACTGAAGGAAACTTTAGGTTGTCACAGGCAGGTTACTATGGATTCTTAACTATCCTTCCTTGCTAATATTTTTTATTTTTGTATTCTCTCTCTCTCTCTCTCTCTCTCTCTCTCTCTCTCTCTCTCTCTCTCTCTCTCTCTCTCTCCCTCTCTCTCTCTCAGTGTGTGTGTTTGTGTGTGTGTGTTAGGAGTATGTGTGCCATATGCAGAGTTTAGGGACCCTTGTGGTGTTGTTCATCTTTTTCCATTTAACTTTATGCAGGCTGCTGGGATTGAACTCAGGTCTACAGTCATGGGCATCAAGCCCATTTACTTGCTGAGCCACCTCACATGCTCTCGTCATAGCACTTTAATTAGAAAAACTAACAAATTGTAAAAGGACAATTATTACTTCTGTGAGTCCAAAACACAACTAATAATTTTGTCTTGATCCCAGATATTGTTAAGTCTGAGAGATCATTGGGCTTTTTGTTGACTATTATCTTAAGTTGTAAGCTATTTTTATTCAAATTTCTATTTCTTTTGTGAGCTTGCTGCTCAAATATTACATCATATTGACTAATTCTGAGTGCTAGCTGAACAAAAATGTGTAGCACATGCCTTTAATCCCAGCACTAGAGATACAGTGGGAGAGAGCAGAGCTCTGTGAGTTCAAGACCAGGCTGGTCTACATAGTAATTTCCAGAACATCCAGGGCTCTTAGGCAAGACTCTTAGGCAAAATAAAACAAAGATATCTTTCAGTAGAGTGGAAGCCCATGCAGGGTAACTGCTCATTGTTGTATTCATGTCCAGTGACGTTACCACTTATCAGAATGTTCTTGTACCACGTGGTGGTCCTATGAACAGATGGGTAAAGTCATCAACACCATAGTCTTCTTTTCACAAACAACACACACTTTAAGAGTGTCTTGACCTGGGTTGTCTGTGTGTCATACTCATATCTAAGCTACACACAGTCAGAATAACTCTGAGGTTTTTTTTTTTTAACTCTATAAATAACCATTACTGTCATTATTCTGAATATGTATGTTTACAGATACAGGTATATTCTTTGCTCTATTTCCGTTTGTAGTGTGTACTCTCTTACAGCATTCTTTGAGGTCTACCTCAGAGTTTTTTGTTGGTTTCAGAAGAATGATGTAACTTGTTCATGAAGACAATTACACACATTCAAGAATTCTTGACCACCACCACCTTTCAGATGTCAGCCCACTGTCTCCCACTGGCTACTTCTTCAGGCAGTACGTCATTGGTTTAGACAATCTGCTTCTAGTCACTATGCAGACTTTTCTTAGAAATACCTTAGAAATAATTCTGCAGAATTCCTAGCTGTTTTTTTTTTTTTTTCCAAAAGCTGCTTTTCCTCATTCCTTTCGTGCTTCCCCTTTTGGGAAAATGAGCTATCAATGTATATACATGTTTATTACTTTTGTGGATAACTTCTGAGACATCACAACTCTCTCTTAATATGTTGTATTCTGTACAGCTTTGCCAGTTCTCTATTCTACCTTTCCTAATCAGCTACGATGAATTTATTGCTTAATCCTTTCAAGGTAGACTCACCTCAATTTCTATTTCATTTTTTAAAGGTTTTTTTTTTGTTGTTGTTGTTCTTTTAAAAAAAATCTGGTGAGTTGATTGTGATAATCTTCTCTTAACATCTTTTGATATTTCATTCTGTGAATGTATAAATTAAATACAAGGCTTATGAAATAAAAAAGTCCAGTCAAATTACTATGCTTCCTACTGTGCAATCTTTCCAGGGTACCATTTTCTAAACGTAATTGTTGAACACTCCATTGATAAAGTCACGTTGCTTGCACTTTTGTCTTTTGTACTCTCTGAGGCTCATGTGGAAAGTTCATTCTTCCAAAGAAAATTTAAATTTGTTTCTGGAATAGTATAAATTGCAGCTATGATTCCTTCCTTCCTTCCTTCCTTCCTTCCTTCCTTCCTTCCTTCCTTCCTTCCTTCTCTCTCTCTCTCTCTCTCTCTCTCTCTCTCTCTCTCTCTCTCTCTCTCTCTCTCTCTCTTTCTCTCTTACATTTTTAAATTTATTTACCCGTTAGTTCTTAAAAGCTATACAGTCATTTGATTTCATGTGTCATCAACTACCTAGGTTGAGAACGTCCAACGTACCCACTGGTTCACTGTCTATAGTCCTTTCCTCTATGAGGTGAAGAGGACAATGCCTATGGCTCCATCTTATGCAAGAGTTCCTTTTTCAAGCCTCATTAAACTATACTGTCATTGTCTTCCATCTCTTATGTTCCTGAAACACATCTCCTATCAGGGCTAGAGCTGGTTGCTCACTGGAAAAAAGCTTGTGCCCAGTCAGTGTCTTGTATTTGTATCTTCCCAGAGAAATTCTCATGATGTTCAGATAGGTTAGTCATCCACAAAATGTCCTTTAGTGCCTTCTGGGGAATCTTGGAAGTACTGTACTAGGAGAGATAATACTGAGTGTCTGTTTTCCCACACCATTTAAAAATTGAATAATTAACTTGTTTCTACATTCCTCAAATGTAACAAAGGTTGGCATCAATTGCACACATCTTTAATGCACAGAGAATGCTCCATTGACTATTTTCTTACAATAAAAGTTTCTCGCAAAGAGATCATTTTATTGTTCTTCATAATTATATATAAACCATTTTCATGAAATGGTGAAATTATCTGAGGTGAACCCCCTCTCTCCTGCTTACACATGTTTAAAATAACAGTTAGGTAATATACCAGAGCATAATGTCACCGACACAAATGACTAGCTAGACTATATTTAAACAGTCAAGTTTTGGATGACAATGATGGCTTCCCCACAAAATACCAATGCACTTTTTACCTTACATCTTATTTAGACTCAGTTTTTTTGACATGGATCTACAGAAAATCATAGGGGAAAAATTATCACCTTGGCTGGGTTGAAGTTCAAGTGTGCGAGCAAGCCTCTGAAGACCAGGGTGGGCAGCATCAATAATGTCAACTAAACACCAGCATCAGAAACACAGCTCTGTTTTTCAGATGTAGTTTTATTCAAAAACCAGAATATATGCATTAGAGTGTTTTTAGTATAATGAAAAAACTTCAGTCTAGAAAATATACTCAATATTAAACTATCACATAAAGAATACCTAAAAAAGAGCTTAACTCGAAGGCACAGGTAGTAAGGACTTTTTAGTAATTGGGTGCTATTAGAAAACTGTGCATATTGATGACTTAAAAGAAACTGGACACTAAAAAAATACATTGGACATGCTAACACTTTAAAGGTGTTTCTTAATGTATCTTTTTTTTTCCGTTTTTCTTTTTGACTCTGGGGTAGTTTCAGGATTCTGGTAAGTGTGAAAAGTTTTGTTTCCCCTCAATAGAAAGTTTAAACGCAAAATAATGACACCAAAGCCATGTTGGTTCTTGTTCTACTTCTCTTTCTTACTCTATTTTATCATCTTCCATCCTCAGTTCCTTACAAAGATCCGATGTAATTTAAAGGCTCAGGACATTCCGATGGAGCTGCGTCACGTCGGGGCATCAGCTAATCAATGTGAACACAGAGAGCATGGGGATGAGGGTGAACAGCTTTACTCCCAGGTTGTGTGGTACAAGCTGTGATTAGAGGTTGTCATCGACTTCCCTCGCTCCTGCGCTGTCTGCTCAGCACTCTGCTGGGGAATCTGCATTCCCTCCATGGGAGTTAGTGGGGTTAGAAATCCTAACTTGCATGAGCTTTCAAGGACCTAAAAGTCAGATGTGAGCAAGCTCAGCGATGAGCCAGAGATCAGGATGAATGGCGAGTTCTCCCTTCGAACTTGCCCTCACGTCTTGTGAAGAAGAAAGTTACATGTGTAGGAATCCAGCAAAGGCAAGCATCTAACCAACTGCTGTCTACTTCCTTCCATTCCTGATGCAAGTATCTCCAACTCTCCATGGATCCTGCCAATCTGATGTGCCCATTCTTTCTTGGGGGTGTTTGTCTTATACAGATCTTAGAGCAAACCCTGTATTTCAAAAGCCTTCTTAGAGGGAGAAAAGTGGTGGTCTTGACTCTCCTTGTCATGTGTGATAATACTACTTTCATATTATAATGGCACATTGTACTTGCCAAGTAGGTAAAGCAGACAGGATTTTTTCTTATTTTACAAATGAAATGATTATCCTGGCAGATGGTGAATAGAAGATATGAAATAAAGGAGGACAAAGAGTAGTCCGGAGTGTCCTGGGTGTGTAACTCTGGCTTTTCAGGACCCCACCCAATGCCCCCCACACCCAGCCCACAATCCTCAGCTTCTGAATGGAGGCTAAGATTTCATCATTTATTTGTCCACAGTCCTATTCTCTGATGCAGCTGATGCTCTGTAAGACAGAGGTCAGGACTATTTAACAGCATTTTTTTAAAACAACCTCATTATCTTAAAAGATAGGCCTAGACCTATGGCATTTGCTCATTCTATCCACCATAGCCTACAAAAGTAACTCACTCATTGTTAACAGAAAGAAGAAAAAAACCTATTCTAGCCCATACCTAAGAATTAAGAAATTGTTTTGTTTATCATAAAAACCAATTCTTTGTCTGCTTCTGTTTTTTTTTTTTTTCCTCCCTCAAACATGTTTCGTGGGATGATAAAGTATGACAGAAACCTCACATGGGCACACATGTGTGTGTGCTTCCTCCATGGCTACCTTTTCTTCTGAGCAACCACTACAGTCTATACACATGTATACTATACACTAATATACACTAGCATACCAACCAGGGCCATGGAACAAGTCCCTGGCTTGGCTGCGTGCTTAATAATCTGTACCTGTTATGGGTTTTGGTCCTCTTTTTGGCTTTAAGTAATTGATCTTCCATGTGATGCTTAAGTTGGTTTCTAGGAAGTCAATGGCTTATGCTTGTCTGCATCTCTTTGTGACTTCTTACTGCTCTTCCCTCCGCTCCCCTCCCACCCAAGGCTAAGAGGGGTCTGAAGCCTGGTTCTTCAATTTCCCATAACCTCTTACAAGAGAGTTCTCTTTAGTGTTCTTAAACACCAACTTACTAGTTTTTATTCTCTGGGACTAGAGCTTTAGAAACAATTTCAGTGTCATTTTCTACCATAAACAGAGGACTGGGGAACTGTCTCACGTACCTCTTAACTATGAATAGACAGGAATTACTCATTCCTGCTGAGTCACTTTAGCTAGGAATCAAGTGGTTTCTTTTAACAGTTCACTAATATGGATCTGGAAGACCCAACGTATCCTTGGAAGGTCAGCTTTGTCCCCTGGATATTTGTGTTACAGACAGAAACATTGTCTCCAACCAAGGAAAACCTGTGTCTCCCCATTTCTCCTCCCCTCTCTGCACTTCCCATTCTTTTGTTTTTATCTTTTGAAAAGGAATCCCACTCTGTAGCCAGGAAAATCAGAACTCCTCCTAGAGTTGAGGCATCTTCTTGCCTTTGCCTCCTGATTGCTGAAATCACAAGTATACGTCACCATCCCCACTTCTAGCACCCGATACAAGTAAACTGCTCAGAATTCTTGGTTGATAATTGCCAAAGCATATCCAGAAACATACATTATTGAACAATATTAGTCCCTCCCCTATTCCTCCTTTTTCTCTTGTCTTCTTTTGAAATGTTTAACTCTTGTTTCGAAAGCTTGGGACCTACAAAACTGAAGACTCTCAGGTTTACTATGTTGGCAAAGGAGCGTCTCAGTGAGTGATTAAGAGACCCTCAGTTGCCTGTGGAAAGTGACTATGGCTGAACTTTCTAGCTTTTCTGGCTGACATGTAAGAAAAGTAAGACAGTAACTGGCAAACAACATTATCCAAAAAGAACTCTGAACTCTAGTGTAGCTGTTTAGAGCTATCCTTGCAGCATATGTGTGGCTGAGACAAGTTTATGGCAAGTCCCAAGAGCGCATCGCAATAAACAGACATCAAGCCATGGCTCTTGGACTCCTGTGACCTGTGAGAACTGTGGACAGAACTGGAAACACATGACGAGAAGTCCCAGTTTTGAGCTTCTGAGCCTAGACTTAGCAAACAGAATGACCCCTTCCTTACATGGCACTGGAAGCTACAAATTTGTAGATTTTTTCCAAGCAAAGTGATTCTCTTTCCCAAGTATCACTTGTCAGGCAGTGGTAGTATATCATTAGAGACAAAAATACCTCCAGGAGTCCTAGGGAATTTGAAGAGGCCTGGGAAACCAACAGGACTGGTGGGCTGAAGGCTAGAGGGCTGGGGTGGCTGAAGTACTGGGGGGCTGGGGCCCAGGGAGGCTAGGGGTGGCTAGGGTGCTAAGAGGCTGGGGATCTCAGGGGGTAAAGGGCTAGGCACATCAGCAGGAGAGCCCCACTTTGGATCCCCAGTACTGAGGTAGAAGACACTGTGCATGACAGTGGTACCTGTAATCTCAGAGCTGAGAAAGTGGGGAACAGGAGGGTCCCTGGGGCTTGCTGTTCAGTGTAGCTGAGTCAGCAAGCCCCAGGTTCAGTGAGGAACCCCGATTCTAAAGGGAAGGTGGAGAAGTGATTGTGGAAGACATCTAACAGCAATTTCTGACCTACACACACACACATACACACACACACACACACACACTCTAAAGACACAGAAATGTGTTGGATCTTGCCATACTGACATGTTATTTGTCTATTTTAAGGAAACAAAATTTTCCTCTGGAGCCTCATGAGCCTGATGAGTTTGACTAACAGCCTAAGGCCAGTGGCATGAGGATGCTAGACTTATGCAAATGATTATCAAGTACTGTGGCACGTGCAACACAAGGTTTAGGAGCAAAGTGCTCGAAGAATTTCTGCTCCAGTTGTTCTGACTTGGGGTTGTTGCCAGTGAAAACGCTTGGTATGCAGGCGAAACAAAGACCCCTCCTGCTGCCGAGGCTGATTTTCCTATAATTTCGCATTATCATAATTAGAAGAAAATTTCCTAATTAGAACTCAGTAATGCATGAAGTATGAGGTGTATGCTGAATGTGTATGCCAAGAGACTGGAAAAGGCCCATAAAGGTAAAGAAAGAAACCAGAACCTGTATCGAATTATGAGTCTCACTCTTTCCTGGACTTTTTCTATACATTTCCCCCTTCCTCAAATGTTCCCAAAAAGTTACATTATATAAGTATGTCTTAAGTAGCAAAATAATATACAGGGGTGCCAAAATGTACTCAAAATACACAATATTTCACCTGTGCCAGTACCCTGTACATAGTTTACGCTGTAATGATGTAACTCAGATACATGAAGCTACTCCCTTGGCTTCCGTCTCATTAATTTTTCTGAACCACCCCTTTGGTAGCAAGAACCAAACAAGAACTGAAGGGTGTGTTAGTCACAAAGAGTTCAAAGGTGAGAATGACACATGTGACAGGAGGTAGTGTCAATGGCTACTCCTGGCCAAGAAATCTTAAAAAAAAATAATGCAGACACTTCTATTCATTTAACAATATATTTACCTACTTCTATTAGCTGTTACTACAATATTTATAAATAGATCATTCATTACTTACTCTAAAGTATGGTGAAAATACCTTTTGTTCAAATTCTGTTAGGAGCTGGTAGAGCTGGTGGCATTATCAATGTCTGATTTCACTTGCTGGAGATTGCTTGCTGATTACAGGTAAACTGTCCAACTACTGAGGATACAAGCCTTACTTTCCAAGCAGTCAGCAATGAAAACCTGTGACGACGGTACTCCTATTTATCTGAAATATGGGTAACAGTGGCTCTGAGTTGTGGACTAAGGGTTCTCTTAGTGTTAATCAACTTCCTTTTGGCAAGATGCTTCAGGCACTTAGGTCTGAGTAGTACCAGAGTCCTCTTTCAGTCTGGACAAAAGTTAAAGCAAAGCTAAGACAGACAGACAGACAGACAGACAGACAAACAGACAGACCATCACACCCACCCAAATGCCTCTTATTCACTCAGATATCATGTACGCCTTCCAGCCAAGTGACACCAGCTCTGGTGTCTTGCGATGTTCATGTCATCTTCACACATACTAGAAGGTTTTTAATATTACAGAAGAACTAACCCAACAGGTAGGACAAATCTCCTTTAAAGAAATCCTAATTCCTAATCGTCAATTTTGCAATTTAATGTATACAGTATATAGTATGTTTCATGTAAATATAGCACATGGGTTAGGCGTTGGTTATGATGGTGTCTGCATGCACGCAAGGACATGAACTGGTAAACATTGCCTGTAATGAGACTGACTTTGTGTGGCAACAGGAAGCTTTGTCCCTTGCTTTTCTTTTCCTATTTTCTTCTGAAAATATGAAAATCATGCTTGTTTAGATGACCCTCAGCGTAGTTATTAAAGTCTTTGTTTTCTAGGCATGGTGGAAGTAAAATCAGTCTTCTTAGGGCCCCAAACCATATACGCGTCTACCTTTTTAAAAGTCTCTTTTATTGATGCTGAATACAGCTTTATACAGGTTCCTCACTTCAGTAAATGCCCTGCATAGTCATTGAAACATCAGTGTCTGTGGGAAAGAACACAATCATGAGGGCTGAGGTTCAGAGCCCCGTACCACTTAACAAGTCAGGTGGTGACAGTGCACACCTGTACTCCAGCTGTAGTTAGTGAAGACTACAGGGTCTCTGGGTCTTGGTGGCTGAGCCCATCCATGGTAGAGAGACCCTGCCTCAAAAAAAGAAAAAAAAAACATAGCGCATGATAGACCATTCTTATTCTGATCTCAGTAAACTTATATAAGTATATATACTTGCCTTCCACAAACATGTATACATATATGCTCACATACACACAAATTCATGTATACACACACATACACACAAATAATTCTTAATATACAATTTACATATTTAAAAACAAATGAAGGTAGTAAAATACTTTAAATATTATTTTATCAGATTGTTTCTTACAATCCTCATTTTTAATTTTATTTGGTTTCTACAATGTTCTTGTACTCTATGTATTTTTTTCTCCAAATTATAAATATGGAAAATTGATTTTTATGGGTTAAGGGACTACTCTAAGTTAATTTGTACAACTAATTTGTATGGAAAGATCTTGAATTCAGATCTCCTGAAATCAAGTCCTAAGGTTTCTACAACAATAAAACAAACATTCAAGGTGGAATATTCACGTGTCCCTGGTTTGTCCACACTTGTCAGGGCCAGAAGAAAATGGTGGTGATTTGAGACCTTTCCTGAGACAAGCACTCTCAGGCTGTGCCCAGAAGCTCTTATGGTTCCATAATGACTGGAGTTTCTACATAAGAAGGAGCTGTTCAAGACTACAAGTACGTGGCTCAGTGGTAGAGTCAGAGCTCAGCATGGGTGAGAGGCTGGGTTGGATTCCTCATCAGAGGTGAAAGTTAAAGAACAACAATGGAACATAAACGTGAGAAGCTGGTGCTGACTCCAGCATCCCTTTCCTTTCCTGTGTGTACCTTCACATCTTTGTGAATACACAAACAACAGAGGCAAAGCAAGCCAATCAAATTGCTTAATGAATTTTCACAAGTCTTGACATTTCCTACACGAGTGACACAGTATCTGGTAAACACAAACAAATCTATGTTGAAAGGGAACTCAGAATGAGAGCTTAGTAGAAACAAGGGAGGGAAATTAGCCAAACTGGCATTGTGACCATGGCCTTGAAAAGGCTTTGTCAATGAAACAATTCCAAATGGTCCTTGGAACAGCCGATAAAGTTTCACAAACCGAGTCGGCTTATGACCCTATTAAAATTCATATTTCACGGTATTTCATAAAAACTACAAGCATGATTCATTTCTGGCTGACGTAAGAGTGCCAGTGACTACATGCTGTTAGATAATATACTACATGCAGTTTCATAATCTCACTTTTATTGTTCAAATAAAGCAATGAATCTGGCTTCAATCTCAGTGGATTCCTTTCTTTCGATCAGCCAATGACTGAATCAAAGACTGACTTGATTAGACTGACTACTGATTACATCATACAATTGGGCAACTACTGATTGAAAAAAAAATTTCTTGATTTGGATCCTGTCCTAGGTGGATCAACTACTGATCACACCCAAGCTCCAACTAGACTACGAGGTGACTCCATCAGCCAATAATTGTCTCAACCACAGAATGGATCCTAGCAATGACTGGATCAAATGCTGACTGAAGCAGGTTCCTGGATATATCTTCTACTGACTGGATCAAAGAAGTTGATTAGAGTCAGTGCTGAGTGGATCAGCCACTGCTCTGTCTCCAGAGGTGAGATCCACTCCTGGACCGATCAACCTGTGGATTATATTAATGATTCATTTTACCACTTTGATTAGAGACGTTGTTGATCACATTAGACAAAAATCATTCCTGCAGTGGCTCTTCAAACTACGCAGGTTGTGGCTTAAGATCAGCAACTTGTTGGTCTCCCTTGAAAAGGCATAAACAATCATGTGTCAAATCACACTTATGATAGGAATTGGCTTGCTCCTTTGAGCTATGTAAGATACTCTATGCAAGTCTCTAGCCACATCCTAAATGCTTCTTTATTCCAGTCACTATGACATATGAACTTTTGGCACCAAAACAGATTCCCAACTGATAATTCCCATAAACACAATGTGACAACAGGCAAATGTCCAGGCCCTAAATGACATGCAGTCATTTAAGAACTCCCCCAGAATGCACATGCAGTTCACTCAATCTCGCAATAAGGATCTTATTTGACAACCTGCTTAGCCAGATGTAAGTCCACATTGAAAGACATAGAGGAAGTCAAAGTGTCTGCCTGAAGGAGACCTTGGCAAGGAGATTGAGCAGAAGTATGACTGTGGAGAAGAGATCCTGATCACAGTGCTGTCTGCCATGACAGAGGAGGCAGCTGCTGCGATCAAGGCCATGGCAAAATAACCAGCTTCCAGGGTGGTGATGGTGGCAGCAGCGATCCATGAGCCTACACAGGCCCCTCCCCAAGCCAGGTTCTGCTCTGGCTGGGCCCTTGGCTGGACTCCTATTTGCATTTATTTGACGTTTTATTTTGATTTTCCTCACCCCCTCAAACTATCAGGGAGACCCTGCCCTTCACCTAGCTCCCTTGGCCAGGAATGAGGGAGCCATGGCCTTGGTGAAACTCCCTGCCTCTTCTCTCGCAGCCCTGATGGGGGAGAGGGAGCCGGGTACTGCTCGTGGTTTAGGTTCCCCTCTCCTTTTTTTTTCTTTTTAATTCAATTTGGAATCAGAAAGCTGGATTCTGGCAAATGGTCTTGTGCCCTTTATCCTACTCATCCCCAATCTAGTCCCCTGTTCTCCATAGTCCTTCACCCCCAAGCACCACTGTACAGACTGGGGACCAGCCCCTTCCCTGCCTGTGTCTCTTCCCAAACCCCTGTAGGAGTGGTGAGAAGAGGGGGCAGAGGACACGATCCCTCCTCAGGCATCTGGGAAGGCCTTGCCCCCACGGGCTTTACCCTTTCCTGTGGGCTCTCTCCCTGACACATTTGTTAAAAATCAAACCTGAATCAAACTACAAGTTTAATATGAAAAAAAAAAGAAAGCTATTACCTGTAACTTTCTTTATTATAGGAAGATATGGATACCTTCATGAGAAGATGCGTGTTCACAGATCTGTGCTGGGTATATTTAGGAATGAGACTTTCATTACTTTACAATCTATAAACAAATTTAAAAGATTGGTACATTAAGGGTAGTGTAGCTTTATTATGGCATTCATACTGAATCAACTGTTAATGAGTCATAAGGCAAGACAAAAACCCAATTGTTCTGATGCTTGGCCATCTTATGTTAAAGCATTTCCTTCTAGTACTCTACATTCTTGTTTCTATGGAAGAGTTCTAGAAAACATAGTAGTTCTGAACAGTGATCTCAGGGATGGAAAATCCTAATGACAAATTAACCAACATTTTACCAAAAGCAAGGAGTTTTTCCAGTCCTCCGACTTCCTTTAATGAGACTTTCCCCCACTCAGGTCGTGAATCATGGAGATCATTAAATTGTCCCCTTTCAACATTTTGAGGATCCTCGTTTCCACTGCACACCCCGGCCACAGCGGGTGGGAATCAGGAAGTCCATCCCATGCCGTTAAACTACAGTGTGGAGGATGGAAAAGCATTAGCATCCATTACGCAGGAGAGAGGTGGGTAGACTTCATATGTCTGATAGTCATCAGTCAATAGTTCAGACAATCATAAAACGGTATTATTTTTAAAGAGAGAGAAGTGAAATGACTTGGCAAGCGTTTTCTTTTCCTCTCCCTCTGCCACTTTAAAATGGAAGAATTCTGGATCCTCGCTGTTAACCAAATGGCATTTACAGCTCTCTTGTTGGCATGGGACAACTGAAAATCTAAAACAAGAAATGCATATTCCATTTCTATTTCCATGGAAACCAGTCACCAACTGGTGAAAATAAGGTAGATCGAATTTTTGAATAAGGATGTTGAAGTAATCAGTTTCAAAATTTCTTCTTGCTTCAGTACTGACAGTGGGGACTACTCTTACTAGTACAGACCTGGCTATCCCGACAACTTCTCTCTGTTCCATGGCTGCAAATCTTCTCAGCTACAACACAGGTTTCATATCCATTGATCGTCCTTGGAAGAACAAATTGCTACAAATCCAATACTTCAGTTTTTAAATAAAATATGGACGTTCCAAATGTAAGAAATCCTTTCAACTCTTATGATCAGATCCCCACCTGCACCCACCCTCTTAGCAAAGCATCATGGGAGAGATGCTCTGATTCCATAGAATGCATAAAGTTTACCCTCTTTGGGGAGGAGATTCAGAAAGAACATTTTTTCCGAACATCCTTGCTCCAAATGCAAGGTCACCCACATTCACAGCCATCATTGCTCTTAGGGCCATCCAGACTTTCTAAAGAGACATGAAAGGCTCCTTCTTCTCACTTCTGCCTAACTAAAATAAAAATTGAAAATTGACCCCAGCCCATCTCAACCATTATTTATTTAAAATAGAAAGATTCCATGCAGGTGGAAATACTTTCCCGATCAGATTGCCAACCAGTAATGATCGACTTCACTTGAATTTTTTACTAGGATTTTCTGGTGCTAAACTTTTGAGTTAGCTCTAATACCAGAAAGTTCTTGCTTTGGGTATAGGCCTTTGGAACTTGGAACATCCAGAGTGCGCTATCTATAAATCTCACAGCAGACTGCAAACAGCTGTTTTCTCTCTGTTTTATATATAGGAGGAGGGTAAGAGACCACAGATTCTAGGATTCGCTTAAAACCAATCCTACAACCTCTGAGTTTCTTTCTCTTTTTCAGATTTTAAAATATATACATTTGTAATGTGCATATGCTTGTGCCTGCACGTGTGTATAGCGGCTATAAGACAGTGTCTGATCCCTTGGAGCTGGGATGGCAATTGGTTGTTAGTCACCTGCTTTGGATACAAGGAATCAATGGGAGCCTCTGGAAGAGCAGCTGAACCTCTGAGGCTGAGCCATCTTTCCGGATGCTCCATCATATTTTTAGTATCATGTTTGTCCTGTCCAGACACACTTCCATGTTTCCAGCTTATAACCTTAATTCTGAAATATGACCATACTGCTTTCCCACCTCATCAGGACAGAGTTCTTCCCAATAGTAAGAGACATTATTATCATTTTTGCATACATTGAAGTAATTTATAATTATTATTTCTGATTTTTTGAAATCTTAAGTTGTTAAAGTAACACCTACATGTGAAGCTGATGTTGGTCTGCCCCTGATTTCTTTTTACTATGGATGCTGCTTCAACTCAGTCAACATAGTCAAAATGTATATGTATACAAAACCAGTAAGATAATTAATTCTTTTCCTTAACATTTTACTAATCAGCAATTATAATGGTTCAATTTTTTTCATCCCAAAATAATGAAAACATTTTTAAAAAGCTTATATCCCCAATCGGCTTCCTTTACTTAAAGCCAGGCCAGCACACACTACCTGAAACCAAACCCCTTCTAAATCAAAGCTTAATTAATTCCTAATTTCATTTCAGCCAGCTAAGAATAAGAATCCATCAATACAAACAAACACAGCCTCAGGTAATTTCCAACGTTTTCTTTCTATGCACTTTGTATTGTTTGTTTTCAGAGTATAAATAAAAGACTGTCTTAGGATATGAACTAAGGTGAATTTCTTATTTTGATTTTTGATACTTTATTATTTGAGAATTGAACATGATTGAATCATATGCTCTCTCTTATCTTCCTACAGATTCCTCCTTCCCTAATGGTACTTATTTTCTGCAATCAGGTCAGTTTTGATTCCCAAATATTTTTGGATATGTGGCCTGTATCTTCAAATGTGGTTGATTTATCAACTTAGAGAAAATAGACCCTTCTTCTCTAGCAATTGAAGAAAGTAATCAAAGAAGATCTCAGAAGATGGAAAGATCTCCCATGCTCATGGATTGGTAGGATTAATATAGAAAAATGGCCATCTTGCTTAAAGCAATCTACAGATTCAGTCCAATCCCCATCAAAATTCCAACTCAATTCTTCATAGAGTTAGAAAGAGCAATTTGCAAATTCATTTGGAATAAAAAAAAATCCCAGGATAGTGAAAATTATTCTCAACAATAAAAGAACTTCTGGGGGAAATCACCATCCCTGACCTCAAGCTGTATTATAGATCAATAGGGATAAAAACTGTTTGGTATTGTTACAGAGACAAGCAGGTAGATCAATGGAATAGAATCGAAGACCCAGAAATGAACCCACACACCTATGGTCACTTTATCTTTGACAAAGGATCTAAAACCATCCAGTGGAAAAAAGACAGCATTTTCAACAAATGATGTTGGTTCAACTGGCGGTCAGCATGTACAAGAATGCAAATCGATGCACTCACTGATAAGCGGATACTAGCTCAAAAGCTCCAAATACCCAAGATACAATTCATAGAACACATGAAGCTCAAGAAGTAGGAAGACTAGAGTGTGAGTGTAAGTGTTCCCCCTTAGAAGGGGGAACAAAATACTCACTGGAGCAAATATGGAGCTGAAGTATGGAACAGAGACTGAAGGAAAGGCCATCCAGAGACTGCCTCAACTGGGGATCCATCCCATATACCAAATGCAGACACTATTATGGATGCCAAGAAGTGCATGCTGACAGGAGCCTGATATAGCTGTCTCCTGAGGGGCTCTTTCGGAGCCTGACAAATACAGAGGCAGATGCTTGTAGTCAACCATTGGACTGAGCACAGGGTCCCCAATGGAGGAGTTAGAGAAAAGATTGAAGGATCTGAAGGGGTTTGCAATCCCCCAGGAAGGACAACAATAACAACCAACCAAAGCCTCCAGAGCTCTCAGGGACTAACCTACCAACCAATGAGTACACATGGAGGGACCCATGGCTCCAGCCACATATGTAGCAGCGGATGGTCTTACCAGACATTAATGGGAGAAGAGGCCCTTGGTCCTGTGAAGGCTCAATGCCTCAGTGTAGGGGGATGCAAGGACAGGGAGGCAGGAGTGGATGGGTAGGAGGGGGAATACCCCCATAGAAGCAGGAGGAGGGGGATGCGATAGGGGTTTTCTGGGGAGGAAATCGGAACGGGGGTAACATTTGAAATGTAAATAATTCCCAACATGTCCTCTGCTAGGGTGGAACTATATGCCCAACTGCTCTCTTCGTGCTGGATTTTGCTTTGGCCTGGGCTTTCAGAGCTACAGCATATTTTATGCCGTCTACTTTGACAATTAGTAATAGAAAAACTTGGGAAAATGGAATTGCTTAGAACTTCATCCTCTCTCTCATCTTATATGGTCTAAGTCAACCACAGGTGTAACCACTGTTCTTTCTGGGTAGGTATCTTCCTGGACCAGACATTGCTGGCTGTCTTTCCTTACCGGCACCACAGATATCACAGATCAGCTGCCTGACCATGCTAATATGATACTATCTAGGAACCTGAAGAAAATGGAGAACAATGGCTATCAAGGGTGGATAGCTTCTTAACTCAAACTAGGGGTAATCCATATAAGTAATAAGTACTTAATAGACAGGGAATGGTTTTTCTGTTAATAAACTTTTATTGGTTTACAACTGTTTAAGATGAACACACACACAAAACAACCAAAAAAAGGCAGTTAAGGTATCTTAGCACAATACTCAAAATACTAGAACAAGGCTAAACTGATGATCATGTGAAACTTACTTCTGTCATAGGTTTCAGATTTTTACTACTAAATGTAAAGGCCTCATATTTTTATTGTCTTTCTTTATTCTCTTATCTTCTCCAGAAGTGAAAATGGAGCAGGCAATGATTCCACTCATTAGCAGGAATGCCCAACCATGGTACTCAAGTAAATGATCTAACTAAATTAAGTTAGTAGTAATGGCAGCACATACTAAGCTAGTAGCATGTTCAGGTGCACGTAAGCATACAAGAACAAGAATTTCGCAAGTGAATCAAGTGACTACTATTTACTGGTCTACAGTATGAAAGAAACATACTACAATACTATATTTTAATAGATAAGACAAGGGCAACTAGTTAAAAGTAGAGTGCAATGTAAGAGAGCATAGGCAGAGAAGCTAAAATGACCCTGAAGATGTTCCATACACCTATAGAACTAGGAAATAACTAGGAAGTGGCTCTTGGGATCTTAAGTGCCCCTACAGGCTGTGTATCGAAGGATGGCCCATTGGCCTTGGGCACTAGTGTGGGTAATGCACATTTACCAGGTAGAGACTATTGGAAGGGAGTTAGGTGATGAGAGGTATGCTATTGAAAAAGATATTGGAATCTCGCTCATTTTGCTTCCTGGCCCTCATGAGGTGAGTAGACCTCCTCTATCACACAATTGTGCCACCAAATAGTGCTTTGGCTCAGGCCTAACACAACAGGCCTAGCAACCATGGATTGAAAATTTAGGGCTATCAGTCCAAATGGATCTTTCCTCCACCTAATTTGTTTAATTCTGGTATTCTGTTACAGCAGTACGAAAGTGACAGATACACTGAAGACAGAGGGGAAATGTGTCCAGATAGGAATTCAAGATAAAGGTGACTCTCCAAGGGAAGAAAGAAACTTCTGGCTCTTTGCCTTAAAATAAAAATAAAAAAATAAAATAAAAATAATAAAAAGGATAAGAAAAGGAAACCCAGCTGGCTAAGCAAGCCCATGTCTTCCTGGGGAACCCTGGGAGGAGCTCGGAGATATTAAGGCACTGTGAATCATTACAGACATGGTCTCAGTACTAATTTGCTCCCCACCAGTCATTTTTTAAGATAGGGGTCAAGCTAAGACTTGCACAGTCTCTCCATGTACTTTGCAGTACAATTGCTCTACAGCACATTTTGAGGGCTCCTAGTGCTGAGTTATTAGTTGTTTATTGTATAAGGGAACCTTTCATTTCAAGTCCAATTTTAAGATGAATTTCACTATGAAATAGAGGTTTTAAAATAGATCCTAAAATATATTTTTTAAACAGTTTGGCTGAGGAAGAGACAGTCACACCCACCCCACCTAAACTTCAGCAATCTGAGGCCTAGCAAGACATGTCGGTGTGGGTCCAGGAAAGAATGCTTGGAAAGCCAATGTTTTCCAAGTCACATTCGGCCCAATGTCACAGTACCATATTAGTGGAATAAAAGATTAGTAGAAATATATCAGTAGTTTCATTTTTAAACTAAATCTTTTATCGCTAAAGCATTGATATGGACTTAGTAGGCTTACAAAAATTCTTTTCAAAAGGAAACAGCATGCTACCAAATAAGCATTAAGTTCTCATAACTGAACTATAATTGTTCTCATGAATTAAAAATTGTTCATTATTCATAAGCCCTACATTTATTTTAATAAGTGAACTACAGTTCCTCTATGAGTTACTTTAACTTATGAACACTATGTTTAGAAGCTGCACCCAGTAGCTGCTCTGGGTGAGGGTATCTCATGAGACACAAGGAACATGAATTTGGGGCAGGAATCAGTTTCATAAACGATGTGAATTTTCTTTTACTTAGGCAGAAATGTAGTTTAATGAAAAGGTATGGGGGTCCTCAAAGTTGTTAGGTATACCACCAAGGTAGAGATGAGTGTTTTGCAAGCTGTGGACCATTTATTGACTTTAAACCTTATCTTCAATCAAGAAAAACACAGTGAGCCAAGACAGACCTAGGGATGGAGAGAGGCAGAGAGAGGAGACAAAGAGAATAAAGGGACAGTAGCAGTTCCTCACATGAGTGAGAGCTTGCTTGGCCTCTGACGTCATTCTTATCTGCTATCCTCAGAACCAAGTAGTACTACAGAAATGGGAGTTTTGAATATCTCATATATAAGGAGACACTTTCAGGGTGAAATCCAAGAACCTTGCATTACCTTCAAAGCCTAATGTCATGGTTTGTATATTCTTGGACCAGGGAGTGGCACCATTTGAAGGTGTAGTCTTGTTGGAATAGGTGTGACCTGGTTGGAGTAGGTGTGTCACTGTGGGTGTGGACATAAGATCCTCAACCAGGTTGCCTGGAAGTCAGTCTTCCACTAGCAGCCTTTGGAGGAAGACATAGAACTCTCAGCTCCTCCTGCGCCATGCCTGCCTGGACACTGCCATGCTCCCACCTTGATGGTAATGGACTGAACCTCTGAACCTGTAAGCCAGCCTCAATTAAATGTTGTTTTTTTATAAGACTTGTCTTGGTCATGGTGTCTGTTCACAACAGTAAAACCCTAACTAATATACCTAATAATAATTTTACACAATTTTAAAATAATTTCATACACAAAACAACTCTATGAATAGAATTTCAAACTGGGGTTATCATATTTCTGGACAAAATGTGTAAGATTTTGTAGCAGTTCAAATTTGACGTTTTGAGGAGAGATGGTCAGCTGGTGGCGGGCAGGTGCTGTTGGTTCTTTTTAGAATGCAGATGACATGAAACACCCTGTACGGCAGCAAGGGAAGACTGTGGGAAAGTCCAGTTCCAAAAATTTCAGTAACCATACCCAAGAAATCTTTGCCCTCACCAAGATTCAAAAGCCAAATAAAAAAATTATCACACATAGAAAAGAATTGAGATGCTGGTGTATATGTATGCATGTGTGTGTGTGTGTGTGTGCGTGAGAGAGAGAGAGAGAGAGAGAGAGAGAGAGAGAGAGGCAGAGAGAGAGAGAGAGAGAGAAAGGGGGGCTACACACACACACACACTTGAATCTAGGCTGTCTATGAGACATTAATTTTTACTGGACATTTGAGAATATATGCAAAAGTGCTTTGTCACCTATAGGCTATTTGTAACCAATAAACCATTTTCTCCATAGTTGGCTCTTCTACTCTTGAGTAGATGCGATACATCCAAGAGATGATGGACAGACTAACGCTACTAAATAGTGCCAAGGCTTTGCTCCTTCCTTGTCTTCTCTCATGAAAAACACATAAGGACCTTGTAGCTTTTACTGAGTGGATAGCTCATGGCTAAAACAGCTAAGGTTTCTTCAGGAGGCGGTGTTATCCTCTACCACATTCAAATCACACATCAAACTTATCGGAGCTACCAAAATGCTCACAGGAAGATTTAATGAGCAGTGTGCATACATTAAGTTCTAAAAATGTTTATAACAACTCAGCTAACTTCAAATATAAGCATATGATATTTGCCCATGTTTCAGCATAGGCTTGTGTTTTTTGAGAGTATATATGTCTTAATAAATTCTCTCAGTGTGTGGAAGGATTATACAATTTTAAAATGCAATTTACTTAGAAATTACTTGGGCCTCCCTCATCTAAAAGCATTTTTCTTTTTTTTTTATTTCAAATATATGCCTTGGAAGTTTACAAATATGTACTTTTTATATGTACTATCTATTTCAGAAACCCATCAATCTTTTAAGCAGAACATTATGTGTGTTTAAGATATGGGTAACATTCTTAACAACATTCTATCATACCTTAACATCATTGTAAAGACAAGGGAAAAACAAATCTTGACAGATATATGAAGAGCAATGGGTTTTCTCTTACTACCAGGATGCATTAACTATGACTTAGTATCCCTTATAATTGAAGTAGGTTTGACAGTGCAGGTTCCCAAAGAAGCTCATAGAGACAAGCAAAACTTTGGAAGAACATAAATGGAATGGATTGATATATAAAAAGGCAGGTAGGAACAGATATGGAATAAAGAATATCAATGTAACTCAAAACAGCTTTCTCAAATAGCTGCTCCTATTTGCTTTTGGGCCATAAAGATTTTAACAATATGAATGTCACGCATACAAAGATGTATTTGTTGTTCTATTATTACAATACCACCAGTACCACACCCCTCAGAGGCTGAAGCACATTGATCTTAATCTAGTCTATGTGAAAAGGAAGCCAGAGTCACCAAGGTATCCCTGCAGTGGGAACAACTGTAGTACCAATGGCAGAGCCTGGGTGGTTCCACCCCTTCACGCTGGACTTAGATGTGGACGAGAAGGAAATGTAGGACTTTCTGACAGGGTTCTCCACTTGGAGCCTAGTGCTTCCTTTTGGATTACATTCCAGCAAATGCAAGTCCCTTAATTCACTGATCTCTTCCTCTCCACAGCCTGTCACCTTCCCATTGTGATGTATTAGACAGGTAGATGAGAATTAGAAAAAAATAAAGGTTCTTGCTTCAATGCCAAGATCAAACACTTCCAACTCCTTTGGAAGACATTAAAGCATTCTATCATAACTCTAAAAGGGAAACATAAATCAGTAAACTTTATGACATTCTGACAGTCTATAAAGTTAACATTCAGGTCACAATTTAAACTGCTCAGGTTCAAATGAGGTCACTTAGTGTCAGTAGCAAGGAACTGATGTCAAGACCGGGTCGAATGCGAGAGACCATGGTGTGCTGCTCTTTTGGCATGATGACAACACTAGTATCTCTGGGAAGATCATGATAGCAGGAGGATGGAAAGTGCAAAGGATAGAAGGCACACACAACAACCTGATACATCGGAGCTGGAGGACCAGGGAGGAAAGAGGATTCTATTTTTGGTAATTTGGACAGGTGTGGGAGGGGGTGGGATCCTATGAGGATGCACTTCTGAAGGAGAAAATGCCAACCAAAAGCAAGAAGGTCACAAGAAACCTGAAGCAGTCAGCTAATCTCAGCTCAGGATGTCACTACAAGGAATTTTATCTGTAATTCATGCAAATTCAAATGCATATACTAGCATATGTAAATTACATGCGGATGAATATGGGTATCCAAAAATAGGAAGAGGTAAACTATTGTAACAAAGGTCACTTTTAAATTCATGCAATGGCAGCTTGGGATGAAAGTAGAGAAGAGGGGATTCAAGAGAGCCTGTCAGGCTCTCTGTTCCTGAGAGCTGGCCAGTGACTTACAGGCAATGGAAGAAACTCTTACTATTCTCTGAAGGGGAACACATCCTTGAGATATCATTTCCAGGCGCTCCCTGGGCTTAGTCTTTTACAGAGAATCTTTCACTCACAGCCCACATTTTCAGGGCACTCATAAAGCTCTGCACCCAATGGCAAAAACACTGGGTCAGTTTTACTTCATGTGACTCTAACCTCAGAGTCCACTCTCTAAATAGAGCAATGTGAAAATCACCCCAGTGGCCTCTGGGAATTAGGCTGGCACTTTATTGTGGGACTTACGTTTTAAAATTAATATTTAAAATTTATGTATCTAGATGCTTTGTCTGCATGTATGTCTGTGCACCATGTGCTTGATACCCAAAGAGGTCAGACAAGGACATTGATACCCTGGAACAGAAGTTACAGATGGTTGTGAGCAGCCGTGTGAGTGCTGGAAATCAAATCTGAGTCCTCTGGAAGAGCTATCAGTACTCTTAATTGCTAAGCCATTTCTCCAGACCTGAAGTACTTACTTCAGATACACTCCGGTAATAATCTTAGCATTCATACATATGGCATGCTCACATTGTTTTCAGCAAACTTTTACTTGAATTGTGATCAGCTGGTACTCATTAAGTTTCCTTGTTAGTATATACCAGTAAGATTTTTTTGAAAGTTGACAGACCCAAGCTCCAGCTTCACCATCCAATCAGATCAAGCCTAAAGCCAGCCAATTTTTGGCCCTGCCTACTTTCCTTTATTTTTTCTATCCTTCTCTCTCTCCCTCCTTTCTTTCTTTCTCTCTCTCTCTCTCTTTTTTCTTTCTCTCTCCCTCCTTTCTCTCTCTCTTTCTCTCTCTCTCTCTTCCTTCCTTCCTTCCTTCCTTCCTTCCTTCCTTCCTTCCTTCCTTCCTTCCTTCTTTTGCAACTACACAGTTTATCTAGCTCTGTGTCTTTCTTTGTGTGCCTGCAAGTTACATAGCTAACTCTCTACAACCTCCAAATAAATATCCCATGGCCTTACTAGAGCTCCCTTCATTTATTTCAACTGGATAAATAGAACTGTGGGGCCATATTTATATAATCATTTATCGAAATAAATGATCTTTGCCCCTTATTCCATGCCACAGTAATCATGTGATATCAGAGATCTTTGCTCCTTTTCTCTGAAGAAGCAGAACCTTGGGTACCAAGTTCTCAGTGAACGCAGTGCTGCATTCTGGTCATGACAGATCCATTAGGCTGTGATCAGCCCAGACATCAGCTTCTCCTCTACTGACTATGTGAGTAAATACACCCTGTGACAAAAAATGAGCTCAGATGCTGCCCGTTACTCAGTAACTGTGGGCACACTTCCTGAATGTGAGATGCTGTGAATGGTGAAATGACCTGATGCAAAGGTGCCGATTTTCTTAGTTTGTGTTTACAAGGCAACCAAATACAACCAAACAGAAAAAGGTAGGCATATAGACTATTGGTAGTTTAAGATGAACACATATAGCAAGGGAAAATCTTGGAAGGATGTTCCTCCAAAGTCACAGATACAGAGGCAATGGGCTATGGGTTGGTACCTAAGCATCCTGTAAAAGCAGGATATTTTTGTTCTCTATCATCCAGTCTTCTTTACTGAGTGACCTTCTGATAACTAAATGCATATTTATTAATACCTAACCCATATGGGGATAGGAAGCTTCTATTGCAGCAGGATTAAGAAACAATTCAAAATATAACACCTATGTTACCTTATAATGAAAAAGTTCTAACTTTAGCCCTTTAACCTGGAAGAATATGATGAAAATTAAAATGCAGCCATCGTAATGATCTCAATGATCCTAAAGTGAATATTCTGCAAGACTGAGGTCCAAATTTTTTCATCATGCTCTTGATCCTGTTAGTTGTACAGGTTATATAATAATGGGAAAAAAAATTTTGTCTCTCCTCGGTTGACTTTTTTCTTCTGAATGTCACATGAAAATTTCCAGCTAATCTGCTTTGAGAGTTATTAGACCCTTTGCTTATATTTAATAAAGCCACCAAGACTCTCCTCCCCACCACCTCACAAGGTCTCCATGCTCTATGATCATACATATTTCTGGATTGAAGGAAATAACAGAAAGTATAGGCATGTGAAGGAGGAAGCTGGAGGAGATTAGAAAAGAAAGACAAATAAATACACCTGTCTGGAAACCCTGCTCAAATGCTTAATTCATTATTTAAAAAGGATACTTATCTCTTCCCTTACTGCAATTTCCATCTGCTTTAGAGCCCTAGGAAGTTGTCAGTTTGTTTTTTAAATAAGGAATTTAAATTTAAGCAACTATTAATTATTCATGTCAATAGTGCATGGGATTCACATAAATTACAACAAACTTCATTTTAACCTATAGCATCAATCAGATGCTTTATCAAAACTGTTACTGAGGGTCCCAAGACAGTAAGTTCCCAAATCCTAGAGGAGAAAATAGTGAAATTGACAAAGAGCAGAACAAAAAGAGTTTGAAAGTTGCATTAGCATGACTACAAGCCCCAGAATAATTAATGTAATTTTTATGAAGATGAATATTTATACTTCAGGTAACAGCTCTATAGGAATTTGAGGTTAGATAACCACGTTCCATATTTGTTCAACCTTCATTAAAGAATAAACAGCTATTTAAACGGCTCTCATAAATTTAATTACTTTTGTCCTCAGATGTATTTGATTATTTTTCCCTATTTGCTACAGGACAGCAAGTTAAATAAAGGACATATTCCTGTGTCAGATACAGGCCTATCCCAGAACTCTGAGGTCTTCTATCTTGGCTAAAGCAGTTCAATCAAGGGACATACAGAGACACAGAAAGGGGACAGGGAGCCAACGGTGCTAAGAACTAAGCCAGAACAAGCAGTTTCTGGGAGATCTCTCCTAGAGCCATCTGAGAGTATTTAAGGTCTTCAGAGATGCAGAGAACACTAGTGTCTCAGCAGTTGGTATTAGTGCCCTTATGAAACCTGCTCAAGGGTGTTTGCTTGTCCCTTTGGCAATGTCAACACTTGCAGAAAGTATTTTCATAAGAAAGAGACCTGCTGTAGACACTAAGTGCACTGTACCCTTGATCATAGACTACCCATCCTCCAATATCTATGTATTAAATTTCTTTTCTGTTCTTTTTTTCTATTCTTTATATGTATAGATTATCTAATCTAAGACACATTGTTACAGCAGCTTCAATAGCCTACAGCAGCTGTATATGAAAAATGTAAAATATTCTTAGTGTGAAGACTCTAGGAATTGTATTTGTAGTCAATGTTATTGTGCATGAATTTATTTGATCTGCAGAAACCAAGCAACTACTAGGTGGAACTGAAAATATATTAAAATCTTGAAAATATATTAAAGGAAGATTTTAGAAACTATATAGAAAGGCAATTTAAACATTGGTAAGAGCCCTCCTCTTCTTTCATAAGTTTTGTCTGTTCTCCTAAATTATGGATAACTAATAATAATTACTAATGTTACTAATGTTATGGTCACAGATCTTACAGTGTGGGGTTTTCAGTCTAGTACTGAGCTACTATATTTCTCGTATAATCTAAATGCATTGGCTTTTGCATTAGAATATTATCTCCTGGCAACAGCTGTGCAGAAATAAGAAATACACACACACACACACACACACACACACACACACACACACACACACACACACTGGTTTCTGTATCATACTAACATTCTTAAAAACCACAGGAAATGTGTGAAAGATTAAAGAATCAAAGGAAATATATTTCTATCTTCTTTGGTTAAGTCCCAAAAATGAGAGATAAAAAAGAAAATGAAAAAAAGAAAAACCAACTCTATTCATTTAAGAAAATGAACCTTAACTTCTAGGGTGGTTTCTTTTGCAGAGCAATTAGATTCTGAAGCCACACACAGCACATCCAATATGATACAATGGTATCATCTTCTGTCACACACGCACTGCCATGGCTTAAGCAGGGAGAATATCTAACAGGAGGCAACCTAGGGAAGGGTTGCTCTAACTCAGTCATCAATAATTCATTTACTGAAATGGGAGTAGAGGGATGAAATGCCAGGGGACTGTGAGACTGTTTCATTTGTAAGGAGGCATTCTGTTTTAAGTCCACAGCAATGCAAGCCACAATGAACTGAG
The DNA here is from genome assembly GCF_000001635.26 of Mus musculus. Classification (NCBI taxonomy): domain Eukaryota; kingdom Metazoa; phylum Chordata; class Mammalia; order Rodentia; family Muridae; genus Mus; species Mus musculus. Next base: position 17,707,478 of record NC_000085.6, read on the forward strand.
GCAAATTGGGAGCAGAAGACAGGCGGTTCTAGACTCTACTTATGATGGTATTTCCTTATCATCAATAACACAGATTCAACATGTCACCATTTGGGCACTGAAAGAGTGGTGAGAAAAAGGGACTACATAGCTTTGTACTGCCTTCACTTCAAAGCTTTGGTACCAATCATAATCATGTAAGTTCAAGATCTGGTTCGCATACATTTTGGGTTATATTTTCTATGGCTTGAGCCATTGGTTCCCTATGAATTCCATTCCCAATTCAGTCTACTAACAATCAATACAGATTTCATATTCATAGTTAGCCATGTAGTTTAGACAAATACTCATTTAGAAAAATGAACAAATACAGCCACGTACTAGGGAATTGTAAACACATTGCCAAACAAATTGGTCTGATCATACAAGGCGGTTCTACATAGCATATGCTTCAAGTTCCCTATTCTGATTTTCTTAAAACTGAAACTCCTTTTCTTAATGATCTTGTATTCAAGCAATTGTTTCCCTTACTTGGCACATTGTACAGTATTTTCTGCTACCATTGAAAGAGTAGACTGTGGGATGGAGGCTTTCAGGTTAGATCCAGCCAGAGTATTTGAGTCTTGGGTCCCAAGAATGTCCTGTGTTCAACAAAAGGAGCTTACCTTCAATTTCTGGGAGGCAACCAAAGGCTACATTATTAATTGATATTGTGTTGGGAGTCACTTGGACTACCCTGACCAACCATTCTAACGGAGGTTTCTTGTACCTGGGATTTTTATTAGTCTATGGTTATTGTGGGGAGCACTGTCAGCTAAGTGGCATAACTTACATATATATATATACATATATATATTGAATACACACATAATACATTTATATGTATTGTATACAATTCTGGGGTAATTATAAAATGATGATTCCTTAAGGCTTTACTAAAACAACCATGGTATTATTTGTCCCTTGTCCCTCCTACTTTTATATTGACCCTTCTCCCCCAATCCCCAGTGAATTCATCCCACCTCCGTTTTTACATTTCTCATGTCATATCACCTGAATACACCACTCACCAAAGTACCTTCTCTTCAGAGTCAATGCAGACAATCACAGACAATCACAATTTGACACAATTCAGATATAAGCAAACCAAGGGAAACCAAGCCCCACCAGATCCATCTACATTACATCCTATGCATCTATGGCTCAGGGAACAATAGGAAAAGGGGGCAGAAAGACTTCAAGAACCAGAATTCCATGAAGTCCACTGTTAAACAGGCTCTCCTAGAAATGGTTGCCGAACAATAGTAATATCAATGGACATGTTAACATGGGAGGAGAAAAACTTTTCACAGTCCCACCCCTAGACAAACCAGTGCTCCTACAGGCAACCAGTGACTGCTGGGAGACTGAGAATTAGCCTTTCCAAGGATAATAACAACAATAATAAAAAGAAGCTATCAACTTGAAAGTGGGTGGTTATATGGGAGGGGTTCAAGGGAGGTATCTTGGAGGGGCTGGAGAGAGAAAGGGGAGAGGAAAATGATGTAATTTTCAACCAAAAAATGGTTTTTAAAAGACTACAACTATTGGTACAGATCTTGAACAAAGCTGGTATCATCCATCAATCGAACTCCCATTTCACTCAATGAAGTGATGCCCTCCTCTTTGAATGTGTCAAATTGGGATACACTGGTGTGCTCCAGAAGCAGCAATACCACAGTGACTCATGAACAAAAGTCCTGGAGAATGGACAAGTTTAAAAGCATGTCTCCAAATTTAATCCATTAGCAACCTATATTATTCCACTACTAGCCAAGCATGTAAGTCTAAAAGGCTAGTTTGAGCTGGGTGCTGGTAGCATATGTCTTTAGTCCCAGCACTCAGAAGGCAGAGGCAGGTGGATCTCTGAATTTTAGGCTAGCCTGGTCTACAGAGTAAGTTCCAGGATAGCCAAGGTCACACAGAGAAACCCTGTCTCAAAGAAACAAACAAATAAGAAGTCTGCAAATCACCAGTAAGGCCAGTACTCAAACAGTAAGCTTTTTTACATATGGACATACAGGTCAGCATTGTTATAGAACACACACTTTTGATAATGGTCACCATCACCACTCTATTTCAAGGTAGAAACTCGCCACAGATAGATTTAGATATAACTAGCTAAGGGATCAATTTTAGATATAATTAGCTACAGGGCTCAACCCATTGGTCTTCTATTCTTACCCACAGCATATCTGTACATTCATATCCTAAAAGACACTGGGCATTAACCTGATGTAGACATTTTACATTTTCCCTTCCTCTTTTCTCTATGCAAACACTTACGTGATAAATGCAGTGAATAGGGACATTACAGTCAGCTTTGCTATAACACTTGTTTTGGTAAACAGACTCTTCCAATGTGATTGATACATTAGGGACTATGCTGAGCATATGTGGAATTGGCATTTATTTATGTGTAATTCTCTCCTAGAATCTCTAGGTGAATTAAATTAAAGAAAACAAAACACATCAGATAAACTGAACATTCAGGAGCACATAAACTCGAGGCTGCCTTGTAGGACATAATGATCCACACATGGTCACAGTGGTGGCCCTGCAGCTTCTGCCCGCTCTCAGGTGACCTTCCTTTCATTTCCCAGTCACGTGGGGGCCTTCTCCTTGCATACTTTTCTTCTGCTTAGCCCTCTGTCTGTTTTGTACTTTCCCTTACTGTTCTGTTTTCTCCTCTTGGTTTTAGCATTTATCGCTTTCTTCCATGTAGAGTGTGAGTGGGAATGGGGATATTTGTACTTGTAAGAGAAATAAGTACACCACAGGTAATTTCCAATATAAAGATCCACCTTATTAGAGTTTTGAAACATTCATCTCTTTAATACATACAAACCACTTAGTTACATTCCTATCATGTGTGCAGCGTGGCCAATGGCATTTGTGAATGCTATGGATGTCAAGTCTGTCCTTTCTCTGTGTTTGGGATTCTTCCGAGTGCTGTTGGATTCTTGTGAATGCCTATGATGCACATCAGCAGAACAGGATTTGTAGAGGTACAAGCAGTATATTGTTTTTTGTTTTAAAGATTAATTTTAGAGAAAAGTTAAATTCAAAGCAAACACAAACACAAAAGGCCAGCTATTTCTCATATCTCATCCCTAGCCCCACAAGAGTACATTCTTAAATAGTAAATGATTCAAGTCATTTCACACTGGCTTGTAATTGGGCTAAAGATAATCATGTTGCATCAAACACTTACTGCTTATGTGAAGTTCATAGAACATTATAATCTAGACAATAAAGACCTTGTCTTAAAGAAGTCTATGAGCAATCACTTAGCCGGTAGAGGTGGCGCACACCGGTAGGATTTCCTGAAGGAGGCAGAGGCAGGAGGATCACTAGTTTGAGCAATAACTTAGTCCCCTTCTCCTTTTGTTTGGACGTTCTGGTAAAGTCTACGTATATCATTTTATGCGTTACTGTTTGTGCCACAGACCCTATTTGTCACATACACTTGGTTATTGAGATTAGCATGTGGCATGTTTCTACAGCTTCTTCATTGAAACATCTTTGTGGATGAAGAATATAATAGAAAGTTTGTCTGGGTCATCTGGTTTTTATCTGAGCTTGTTGACTTACTTAACCAAATGGTACCTAAGAAAATCTCCCACAAAGAAAAACAATGCATTGTAATATTTGGACAAAGCAGTCCTCTGCATTTCTGTAGCCACAACTCAAACATGATAAGAAAAAGTCACACAAAATTTTCTAAATGTTAATGTTTTCTCAGGAGAGCTTTAAAGTACAGGAAGGAAGAGATCCACTAATGTGTTTAATGACCAGGAATATCTGCTGATGGTCTTTGCAGGTAGCAAAAAACTGTTGCCACTTACCCACTGAAGAACGATAAGGACTCTGCTATCCAGTGGATCCTCATCTTCATTTGTAGTCACTAAAAGCTCCCATACTAAGTGGGGAGAGATACTGGGTCTCTTCATTAGGAAGTGGGATAGGAAAGAGAATGCAGCCCACGACTGGCAATAATGCTTTGAATGGTCTATTGTGCCTTGCTATAAAACCCAATCTGTGACTGTAACTTCAATGTCCAAACATATATGTTGGGTTTAACAGTAAGTGAAACTTTGGGAATTACTCTTGTCTTGTTCCCCTTAGCACACTTATCTCTATGTGTTATGGACTAATGATCCCAGGAGTAAAATCTTCACTTCCATCTGTAAGATCTGGAGATGCTGAGCCATCCCCCAGGGCTCTGCCAGCAGCTACTTTTCCCTATATCCACAACTCCACTTCCTTACTTAGAAACTTCAGTAAAAAGACACCTGTTTCTCCTGCTATGATTTAAAGACCATTGTTACCAAGAGTTTTGAAGAGATGACTTCCCTCAGCATAAGCAGAGAGCAGAGCTCCCGGTCAGCCACATGCCAGCCCGCCTCTGAATCTTACTTGTTCTCATTGCTTGCATCATAACGAGGCATCGGGTCCAAGTCATTCCCATTCACATCGCAACTTGCCAGAGCATCCTATGACCGTGAAGAGAAGAAGGGAAACAGACTGTGGTTAGAGACACCTCACAAGCTCATGCATTCTGAAACGCACTGCTGCAAGACAGTAATTAGGTTAAGGAATATACTCATGGTTCACTAGCATCAGACACCCTAGGAAGAGACTGCTGGTTCAATAATAATCACTGCTGTATTATCCCTTTAAGGTGATATAGTCTGTATAGACCAAAGGACTTCCCCCTTCTTATCCAGAGTGACCCAGTTCTGAGATACTTATCTTGCAGAGATGCCCTGAATTCCACATTTTCTAAGCACTTTCCTAATATCTAGAAGCAGGGATATATATATATATATATATATATATATATATATATACACACACACACACACACACACACACATGTATGTATGTGTGTGTGTGTGTGTGTGTGTCTGTATGTGTATGTCTGTGTGTGTATCTGCTCCTTACTTGCTGCCCTGAGCTTGCAAGAATATTTATCATATTTTAGTGATTTTTTTCCTCAGAAAAAAAAACCAATTATTGTCATATAAGTGACAAGCCAGCTAAGATATTAGATGTTTATTCTATCAGGTTTCCAGGGATCTATATTACACAACATTAGTCTTGTTTCAGGCATAATTTCTATTCCATAGAAGCCTTCATGTCAGACTCCTACTGTTATCCTACAGCCCTGAGAACATCCCAAATGATGAGCAAAGCTGTCCTAAGCTATAGTTTAAAATGAGAAAACAGAATCTCTGAAATCAGAGTTGGATTTATTTGTTTGCTTTCAAAAATGGTTAGGAAAAAAGCTCTGGAATACTAAAGAGAACTCACAGGGTCACTTCTATAACTTATTTTTTTTTTATTCCTGCACTTTGCCCATTCCAGAATATTATTAATTCCCCTGTGCTTCATGATTGTTCCTATGTCTGATGTTAATAAAAGCCAATATTATCTTTGCTTCCAGTCTTTACTAAATTCTTGTGTTTCTGAAAATACAGTTTAGTCCACAGAGTTTGAAATATTTTGTAGAGTCAGGCACAATACATGATGCACATAATGTTGTTCTGTTTCCTGCACACAGGAGCCCTGCTCCCTCTTAGTGGCTGTCAGAGCTAGATGCACTTTGGAATTAATGACTCAAAGACTCCTTAACAGTTTTACTCACAGGAAACACAGGCACTAAACAGACTATTCTGTAGTATCATGTATCTGGACATGAAATGAATCAGACAGGAGTTCAAGTCTTTAGTCTGAATAATAGAGAAGGTTTTTCCTAGCCACCAAGTAAAAAGTGGAATAACAGCTCCATGGATAACTGAACAGGGAATCCTATAGAATATCTTTCAAAATGAAAACATAACAGAGGCAAAAACTGCCATCATGATTACGTAGATACAAATTTCACTTAACGAAGCCCAGCATGTACCAGGTAGAAGCATACACAGAGAGCCCTCCTGGTATGTGATAAGGCAGATATCCTTTCTACCACTGAGTTTTGATCTCATATCTCACTTAGGATAACTGATTTCAATCTCCAGACTTTAGCTACTTCACCTATATCTGAGGAGTTGAGGCTTTAAGTTCTATGCTGCAAAGAGGCATGCTTTTATCTGAATGTGCTTGGTGAGGTTAACCGCAGACTCTCATTTAAAGCAGTACCAAAGGAATCTTCAGTGTCTTCTCAAGGAAGGGGTAGATGGATATGTAGTACTAGGAGGCAAATGAGAAGTGGGTCTCTTTGCAACAGATAGAGACCATTACAGAAAACCACAAGCAATCAAAATGCTGCAATGTCAGCCCAGCCTCAATGAGCACATTTACAGAATGACTCCTACTTGTTGGGTTCAGGCGACATAGGAACAGAGGAGGCAGAACTACTGTAGGAGCCAGGGGATCAGGGAGTTGATCGGGATTACTGTGATGCTGTGTCTCCTAGTAACGTCAGAAGCTACACCCATAAACTCTCGTCAATATAGCTGCCTGAGAAGGAGCTGAACAAGGACAATAGACATGCCAACGTAGACTGGGTAAGTCCACAGGCCTTAACCCTACACAAAGAACTACAGGCTCTAAGGAATGGTATCCCTTAGGGAAGAAGACACCAATTACTTATCTGTTACTAAACACTAAGCACTGAAAGCATACGTTTGAGTAACATCATACAAACTAAGCAGGCTGTATTTGTAATCTTAGAAATATATGTACATACATATACCTGTATGTATGTAACAACAATCAGTGAAAAAAGAGGCCATGGCTTTGTAAGAGAGCAGGGAGGGTTACCTGGGAAGTTTGCAGAAGGAAGGGGAAAGGGTACATAATATAATTATATTATAATTTCATTTTTAAAAAAATGTTGGGTTTTTTGAAGAAAAAAAAAAAAAAAACAACTGAAGGCATAGGGAAGAAAAAGATGGCAGAGTAACTGGAGAAAAGTCCTCAGTCTGCTCTTTTCCATAAAAGACAATGTGTTGCCTGGCAGAATTATTGAAAAGAGTGGGCGTGACTGGTAATAGATGGTGTTGGTAGCAGGGTTTATGATGCCTAACAGCTCTCCTTTTGAAGGCCACCCCATCAAAGGCATAGGAATCAGAGAGAGACATGTTATCTTGTGATCCCTGTGCTATAAGTGCTCACATTTTATAAGGAAGGAACAGTGCACAGGGCCCACAATATCTCCCTCCACACTTGCCAGCAGCCCTCCCACTCCTGGCCCATCCCCACAGGAGTGCCCTGCTTCCAAAGAGGGAGGACTTGTGTCCACAGCAAACACTCACGTAGTTTTGCATCAGATCTGGGTGGGTTCTCTCGATGCCGTCATCCAGGATAGTCACCACGATATTCTTCCCCGTGTAGCCTCTCTTCCAGGCTCCTTCGATATTCATGTCTGACTGGCAAGGATGGGTGTTGTCACTGCAGTGCTAAAGAACGAGAGGGCCATAGATTACTGAATAGTAGTGAGCAGATAGAAGAATTACCCACTTGTGAAGACTGTATTGAATAAAGAACATTTGGTCTGCTGGCTGATAGAAGGAAAATACTCATCCCCAGAGTGGTAACCAAAAGGGCACAAAAAAAAAGGTATATAGGAAACACAGATAAATATTAACTGGTCACTACTGGGCACCAGTATGAGTGCCATTAAATAGGCTTTAAAAATCCAACATATCAACAGAAAAAGGGATAATTTATTGTAACCTTGCACTATAAACAACCATTTCGGCATTTCGTTATCTACCTCAAGAGGGTAACTGAAGAATATATCCTCTATCATGCCTTGCCCAGGCACCTACGAGCCAATCTAGCTACAACTGGGACAGACTCGGGCTCCAGAGGTATGTTCCTGTGAGACGAACAACAGGTCCTCTAAATGCTTTTCACTAAATTAACAAGGGTAGGCAGATTCATTCAGTGCTGTTTTGAGAAGGGCAACCAAGCCACGTCATGTAATCTGTCTAGTAAAGTATATACAGGAGCTTCAAGGGGCAGGCTGAAAACATAACATCCTGGCTCATTGTGTGCAGAAATTCTGTTCTGCAAGATCTACAGTGTCCAAACACACTGGGAAAGGAATGGAGCCAGCAGCTCTTTCTCTGATATAATTTACTAATGTTGGTTCAACCCACATAATTGTTCCTTTCAAGCCTATCTCTTTGAAATACTCTGGAGGGTTGCTGTTTTCCAGCAAAAAGGACTCAGCAAAAGCACAATCGAAGGGACATGGGACTGTGTAATGTCATAGCAACACCAGCTCCTGCTCACCATTCGCCACTCACTACATTCCTCCGGCCTCTCAGCAAATAGCTCCACGCATAGGAAATGGAAAGGAATGCCAAGTTTTCTCTGCCCCAAACATAACAGAGACCGCGCTGGCACTGATGGATTTAACACACATTGTATGAGGCACCTACTGAAGATTCAGTATGGTTGCAAAAAAAAAAAAATGCCTTAGGTACTCAGCCAGCCTAGAGTTAGGTATTCAGCCTAGAGGAGGGCCACAGAAAACAGAAAAATGAGCAAATAAGACAACTGAGAGTGTTCACTGTGCTATAAAGGGAGGGGGGAGGGAAGGAGGGAGGGAAGGAGGGAGGGAGGGAGGGAAGGAGGGAGGGAGGGAGGGAAGGAGGGAGGGAGGGAGGGAGGGAGGGAGGGAGGGAAGGAGGGAGGGAGAGAGAGAGAGAGAGAGAGAGAGAGAGAGAGAGAGAGAGAGAGAGAGAGAGAGACTGAGATTCAGTTCTTTGGTGGTGATCCTGAGTGTAGTGCTTTAGGGACACAGTCAGAAGGAGACTGCAGTCCCTGAGAAAGTAAAAGGTGTGTGGTGGTGACGTGACTGTTGAGGACTTGATATAAATAAGAGCACAGAGACTAGCTTCCTGTTCGGTGCAGCAAATGCTAGCAATGTGATATGGTGAAGGGTATGGAGAGAAAAGGTGGGGACTGCTGTACAGAATGACACAGAGAATAGCAAGCCAGAAGAAGAGGAAAAGGCCACCCTGGGTCCTGGACATCCAGTGTTTACCCTGGTCTACTGACCCAAATACCAACATCTTTCTTCCCTGCAGTTTCTTGAGCACATTTCTGGACCCTCTTGTAGCTCACTCCTCTTTTTTCTTCCCAGATCCTTAGGAACACAGGCATGCAGATGCACACACATACGTGTTCTAAATGCTCCAACTCATGTTCACTGGCTTGTGTTGTGTTGTATTGCTCACAGCCGAAGCTTGTACATTTGTTTCCCTGACTGACTGATGAACTGAAGTCTAAGCTAAGATTTCATAAACACTGCTTAATCAATAGACTCAGAATCAAAGAGTAGCCTTAACTGTATTTCCAGTTAAAATTAGAATTATGCATCCTGCATAATTATGCATCCTGCAAACCTCTTCAGCCATGTCTGGCCAGTTATTACTTTTGCTAAAAGAAATGATAGCAAAAAGAAGTGCTGCAGGCTGGCAAATACCCATCTTTCCAATTGTCCCCTTCCACCCAAGCTCGTAAGCCTCTCCTCACCAAATATTCTAACTTAACACAAAGCAATGTTAACAAGTGTCCATTTTATTTTCCCCCCAAGCTTGCTGTGAGCACCTGTGGTACGCATTGTGACCGGAGAAAACGTTAATGTGGCCGAGATGTGGGCTGAAGGAAGGAAATGCACAGGGTACGGGCAAGCCACAAATGGAATAAGCATCCTGGAGCGGATAGACTCTGCCTGAAGTTGTAATTAGGAAAACTGAAGAACATCAGCCGTCAATGGAAAACATGTGTGGTGGAGTGAGCCACCGTCGTTTGGAACATTCCCACCTCTGCTTCTGGCAAACCCGACTTGGATCACTTTAAACAATCTGGTACTGCATTTTGCATCTATTATATCCACCACTGCAGAGTCACTGGTGGTAGCTGGGAGTTGTGCAACTGATACACTCATTTGATGATCTTAACATGGCATATCATCCAAATACCAAAATGAAATTATATTTATAGTAAAAATATGATGAGGATGAACGAGTTAACAGAAGTCTACACTGTTTCTGGTAGACAAGTAATAAGTCAGAGGCCTCTTACACAATATATTGTGAGTGAGGTTCAGAGCCCTGAGACCTCAATGAGAATCATTGATTTTTAATTTATTTCAGCATTCTAGGTTTCCAGATATTTTACTGACATAATTGCCTCATATACCTGAGATATTCAGAGCAAAGAGAATATAAATTAATGATGTCACCCAGCAATGAAATGAGAATAGCCTCATCAATTCCTAAGAGCCTGGTGAAAGTGGTCTTAGTACTGACCTAGATCTCCTTGCTAGGTATCCATGTTAAAGAAGCACTCATGGATGAAAGCACACATACCAGCCATAGTTCGCATATTTGTAGCCAAGTGCATTGATATCTCTGTTGTAACAAAAGCCTTGTACATAGACTGGTGTCAACGTACATGTGCCCACAGGCTGGAGCTCACCAAGGGACCAATAGAAACTTGGACATATTAGAACTGGAGAAATCACATGCGTTCACAGTTTAAATGTTTACAGCCACATATGTGTCTTCACTCTGAATAATACTAGTCCATTGCTGTCCATGCACAGCTGACTAAGTTCTCAGAAACAACCATGAGCATAGGAAATGGAAATACACCACAGATCCATGGGAAACTCTAGCTAAGTGTATCACTTTCTTACCTAAACAAGCTCTTGTATCCTCAGCAATATATTGCAGGGTATGTACAATGGACAATCAGGTTATACCCCCATATATATACCTAAATATACATTTGTTATTTCTTCATCATCATTTATTCAGGAAAATGGGAGGGAAAACACATTCATTTTTAAGTTTCTCTTAATTGTAAGAGTGTCTTTGATGGTTTTAATAAGAATCTCTCCTATAGGCTATATCTGAATGCTTTGTCCTCAGAGAATGGCACTATTTCAGAAGGATTAGAAGGTGTGGCATTGTTGAAAGAGGTGTGCAATTGGGGGTGGGCTTTACCATACCATACCATACCAGGCCAGTCTCTCTCTCTCTCTCTCTCTCTCTCTCTCTCTCTCTCAATAACTGTAGCTCTCAGCTACTGCTCCAGTACCTGTTTGCATGTTACCATGCTCCCCACAATGATGATAATGGACTAAACCTCTGAATCTATAAGCAAGTCCCCAATTAGATGTGTTGTCTTATAATAGTTGGCTTGGTCTTAGTGTCTACTCATAGCAATAGAACAATGATTACTTCACCCTCCTCATGAATTACCTTTATTACCTTTGGTTTTATTTTGCTGTCCTAAGAGTAGAATCAAGGGCCTGTATATGCTAGACAAGAGCCTACTAACAAACAGCATCCTCAGATTATGAGCTTATACACTCCGTCACCCTTCCCCACCTCCTATGTCATCTTACCCCGCCAAAAATCCCCCTCCCTATGTTCTGAACTTATATAATCGAGAGGCTGATGCCATAAAGCTGAGTTTCTGCTTTGACAAGACTCCAGGCCTGGGTGTGTTTCTTTTGGGCTGTCAACACTCGCCATCCCACACAGCCCCAGAGAGACTCCATCGGTACTGGGACCTCTCTCCTCTCTCCTGGACCTGCTGGCAAGGAGCTGGCATTTAAGAGAAGAAAAACTTAGCTTAAAAAATGGAAAGGATGGATAGGTTATTGTAACCCAATGGGAGGATTTTCTTCTCTTTTTGGGAAGTCAGGATAGGCAACCCTGATTGGGCAGTGTATCACTGGCAGGGACAGCTGGGAAGACCTGAATGACTGTTTCCCATTTTCAGTGTTGGTGATGGGTGGGTCAGAGACAGACATGATGAGGTGAAAGACAACTAGGGCTTATGTCCTTCCCAGTTGTATAGCTTAGGATATGTTTTGTAACTGCTTCTTTGTCTGAGAACATAGACTAAACCTCAAGGACTTGACCATAGGAATCACAGCAAAGCTGTTGTAATGATGCACATGTACCAGTTGAGAAGGAGAAATGCCAGTAGAAGAGGAGGCCATGTTTGGTTTTAGACTAGTGGTGTTTGAGAATGCTCTGAACTGGCAAGTGCAGTTATCTCTCTGTGTGTAAAGGTTTGGTGTGTTCCCTCTGCCACAGAAATGTGCACTGTTTCAGGAGTCGTGGTCACTCTTTGGCATCAAAGCCAGGTTACACAGCTGAGAGCAACTCTCCAAACACCACTGTGAGACATCGAAAGATCTTCAAAGGACACAGATGTGGTTATTGGTACACTGTGTTGCTTTAGTGGTTTTCTTAAGTACTTTTAAGATATCTCTAGTTATGGGAGGGTGTGCGAAGGGTGAGGGAACTCGTAATGAAATGACATTGAAGGAGCCTGTATACCAGCTGACCCACCAAAGAGCAGATGGAGACTGCGGAAGATCTCTAGAGCTTTGTAAAGACATGTAATAATCAGAGAGATGCTGAGTGTTTCTGATCTAAAAATAACCCGGACTTTTGGAGGAGAAAGGTTAAAAGAAAGAAGATGGGAAATAAGAAAAGTGGAAAGATGTGAGATTGAAGAGGTATTCAGAGAATAGAGGTGTTCAGAAAATCTTCATTACATGAAAAATGAATACATGCATGACAGGGCCAGTCTGAAGGAAGGAAGCCAGTCCAGAAAGGGGAAAACTCACATACCAGGTTAATGAAGATCACTAGAAGAGATGGTCTTAAAAGTGTGGAGGATGGACCATGGATGAACTACATGTGCCAAATACAGTAATTCTAAAAAGAACTCAAAGATCACTGTATGACCTGAAAAACAGTCTCTCCATGAAGAGCCTATGGTTTCCTGCTCAGAATCCAACATTCATGTCAGTATTTTCTGATAACATGTTTTATCTTTCTAGTGCTTTATAAGTCAATTGTAGCCAATGTTGTTTAATACCTTTATAATCTCTTGATTTCACTGTAAAAATATTCAATAAACCATAGATTGACATTTACAAAGTATGATGATTAACTGGTATTTTGTTGTTATTGTTGCTTCAGTTTGACAGATGCATAAGAGCTGGTAACTATTGCTGACTGATGTGTCTGTGATGATGATCCTATAGAAGACTAGCATTTGATTAGATACACTGCATTAGAGAACACAGTCCTCACCTATACAATGGGCATCATCCAACAGAGGGTTCCAACACACACACACACACACACACACACACACACACACACACACACACACACACACACAAATCATAGGAAAGTCACTATTTTCTGACTGAACTGGAACATCCATCTTTTCCAGGCTTTGGACATTGGCACTTGGTTCTTGAGCCATCAGACATAGACTGAGAGTCCTATCCTCAGAACTTCTGGTTTTCAGGTTTTCAGATCAAGTGAAATTACATCACTGGCCTTTCTAGGTTCCCAGCTTATTGATATCATGAACCTTTCAGGCTCTCTGACCATATGAGCCAATCCCTCATGATAACTTCTTTTCCCAAACCCTGTCTCATACATTCTATTTTTTATATTGATTTTATTTCTTTGGAGAAGACTGATTCATGTACAAAGGCTATTATGATAGAAAATAGAAATCAATTATAAAAAACAGAAAGAGAAATGTGCAGTAGCCCTTACTTGTCATTCCAGTACACAGAGGACAGAAGCAGGATGATCATGAATTAAAAGCCAACAAACTGAATTTGAAAGCAGGATCAGGTATGGGAAGAGACAAGAAAGAAGTCTGGGGGGTAAGGAGAATGAATAGAAATATGTAGCAGGGGATGGTGGGGGGAAGCATTAGAAATTCTCAGATGCAGATGCCAGGGAAGGGAAAGATCACCAGGATGCAATGGGAATGACATTAGCGGAAATACCCAACAGAGGGGAGATGGAACCTGAAGAAACCACCTTCAGTGTAGAGACATGGTCGCCAGTTGAGGGATGGGGCCATTTACCCATCTCAAAATTTTTAACCCAGAATTGTTCCTGTCCCAAGGAAATGCAGGGACAAAAAATGGAGCAGAGACAGAAGGAAAGACCATCCAGAGATTGCCCCACTTTGGGATCCATCCCATCTGAAGATATGAAACCCTAACACTATTGCTGATGTCAAGAAGTGTTTTCAGACAAGAGCCTAGTATGCCTGTCCTCTGAGGGGCTCCACCAGGGTCTAAGTAAGACAGATGCAGACACTCACAGCCAACCATTGAACTAAGCCCAGGGACCTCAATGAAAGAGTTAGGGGAAGAACTGAAGGAGATGAAGGAGATTGCAACCACATAGAAAGAACAAGAATGTCAACTACACAGACCACCAGAGCTCCCAGGGATTAAACCACCAACCAAAGAGTATACATGACTTCAGCAACATATGTAGCTTGCCTTATCTGGCCTCAATGGGAGTGGAAGCCCTTGTGAAGGCTTGTTGCCCCAGCACAGGAGGATGCTAGGTGTGAGGCTGAAGTGGGTGGGTGGGTGGGGGAGCACTCTCTTAAAAGCAAAGGGGAGGGGTATGGAATGAAGGGTTTTCAAAGGGGAAACCAGGAAAAGGGACAGCATTTAAAATGTAAATAGATAAGATAACTAATTAATAAAGAAGAGGAAGGGAGGGAGGGAGGGAGGGAGGGAGGGAGGGAGGAAGGAAGGAAGGAAGGAAGGAAGGAAGGAAGGAAGGAAGGAAGGAAGGAAGGAAGGAAGGAAGGCAGGCAGGCAAGCAGCCTTGGTTACATGAGACAAGACTTGAAAAAAAAGAGGAGGGCATAAGGAGAAGATAAATGACAATAGTAAAGACATATGATGCAGGTAATCAATAGAAGAAACAGAAACATCTCTAGGACTCATCTTCTGCACATGGGCTCATAAAAGGTCCTGTTTATTAAATGTTGCAGTGAAGACTCACAGGGACTCAAGGTAATAAGAGGGGATTAAAATTTTCATAGCAAGTATACAAAAAGGCTGCTGATTATTCTATGGTGTTCCTAATAACATTCAACATTCCCAGTGAAGACTATGACATGGTGGCAGGTAGGCCATTGTCCCCCTCCAGGCCTGTCTAGAAGGACAGCTCAGAAAGGCAGAATTCTGGTTTCTTGGGAACAATACATTGCATGAAGGTACCAGATATTCTTTGACTCTGCACTGGCTTTTGGTAAGCAGTTCCATCTGAATACTCTCTTCCCTTTTAGGTCATCTAGCAAACCCTGAGTTGAAGAGAAACAGTTTTACCACATGACTTTCTTCCTGGGAACTTCTTCTTAATATTCCACTCTCTTGCCAAATAGTACAATTAGTAAATTAGCAAATTGCTTATTTAGGGATGATATCAATTAAAATGTTTTCCTTAGGAGCTTATAAGATAAGAAACAAATCCCACACTGGTACTTAAAAACATGCTTCTCTGAAGCAGTGAGATTGCATTATTTAATAATAATGGGAGCATTAGCATAAAGTAACCATTGTTTCTCTCTAAAATGTAATCTCTTCATTTGCATTGTTTATAAAATTATGCTTATACTTTATTCTTTCTGTCCCTTCAATGCCTGACCCCATGGAGAGACTCCTGTCTTCCCCCTCATTCATCAGGGTTTCAGAAGTCTTGTTACAGACCTGGAGCACACTTGCCCCTTCTCTAAAGTGAGTTGAAAACAGTCTGGTTTCAAGAAGAATGGATAACTGACTTCAGAACTCGGCTGGTTTGCTACCATTATAATTTCAGGGTCACAAAAGAGTTTTGAATAAAAAATATGCAAAACATTTGTTCTCAAACTTGGAGACACTTTTGAGATTGAAGAAGAAAATGCGACGATCATTTGCAAATACCTAAATATTTTTACTGACATAGTGTCTTTATATTAGCTCATGAATCAACACTTTTATGGAAAATATAGGCAGATATAGTAATTCAGATGAGAACACAATATTTTTTAACGATGAAATACACTTATATGCCATCCTCCCAACCCTGTGACCACTCAGGTTTTGACAACAAGGCTATTATCTCTTGCATGCATGTATGTATGTATGTATGTATGTATGTATTCATGCATGCATGTATGTATGTATGTGTGTATGCTTGTATGTGCAGGTAACTGAATAGATAAGGAGGTAGACAAACAGAAAAACACATGACATTTACAGTTTATTTTTTTCTCAAATTCTTACTGAAGATTTCACATCCTTCCAACATCCTCGGAAACTACTACACATAAAAAGCCACTCTTCTAAGTCAACTCATTGGACCAAAGGCATTTAGTAGACAAGATGCTTTAATAGACATGTTGGTGAAAACCAAGTCACGGAAGTGGAACATACAAGGAAAGAAGACAGAGAGAGGACAGGTGAGGAAGAGGATGAAATCGCCAAGCAATAAAGTTGCATGAACTTACGGATGCTCAGGTGATAGTGTGGGAGCTCCCCCTCCCCTGCCCCTTTCAGAGACTAAGCATCACTTCACCTATCCTAACAGAACACAAACAGCCAAGGTTAACTCAATACACAAAGTATCAAAATTCTGGTGCAAAACATTAATAGTGTTTCTGATCATTTCTGTTTCATAAACCTAGCACTCAAGGGCCAAGGAGACAGGTCAGCTGGTAAAGCATTTGCAGTGCAGGCAAAAGAACCTCAGCCTGGTCCTCAGAACTTGCATAAACAGATCAGGCATGGTGGCAGCTGCTGCTTATGCCTGCACCGGGAAGTCAGAAACAGGTGCAGCCCTGGGGCTTGCTGGCTAGCTAGACTAACCTAGTTGAAAATGACTCCTGAGGTTGTCCTCTGGTCGGCCTCTCCCCCTCCCTCTCCCTTTCCCCCTCCCCTCCCCTCCCCTCCCCTCCCCTCCCCTCCCCTCCCCTCCCCTCCCTTTCCCCCTCCCCCTCCCCCTCTCCCTCTCCTCTCTCATTAAGGCCTTCATTAAGGACTTTCTTTTCTAAGAGTTGTCTTGGCCATGGTGTCTTTTCACATCAGTAGACTAGTAATGAAGACAATGTGTTTCCAGGCTGTTTAGAAAAGTTCCATTCTCTAAATGTTCTAGATGTATAAACACTCAATTTTCTGAATATTCTGAAGGTCTGTGGATCTGCATGATCTCAAACATGCTATTACTTCATATATATTAATTTCTGCAGGAAATCTGCAAAAAATCATTATTCAGAAGCTCTGGAAATAGGCTAATATAACCAATGTCAATATTACTATTTAAAAATATTTACATACTTAAAAAATTTATGTGTAAGTATCTGTGCCTGTGTGAATTTATCTGCCACATATGTATGCAAATGTCCATGAAGGCCAGAAGGCATCAGATCCCTTCAAACTGAGGCCCAGTACCTGATACGGTACTGGGAACTAAATCCAGGTCCTGTGCAAGAGCAGTGAGTGCTCTTAACTACAGAGTCATCTCTCCAGCCCCAATGTTCTTATGATTTTTTTTTAACTCAAGTAATTAGACTAGGAAGGGTAGTCAGTCAAAAGCCTTTATGAGCCTAACTATATGCTGACAAATCATGAATTCAACTTTGTTATCCACCAATCCACTTGACCAGTTTACTTCCCCAATTCTTTTTTATTTATTTATTTATTTATTTATTTATTTTTAATTCTAGTACAATGAACTCAGGTTTAACTAGTTAGTCCTCTAGTTTTCATGGATCAAAAAATAGGTTTAGCAAATTCTTTGTGCTGACTACTGCAGAGGAAAATTGTTAGGGTCAACAGTCAAAGGTCACCATGTCAACTCTTTTTCTTACACTGTAGGAACTCTGACTCTAAAGCCCAGATATGCAAACACAACTCTATTGCTTCCATTTCCAGTGGTATGGGTTGAGTAGGCTCAGTTGTGTTGCTCCCACTTAGGGACTACCCATGAAGTTACAGATAGATATCTGCTGGGGTGACAGATCCCTGATGGCCTGAGGGACATTTAAACTAGTAGTTTTAAGTTATACAAACACTTGTAGAATTTCCTATACTATGTGTGCAGCTCTGTTATTAACATATGATTATTATAGCTGGGTTACCTGCAGGGTCTTCTAAAGGACATACAAATTCTCTTCAATTTATACCAGGATTTTATCTCAATTACCCTGAAAATTATCATTCATTAAAAATTCACTGTTATATCGGACCTATCAAATATTACAGTTTTACAAAGCATACCAATTTAGTTGCTGGCCCTAGAAACCACACAGTTGCTGTAGTTCAATGTATTCCACAGAAAGCAAACTATTGAATACTATTGTGTGAATACCAGTCTAGGAATGGAGTCATGTGAGAAGAATTCTGAATGCTTATGAGAACATTCCAAGAAAACAAGACAAGAGTCTTATGACCTCAGTTTCTTCAAAACCAAGGGATTGTTCTTGGAATCAAGTGTGTTCTTGCTCCTCCTAAGTGTAGGCAATAGGTGTGAGTTTACTTTAGAGTACTCATTATTGTTTGATGTTTTTCAATTAAGTATTTCAATTATCCTTTATATGATCCTTTGGAAAAAGATGCTTTGTCCCGTGCAGCTTGTCCTTATGATTGTGCAAAGCCTGACCTCATGAGAACTTTGACCTTCACATGACCTTCACATGATCTTCCTATCCTTCAGAGTATAGACTATGGCTCTAAATAAAGTTGGCTATTGCATGAGACATCTGCCCACTGCACTTACTGGCTTCATTCTCCTCTCAAGCAGTGATGGCTAGCTCAGAAAAACACAGATTTCAACATTAGAGGTCTGGCTTCTACTGCCTTTGCACTATAACGACGTCAATCAATTTAAGTTGCAAATGATCAGTTTACTTATGAAATAATTCTTTCAGCCCATAAGCACTAGGGAAATGGAAGCGGCATTGAGGTCTATAGCTTTTAACTGCCAAATATTTTTTTGCTCATTCATGTGCATGTTTAGGTTTTAATTTCTAGCCAAGATTGAATAAGGAGTTTATAGGAGGGAATGAAAGCATACAAGGTCTAGTCTTTGCTATTTTATGTCCAAAGCAGAGTATATTAATAACATACTAATAATTATTAGTATATTAATAATAAATAAGCAGATAAATGAAACATGTAATTAGAGATTGTAGCAATACTTATAAAGGGAAAAGTTGTCTTGAAAAACATTAATGTCATCAAATTTATTGAGTTTTTTTATAGTTTTGTTTTTTATTATGTCCACCTGTATTCAATGATCACAGCCACTCCAATTTGAATTGTGGCTTTTATAGATATCAGGCAATAACTCTCAGAATGGAGTGGGCAGTTGAAGCAAAATTGAGGTTCCAGACCTCTTCCTATTTAAGATAACACAGAAATATCTTCACCTAATAATTAAAATTGAAAATTGAAATTTTCTTTAGACATAAAGCTCTGAAAAATAGAGGGTAGTATGCACTGTCATTACTGGGACTTAGCTACCCCAAACCAAATCTACTTATGGGCAAAGTGAGAATCAGCTCAACCTGACAGAAAGCAAAATCGATTCAGACAGAGTCTAAAAGGCCACTCCAATATTACTCCTTCAAGACTGAGCCAAAATAATTGCTTGAATCTCCCTGACATCTTTGCTTTCACTGTTCACCTGCAGACGTAAGCTGCAAGAAACTCTACATAGTCCAGTGCAAGGAAAAAAAAAAGAAACATTTTGCTTAGAGAGGCCAATAATATGTCCAGAACGTTGTCTGTAATGGCATGGAGCAAGGGCTTCGAAAAAGATTAGATTTCATAATGTGTCTGCTTAACTATACTCAGTAAAGGACTCTCCCGGAAAGATGGCCCCTCTCCCCTGATGAGATTCTTTCCAGACCCTGTTGAATAATGACCAAGAAAAAGCAGACATCATTTACCCCACTATGAAGCATAATTGTAAATGATTTTCTTATTAATAAAAAAGTCAAATCCCTCCAAGAATTAAACCAAGCACCTTGCTTTAATAACTGCTGGCAGAATGGCTTCTGTTACAGAAAAATATTCCAGGAAAGGCGCTATCTCTACAGAAACTCTTGTATAGGAGCAAACTCGGGGTAAAATGAAATCCTGTGCCTGTAATAGGAGCCATAGTCTATCCAAATTTACTAACGAGAGGGATAGTTTAAACAGGGTTCCCTTCAACAGGAGGGTAGCAGCCTCCACAGCTGCACTCACCTATATTCACACATACTGTAGGGTGGGTTTCCAAGCATCTATATCTTTTCTACCTACCCAGTTAGCAAACTCTTTACTGTAACTTATCTAAGTACTGCACAGAAAAACATGGCTGGAATCATCCTGATGTCTTCTGATAACAGTGGGTTCAATTCTACCTTAGCAGAGAGCTTTCCCAAGAGCAAAAACTGGCGAGGAGACATTGAAGTCCGTGGGGTTTCAGGCATCCAATGGCTGCTCACTTGGTAAGAAAAAAATTGGCCCCCTTTTCATTTTATTCTGCTGAACCTAGCTTTCCAGAGAAGGAAAGGGGTAAAGTAAACATAAGGCATGATTGTACCTCAAAGATTGTTAGGAGAAAACAACAAACAAGAAGAGTCTTCCTTTAAAGGGGTGGGTTTAATTGACAATTTCTTGAAACTAGAAAGGGTTTGTATTAATTTCAAGTGGTTCAGCCTGCACGGAAAAGAAAGCTCAATTAAGTGGAGCCAGAAACACTATTTAACTATTACTAGGCAAATCTGGCAGATTCCAGCTGATTGATAACGTTGAGAAAAAATGTCTTCAGCCACTCTTAGCTGTTGCCTCTTTATTGTATGAGCATATCTCCTGGTTTCGAGATTATTGCCAGACCCTCTCATACTGTCTTCCTCACAAAAGGAAAGAAGGCAGAAAACGTTTTCTCTCAACAGAGAAAAAAGCCTCACAAACAGATTTTGCTCAGCCGACCGAAGTGCACTATAACTGTCCCCAGACTCACCAGAAGAGGACATCAGATCTCACCATAGATGGTTGTGAGCCACCATGTGGCTGCTGGGACCTGAACTCAGGACTTTTGGGAGAACAGCCGGTGCTCTTAACTACTGAGCCATCTCTCTAGCCCCCCAAACCTCTTTAATTTAATTTTTTATTTTATGTGTATTGGTGTTTTGCCTGCAGAAGTCTGTGAACTGCATGCATGTAGTGCTCTCAGAAGTCAGAAGAGAATCGTGGATCCCTGGAACGTGAGTGATAGATAGCTGTGAGCCACCATAGAGGGGCCAGGAACCAAATCCAGTCTCCTGGAAAGATTAGCCTGAGAGATTGCTCCAGCTTACCCCACTTTATTTGTTAAAAGATGATTAGCAGAGTTTCCCAGGCTGAAAGTTTAGAGCACATATTGATATTGGTGAGGACCAGCTTTTAAATAGCAGGGATATATATGAACAGAATAGAAAACCAGAAAAGCAGTGGTTCTACACTTCCAAGGGCCCTAATGAAGTACGGATTTCCCAACAGGGCTACCAGCATAAGAAAATGAAAGTGTACACACACACACACACACACACACACACACACACACACACACTCCCTGTATGAACAAATGTAAAAATCAAATTGTGTCTGGTAAGAATTCTACTTGGAAATATAAAATTAAACAAAAAAAGTGTCCAAGAGAGGGTAGACTCAACTGAAAGACTAACCAGGACCAATGAGGAATGGTCTGACCACAACAACGTTCAAATACTGTGTCAGGACACCCAAAGAAAGTGAGTGAGAAAGGGGGCACTGGCCATCACATATAATAACTGTGCCAAATTTTAAATAATGTGCTGAAGGAAAATGCATTCTGGGTCTCCATACCAAGCAGACCAACCAACCAACCAACTTAAAAGAACATTTAGAAATGCAACCAAGCGTCTCGGAGAGTCCCCAGCCTGACCATCATAGAACCCCAGAGCACAAGGCACTCAGCAGCTTCCACTAGGTCACCAGGCATAAATGGACTCCAATCATTCCAGAGAGAAAGATTAATTATGGGTATTGTGCATACTTCATAGTAAATCATAGTAGATTCAAGTCAGAAGCAGGGTGGAAGGGGAGTAGGTAAGCAGTATCTGTACTGACAAAGTGGGAACAGTGCATTTCAAATGAAAGGAAAGAACTGAAAACAGATCATTTGTACCACAGGTAGGAGCCAGAGGACATTTATCTAAAGATGAGAAGGCAAACAGAGATGGCTAAGTGTAGAAAAAACTCCGGGTATGTAAAACTTTTTGTAATAATCACCAGAATATACAAAAGCTTCTGAAAACCAAATAAACAGCCCTAATAGAGCAAGAAAAGCACAACCCAGTAAAAACAAAGCAAATTCAAAAGAAATATGGATGATGCTGTTCAAGCCTCTAGAACCAGAGTTTAGGACAGAATCCCTGCTCCAGCGTCTGGGAATCCTATGCCAAGTATAGAGAAGAGGAAAGAGAAAGAATGGCAGTGATTTGATGATAGTGCAGAGATAAAGGAGCCAATTTGACCCCACATTCTCTGGCAGAGACAAGAGCTTTACATCTAAATGCGGAAGAACCAGACTAAGGTGGAAGAGATGTGCGTAACTAAGCAGCCCTGGGAATGAGGCTGCTACAAGATAGTCCAAAGCAGCGATTATTTCAGGGCGGGAGAGATGGTCGGCTGGTAAGAGCACTTATTGCTCTTGCTCTGAGAGGAGACCTGGGTTTGGTTCCCAGAACCCTCACCAGGTGGCTTGAAATCACCAGTAAGTCTGTTTCCAGGGCACCTGGTGCATGCATGGATGATACGTAGGTAGGTAGGTAGGTAGGTAGGTAGGTAGGTAGGTAGGTAGGTAGGTAGATAGATAGATAGATAGATAGATAGATAGATAGATAGATAGATAGATAGATAGATAGACAGACGAACTGACAGATAGACAGAGCTTTGTAATAGTGACAACTGCTTCAGGAGACAAGCTGGGCCTCAGGAGGTGACTTCTTATTTTCCAGGGTGCAGCCTCAATGATGCTCTGCTATTCCTGGAATTGAATCTAAGGTGACTGCCGAGTGAGGATAATTGGAGATCTTCAGATGCCTTTTGGGTGTCTGAAATAAGATGGTGTGGAAAACTGATAGGAAAATGCCTCAGTTACTTACCTTTGTGTCTTTGGTACGAAGGAGGAATGGGATGAATGAGGTGTTACAATCTCTATCCTCTCTCTGAACAACTGCTATGCCTATAAGAAGATCTCAATATGTGGTCCAAAGTAGAAGCAGACGATAAATGAAGTCAGAGCTGTGAAGCTTCTAGCCCACTCTAGTTTTCTTGTGGGTCAAAGTGAGAGCCAAAACAGTTCCTAAATACGAGTTATGCTACGGTGAGATTATTCCTCAGCAAGTGCATCATATGTTCCAAATACCCTAAGTCAAATGCATTGAATACACAAAGCCTACTGAATAATACGGCTTAACAATACCACACTGTGCAGTAAGTACCAGGTCTTCCTCCTGTGACTGTGCATCTGCCCAGGAGTTGTGTTTCACTTTCTTAGAAGACTGGGAGAAGATCTTCACAAGTAAAGGACCATTTCTACTCCACGCAAACTTTTTGTGTACCACTGTGAAACTTGAATACGCTCTTTGGTTCCCAGCCCCCAGTCAGACACTGTGAGTCAGGCACTGTGAGTCAGGCACTGTCTACTTCTGTAACAGAACAATATGGCAGAGATTAGATTACATTTATTGGTAGTATGTAAAAATGTAAGTGAGTTTAAACTTCTATGCTAAATTAAATATACATTATTAGTACTATCTGAGAGGATATCTATCTATATATATATATATATATACATATACATATACATATACATATACATATACATATACATATATATCTGTAGTCTGTAATCACTTTACTCCCTCTCCTTATTAAGTATTTTTTACAAACTAAGGAACTTTTTCAAAAGGATTGAGATATCAGGGATATTGCTTTTTATTTTTCCTTTGGATTCCTATATTGTTCAAGGTTTAGCATGAGTAGGAATCCCAGATACTCAGGAAGATGAGCCAGAAGTGTTATAATACAAAGTCTAGCAGACTTTAGTAACATCTTAAAACAAACAAACAGAAAAAGAACTAGAGGCAGTGGTAAAGTGCTTACCTAACATGTTAGATTCACTTAGGTTTGATTCTCAGGTATACACCCCACACCCTCCCCCCACATGCACATGCTGAGAGAGAGGAGAGAGAGAGAGAGAGAGAGAGAGAGAGAGAGAGAGAGAGAGAGAGAGAGAGAGAGATTGATTATGATCATTGTCCCAAATCTGATATGTGGACACCTTTCAGGTTGTCACCTATAATCTTTTGATGCATCCTGATCAGCTCTTTCTTTGTTGTTGTTTTTGTTATTTTTGCAGTTTTCTCCAGTTTGCACATAAAGAAAAAAATCTCAGTATTTCCTAATGTAGATTGGGCAAAGCAAAGTCCTGACTTTGGAGATATTGTGTCTATAGAATTAGCCAAAATTCAAAACACAAGCACCAGGAAGGTAAAAAGAAGAAAACACAAGCCAACACAGGTAACAGAAGTCATGTTTCCACCTTCATGCCAAGGAATTTAGCAGTTTCTAACAAATCCTTACTAATTTTTGACCTTTGATTTGACAACCCAACTGCTAGGATCTTATATGAAAGCAGACCTCTAACAACAAAAATGTGATTCTACCATTGAAAAAAGAAGAAGGATTTCCACGAAGTGTTGCAAAGTGAGCTCCATTAATATAGTAAGTGAAAAAAATGTGCTGGGCTGGGTGGAGTGGGGAGGGAGATGGGGAGGGGTGGGGAGGGGTTGGCTTCATGGTTAAGAACATGTCCTTCTTTCCCAGAGGACCTAAGTTTGGTTCTCAGCACTCATGTCAGGGTGTAACATGAGATCACATGCCTTCTTCTGAGTCTGGGAGCACTGCATTCTTGTGTATAAACTCACACACTAACGTATAAGTAATAAAATAATAATGAAAATACCATATATGTATTTTGAGCAATGTTTTAACCTACTTCTGTAAGTAAATTGCTAGATATAGAGAGAAAGAGGAAATTTTTATCAGAACACAAAGTAATTAACCAAATTAATTATATGATCAAGGAAGGAAAAAAAGGAAATTAAACATTTGAACCAGGTTGTCTGAATATACTGCTTCATAGAATGTGTTCTAAAGACAAAAAGATATTTTGAATTTTACTAAGGTAAATTCTATCATTGCACTAAGATAGTACCTCTTCAGTCAAGGTGTACATAAGTTTATTTGTATTATTAACAGCTATGATTTGCATGGCAGGAGGAAGGGGCAAAACCATGAAATTGACAGAAAGAGAAAGAGTGTGTGACACTGGCCTAGAAGTAGGGGTTCCTCTCTGAACAGCAGATAATAAAGTCCACTCATAGCTTCAGCATCAATAGAGCCCAGCAACAGATTGAACACACTGGGTTGGAGGACCACATCTGTACTACACAGGTATAGACTTTGCTCATTTGTGCCATTCACCTCTAAATGGTAAAGCAGGACAACTGTTCACACATAGTTACACATATTGTATAAGAGTTATGAGTGATTCATAAATGGGTGTATCAGTGAGTGGGTGAAGGTCATACACAAATACTTCCCACCCTGTGTTAGTTGGATTTTTTCCAATTTGACATGGATTTTGCCAAGTTGACACAAGCTAGAGTCACCTGAAGAGAGGGGAACTCAGTGTAGAAAATGTCTGTATCAGATTGGCCTGTATGGGCTGATGGATGTGGATGCCCCAGCCCACTGTAGGAGGTACCACTGTAGGCAGGTCATCCTGGAGTATGTAACAAAACAAACTGAGCAAGCCATGGAGAATAAGCCAGTAATCTGTGGTCTCTGCTTTGGATCAGGTGTCCAGGTTCCCACCCAAGTTCCTTGGCTTCTCTCAGTGAGAGACATGATCTCCCAACATTTCTATCATGTATAAACCAAACAAACTCCTTCCTTCCTAAGTCCCTTTGGGTCATGGTGTTTATAGACATCTAAGACACAGACTATTTTATGGAAGAGATTTTAAGATTCTAGGAACTTAGCTCTCTGTGACCTTTGGATGAACGATGAGACTGTTTTCTTATCTCTAATACTGTAATGGGTTTAGAATAAAGTATACCCTTTTCAGTGACGTCTACATTTTTATGTGCTAGTTCTCAACAAAAGCAACTACGTGTTGGAGAAATATCTCTCTCTAGGTCTGAGGCAGAAAGAATATAAAGTGCTGAAAAACCATGATGGGATTTCTCCAGGGTATATAGGAGCCCACTTGAATGGTGACTGAGTCCTTAAACTATGACAATTTGTGAAGCACAAAAAGAGTAATGTCAGAAATGAGTCATTACATTTAAAAAAGAATCTATGAATTCACATGGTATTTAGAAAAGAAGAAATGCAAAGATGGGACCCCAGAATTAGAAATCATCTTGCACATTGACAGAGTGATTCATGACAGGCATCATCATTAAATGAGATACCTTGGCAAAGGTTGGCAGAGAACAGAATATTTGCACATCTTAAAATACCACTTCTCAGATATTTCATTAATTATAAAGCAAACAAGGCCTTTATAGTGAAGAAATCTACCAAGAAGTGAGTATATTTAACATCGCCAAGTTGAGACTTCTGATCACGCCACCTGGCATGAAGAATTAAAGGGATATAATCTATCCTTGGCGGGGTGTGTGCTCCAAATATTTAACTCTTCATCTAGCCTTAAATCATTAACAAACTTCAAAGTAAGATTTATTCCACAAAAACCTGATCAGCACAAGAGCATCAACATTAGGGGGTAGAGGCAAGATGGGTCTGAGCTTCAGGCAAGCTGGAGCCACAAAATGAGACCCTGTATCAAATGAAGAAACCAGCCAAAAACATGCACACAGACCTGAGAGACTGTGTTTTGTGACTCTCAACCCTATTTCTGAAAGGCTCATTGGTATAGAAAGAGTTAAGGAGAGTGACAGCAGATGACCTCAGGCTCTGGATCAAAAGGGATCTTTTGATAATCAACAACAAACCACCAATTCATTAAAAATGGTACTGTGGAAAATTGTGAAGATGGACAGAAAATCTGATAAAACATCAATTTGAACAAATAAGGACTGTAATTTTGATTATTAAAGAATATTTTCTCGATTTTATAATGTCTACTACATACTTTTAGAATCTAGATGGGAAAGAGAAAGACAGAGGAGACAGAGACAGAGAGACAGAGGAAGGAGAAAGGGAAGGAGAAAGAATGAGTGTGTGTGTGTGTGTGTGTGTGTGTGTATCTGTTTTTATGATTGTGTATACATATACAGGTACATACAAAGAAAGAAAAAATATTGGCTTTTGGTAAATCCAGGTGAATTCAATGTTTGTGTTCACAATAGTAGTCTTTCACCATGTCTATAGATTTCAAATTAATCACAATGTTGGAAGAGGTGAATCCATCACATATCCACTTAAAAACCTTTTTTTTTTCTAAAGGATATGTGTCACAGTGTAATAGGATTCATGTCAGAATGGTGGAACATGAGATTGCTTAGAGAGAAGTTGTCATGTCTAGACTGCCAAGCCACACAGAAAACAAGCCAGTCTTGCTAATCAACACCAAACCTGGCCTGGAAAAGCACCTCATCAGCCATATGTTCTAAAAAGCTAAGTACTCTTTGTTCTGGAATGTCCATGGAGATGTTCACCACATCCACCAGATTTCTGTTGGAGCAGGATCTCATGGTCCACTGTATATTCTCATATCATATTCTACACAACTCTTCTAAATCATTTTGTCCCCTAGTTGTCTAGCAAGGCCGTTGAGACTAACCAGAAAACAAGGACAAGATTTTTCCTTAACCTATCAAGCTTCTATTTTTTTTTAACATTAGATTTGACCTAGGAACTGCTGATAGAATGTATCCTACAACCATGATCAATAGCTTATTAAAAAAATGAATCAGTAGCCAAAACAACTGAGCTCTGGAGACTCAAACTATCCTGTGGCTCAAGTGACTTCTGATCATTGGCAATTCAATTTCAATTAAAATAACACCATGTAAAACATCTTTGAAAAAAAAAACAAAACAAAACAATGAGAGAGAGAAGAAAATACAGGCTGTTCAAATCCTCTCTTAAATTCACAAAGCATATTAAGAAAATAAGTCAGAGAGGTCCTACATAAAGAAACCTGTAGACCCTTCATATCAGTGCATCCCAAATTACTTGACTTCAGAAATTCCTATTCGCAATCTTTATAAGTAAGCTGAGTGTGGGGCTGTGCACCTATATTCAACCCCAGCAGTTGGGAGATAAGGGAGGATGGAAGATCCTGAGTTCAATGTGACCTTCAACTACACAGTGAGTTTAGTATCAGCCAGAATGACAGGAAAACATGTCTCAAAAAAATTCCTTGCAGATAATATTCTAGAAGGATTTGTTTGCCGTAATTTTGTGTAAGTAGTTCATTTGCTGCAAAGAAATTTCCTTCACTGTTCTTGACTTCCATATGTCAAATACCTACACCAACACTAGAATTTGGGGGCCATGTGATCAAATCAAAGATGGCTTCATCAAAAGGCTCAGAAAGTTGGCTGGTCCCCAGTGTGCCTATGGTCTGGGACAAAAACTTAAGTTTATCTATTTGCCTCCAGCTGGCTGCCTCACTGCAGTCCAGGGAATTCAATTAATTGTTGAATGAATAAAATCATTACCAATTTACTTTTTTTCTTCCCATGGTTTCACAATTTGTTGCTTTCCTCCATTTTCCATCCTGCTACACATTAAATTAATGCCTTTATTGAACAGTCTGCAGTAACTCTTAGTTTTCCGTCCTGGGAGGACAGAACAAGCTCAGCGCTCATTAGTGTGCGTGCCCAGTTCAAATGATTTGTCTGCTGCACACTCCCTTTCACGCTCCAGAATGGTCTGGTCTGATCGTTACAGAGCTCTTTAATCTTTCATTTTCTTAGACTAAGCTCTACAAATGGCAATGTTTCTTGTCCTGTTTTACTTCATCCTTCAATTTAAAAAAAAAATGAAAGGCAAGTTTACCACACACTCTTCTAAAGTAGCACTCTGAGGAACATGATTACAGGCTACTACTGTGCACAGGCCTAGAAGAATTAATTTCATTCCTTCAAAACAGAATGTATACCTCCAGGTTATCAGGTTACTGGAGCAGATGCTTTCACTGCCCACAATCCACTGCCAACACACGGTGGAGCAGGACACGTCTCTGTAATGCCTTCTGACCACCATTGGTCCCACAGCGACCATCAAACACGGTGGCACACTGGAGACTCATACAGAATGACTGCTATGGAGAAGATGCCTGGGCTTCATGAAAGCCATTTTTAAATGTTTCCAGAGAAGACTGGGATTGATGGAAGAGCTCATGCCTAGCACATGTGAGGCCCTAGGGTCTATTCCCTGTCCCAGAAGAGAGACAGAAGTGTTTCCTGAGAGGATTGTATTTCCTCCTGCTGGGCAGTATGTCCAACTTCAGTGATAACTGTTTCTTCT
The DNA here is from genome assembly GCF_000001635.26 of Mus musculus. Classification (NCBI taxonomy): domain Eukaryota; kingdom Metazoa; phylum Chordata; class Mammalia; order Rodentia; family Muridae; genus Mus; species Mus musculus. The sequence continues at coordinate 17,736,885 of NC_000085.6, forward strand.
TCGAATTCTCCTCCTCTTCCTCTTCTACTTCTTCTTCTTCATCATCTATTTTATTTTCCATGATTTGTTGTTGTCTCTGGGAAGCCTGTTCTTTTCTAATAAGAGACAGAAAGGGAGTGAATCCAGAGGGGAAGGGATGTGGGGAGAGACCGGGAGGAGTGAGAGGAGGTGAAATAAGGAGAGAAGAATTCTTTTCTCACATGAGAAAAGAATCCATTTTCAATAAAAGGAAAAAAAAATGTTTGCTTTAATCACAGTACTTGTTATTCTAAGATGATATTGTGTGTATTTGGCGAGATAATCCTCCAGCACTGATTCTAGCATCACCAAGAATTGGATTTTCAGAAGGGGGGAAAAGAGATGTGGATGTAAAATTGATGTATAATTTGTAACAAATAGGAAATATCTGCATCAACTATGATATATTTTTTGTTAATTGAAAAGTCCTAAAACTAACTCAATAGCAACCATTCCAGTACATTATCATAGTCTCTATGAGCTGACTTGGTGCTTAAGAATCAATGGGGATGAGCTTAGCTGTAACTCACAGCACTGGGAATATGGAATGTGAAGAGACCACCTTCTGAAGCCAGGCAGGAACCTCAGTAGAGCAATAGGAACACCAACCTACTCACAAAACTTTCAACCTAAAATTTATACTGTCTACAATAAATGCAGAGACAGGAGAGGGAGCAGAGACTGAGGTAATGGGCAATAATCAGCCCACCTTGAACCCATCTCATGGGCAAGCACCAATTCCTGACACTATTAATGATACTCTGTTATGCTTGTAGATGGCAGTCTAGCAAGGCTGTTCTCTGAAAGGCTCCACCAAGCAGCTGACTTAGAGGGATGCAGAGACCTACAGCTAAACAGTGGACAGAGCTTGGGGACTCCTATGGAAGAGTTGGGGGAAGGATTTCTGGCCCTATAAGGGATAGGGACACCACAGGAAGTCCAACAGAGTTAACTAACCAAGACTTATTGGGTTCTCAGACTCTGAACCACAAACCAAAGAGCATATATGGGCTGGAGCTGGCTCCCAACCCTGCACATATGTAGTAGATGTTCAGCTTGGTCTTCTTGTGGGTCTTAAACAATCAAAAGCTGTTGCCTGTCCCTGGGATATGTTCTTCTAGCTAGACTGTGTTGTTTGTACTCAGTGGGAAAATGTACCTAGCCCCATAGACTTGAAGTACCAGGGTAGGCAATACTCAGAGGGTGCCTCCACCTTCTCAGAAGAGAAGGGGACTAGGAGGGGACATATTGTAGGAGGGGTGACAAGGACAGAGAGTAGTTTGCAGGGTAAGAAGTGAATAAATAAAAATAATTTTCTTTTAAAAAAGGAACAAGAGACGTTGATGTTTCATTCCAGGCATGCAGGAACTATGCTAGTGAAGCAGGTAACAGCTTATATCATACCCAGATTAAAACAAACAAAATGTAAATAACAATCAAGACAAGAGATCATGAAAAACACAGGATTCATATCTATAGGACTTGGAAGGCCACTGAATGGGCTCTCCCTGGACAGAGGTAGGGGATTTACAACGTCAATAAGATAATTTAAATGTCTAATCTCATGAGTTAGTTTTTTTTTTTTAATGTAAAACAGTAGCCTTTAGGTGAAAGTTAAGAAAGTAAGTGCTTAATGAATATATGTTGATGTAATTGCTCTGCGTTGTAATGCTAAGTGTGGGCAACTAAAGCCTGGTTGCCCAGAGATGAGAGAGTCTGCATGTAGACCCAAGTGACACTATGTGACTTTGCCCCCAAGTTATTTCTGATTGGTGAATAAAGATGCTATAGCCTATAGTTTAGCAGAATAGAATAGATAGAGTTTAGGGTTTCTGGGCTTGGGGTTGTCAAAGAACCAGGAGGGGTAGGAGAGAGATGGCTCCATAGGGTAAGAATCATAAAATAATAGCCATATGGGTTGATTTTAAAAGCAGCCCAGATGAAACGTGACAAATGATATAATGGATTATTGGTTGGGAAATAGACATAGTAGCATGGAGAATAGATATCTGCCCAGCTCTTGTGCTGATTAAGGCTTATTGTAAATAATAGAAGTTGTGTCTTTTATCCGGGAACTGAATGATCAAAGGCAGAGTAGAAGTCCCAGATTGAGATTAAATATTTTCTACAACAAATATAATTAAACATTTAGCATCAACTTTGCCTTTCTTGTTTGTATACCAAATAAACCGATGGGCAGTTCCTCCTGAAACTGTAGAAATCACAGAAAGAAAAGAGCCCACTTGGTAATCCTTGAGGATGAGCAGGAATCCAGACTCTCTCTCATGGCAAAGACAAAGAGACAACCTTCCATGTGGGGGTACACATGGCCAGCTAGGCTGCAGCCCTCTCAACAGCTCAATGGATTGAATTTTAGGCTTTTGGCTCTATGACTTACTAAAATGTCAAGGTTCACTAAACATGAGAACTGATCCCCCAAAACACAACCTTCCAAAGCCATATCAGAAGACTTTAAATAACCTAGACTATTCAACTCAGGTTTTTAAAGGAGAGAAAACAGAAGAAGCTAACAAATGAGGGAGATTTAAAGGTAACCACAATGCCCGAGCTTCTGTGAGCGTGGGTCAAACCAAAAGGAAAGAGAAATAGAGGATCTAGAAACTGCGTAGGGGATCAAGAAAGTGCACCTCTGAGCAGTAAAAAGAGATGATTAGGACATTTTCCGTGAAAATGACACTGTAGCTTTATAATAAAAAGCAATAATTCTTATCTGATAGAAATACATCTTAGGACATTTAGTGATAAAATGAGGAATGGTATCAGCTTTAAGGTAACTGAAGTCAAGGGGTAATAAATGAAAGATTGGCCTTGAGTTGATATTATCAAAGTTGGTAATAGGGCCACTGGTATTCGTTATATTTGTCTTTTGGTTTCTGCTTTCAATTTTATAAAAAAAATGTTCTATCATGTTCCTAGTATAAGCATGTAAAATAAGAATCAGATGTGAGTCCCCGCCCCAGAATTCAGACCACGAGGCCTAAGTCTCTGATAAAACCCAAGGAAGTGTTTTTTCAACAGAATACCTTAGTACAGAAAGGACCATGTAAGTACAGTATATTTCTAACCAGTGAAAATATACAAGGTGGGACTGAGTATACACTGAGAGCTTGAATTAAGATTCAGGATCAATCTGATTTGGTGGCACGTTGACATTTTCAGTATTTTCTTAAAGCTTAAGCTGTTTTAAAATAGTCAATAACTGTTGGAGAGTCTAGTTTCCATTGCAGTGTGCTTGTGTATTATGCATGGATGCAAAACAGAAGGGCTGAAGATGCAAAGTGCAGGCTCAGAAGAAAACCAGGAAAGGGCATTGGGAACTTGTCACTGGGCTTGGTGACCAAGGCCTACAACTAGCTAGATGAAAGCTGATGTGGTGAGACCACAAACATCAAGGTCTGCTTGGGACACTGAGTTCAACACCATCCTGGACAACTTCATGAGAACCTGTCACAAACTGAAAAACTAAAGGAAGACTGGGTACACAGTTTAGTGCTAGAGCTGTTGCCTAGCAGATGCAAGGCCCCAACTTCAATCCTCAGCCATACAAAACAACTAAAACAAGACATCATGTCAGGAGGAAAAAAAGGCTAAAAATATATTTATGCTAACCTTGCTACCATGGACAGAAGGTGAAGTTCCTTTAGGTTAGTGACAGAGAACAATTTTTCAATCAAGTTTTCAAGACGTAAATTTAACTAAACTTCCGGAACCATGCAGAGAGATCATTAAGACCACAATTCTAAACATTGCACATGCTATCCTTTCTGGGGCTTCAGGTAGGCTAATTTTATATGCTTGGGTGAGAATTTCTATACTGGTAGTCTTTTCTATAAGGATCAAATTCATTTGACTAGGAAGCCAAGAAACTGAATTAAACAAACGTAACATTTCTTCTGAGTAATATTTAACATTTTCCCCATTAATATGGCATCAGTCACCATCCAGACTAATTGACCATTGCTTCAGCATAAAGAGGAAGAAAGGTGCTTCATCAGACTTCCCCTTTCTCTAATCAAGAAGAGAATAATCAGCGAATGCACTTTCCATTTTGTCCACATCATCTGCCATCAAAAAAAATGGCACCTCTGCATTCGAAGCCCAATTTTGATTCTGATCCATGCAATTAAGTAATCAAGCCTTGTTCCTGGAATTAGCAGCATCTTTCTGCTTGTCTCGCTGTAGTCTGTTTTATGTGCTGCGAAGCAGCTCCCTCACTTGCACCCCTCCAGATTGGCTACCATCCCTAGCGTAGAATCCCATCCTGGGCAGAGCTGGCCCACCAAGTACTTTTTACATTGTCAAACTGATAATTCAGACTGACATGAAGGTAATTATTACTTTCTCTTCCTCCAAGCAACCTAGGTGGTATTTCCTTCTTTGTGAAAGAAATCACTGGATTTCTTTCCCTCCATTAATGTCCTAACCAAGTTCACTGGCAACAAAATCAAAGGAAAGCAGCAGAATAGAGATTGTCTTGTAGAATTTTAGAATTTGAATTCCCAACATGGAGCATTAGAAACTATTTTGTTTTAGAAGTAACCAAGATTAGTTCTATGACTATGGAATATGTTGAAATCTGGGAGACCAATTCTATTTTCTCTTTGGTCCAAAGATACATATTGAGCTAATGACACTAGCTGCTAGCAGAGAGAGGTTACAATAAATCCCAAATGGCCTGGGTCACTGCACCTGACCCTAATCTTAGGTGAAACCAGATTGAGAAATGAGAAATTCAGAGAGACTGTTTGATAAGAGGAGTTTAATCAGCATGTTCAAGACATGACACAGATTAAGGAAGCTCAAGGGTCAATCCTATCTGCTTTCCAACAGGAAATAAGTTACTAATTAAAGAAAAGTCTTGAAAAACGATTAAAAATGACTTTTTTCCCCTCTTAACAGACCTGTTTGTCACCATGGTTGAGAAGTCTCCTGGGTGGGCTACCTGGATACTTTTCACTCTTAGACAACAAAACTGACAAGACAAATTGTTATTGTAAAATGAATTAGATCCCTCAAAATGCTCATAGAAGGCTGTGGAAATTCACATTAGCAGAAAAATGGATGCTAGTAGAAGTGCCACCCTTCCCACCAGATGGGTCACCACTTGTTGGCCCCTCAGGAAGGACTTCTATTGGCTAGCCATAGGTTTATCTAACATTCTTAAGATACCTGCATACTCATCACATGGGACAATGAAATGCATACTGACATTATCATCTCAAGGTGATTGACAAGTGTCAACTAAGGTTCTATTGTGTGTTCTCAATGGAGCAGCTTTCATGCATTAAAGAAAATGATTAAAATTATCCAAACCCATACCCACAAAATTACTCCCTAGGGCAATGTGGCCATCTTGTTTCTATAAAATCATAAAATTGCAAGTGCTATGGAAAAATGCCTGGAAGTGCTTGCTGCCGGGAAGCAAGCTGTCTCTTGAGAGGCTCTGCCAGAGCCTGACAAATACAGAGGCGGATGCTCACAGCCAATCATTGGACTGAGCTCAGGGTCCCCGATGGAGGAGTTGGAGAAGGGACTGAAGGAGCTGAGGGGGTTTGCAGCCCCATGGAGGAAGCAACAGTGTCAACTGGCCAGATCTCTGGAGCTCCCAGGGACTGGACCACATACACAACCAAAGAGTACACATGGAGGGACCCATGGCTCTGGCCACATGTGTGGCAGAAGATGGTCTTGTTGGACATCAGTGAGAGGAGCTGCCCTTGGGCTTGAGGGGTTTCAATGCCCCAGTGTAGGGGAATTCCAGAGCAGGAAGGTGGAATGGGTGAGGAAGCACCCTCATAGAGGCAGGTGGAGGGAGGATAGGATAGGAGGTTTCTAGAGGGGAGACCTGGAAAGAGGATAATATTTGAAATGTAAGTAAAGAAAATATCCAAAAAAAAAGGAAAATGAATGAAAAGCTGGGTGGATTCACAAATAAGTGGGACTCAATAGGCACAATCTCAAATAGGATTTCCATCTAGAGTACATATGGACACTTATGGAGACACAGGTTTGCTTTGTCTTGCAATGATAACAAATAAATGTTTTACTTTGTGCAATTTTATTGACCCCATAAGCAAGAGTTGAATGCTATTTTTTCTAATTCAGTCTTACATATGTTTGATCTCTATATATTCTTTGCCTAGCATTTGAGAATCTTGAAGACTCAACCTCTTCAAGACCATTTTAAGGATTTTCAACATGCTATAGCAGGGTTAGGATTTGATAAACCATGGAACATTATTATTAATGCATTTGAGAAAAGAGATAATGTAATGGAAAGACATGTTAGAAAAACATTCTGAAAGCACTTGACTCCACCAGGTGAAGCCGTCCATTGCAAGGAAGGGCAAGATGAAAGAAGGGCATGTGCAGATCGGAATGTGCTAGTTGCAATAGTTGGTATGGACATATGAAGATATTAACAGAGTGGTTCATAATTTAGATCACAGATCTAAACTAAAGCATCTTCAGCGACTAAAGGCAGGGAATAATAATCATTGCAGGCCCACAGTCCAAATAGTACAAACCTCAGAAAGACAATCATAAATTCAAAAATCAGATAAACACAAATAAACAAACAAACAAACAAACAGACTGCCCTTTTGAGTAAAATGACAAGGATATAACTTATTTAAAAGTACAAGCTTTAAAAATATTCACTTTTTAAAACTATAGGTTTAGAGAAGTTACTAGAAATTAAAGACGCAGTACAATGAAAACATTAGTACAAATAATGTAATTGTTCACACTTTGTTGAGCTAACCTGTCTGCCTGCCTCCTTCCTTCCTTCCTTCCTTCCTTCCTTCCTTCCTTCCTTCCTTCCTTTCTTCCTTCCTTTATTCCTTTCTAATAGGGCCACTTACCAGGAGTGGCCTAAGGTAATGGGGATTCCATAATGATCTCCTTCTTCTCCTTCAGTTCCTCACTTTATGGGCTATACCTGAGCAGGGCTGTACTTATTAATGCTCACACAGATCTGTAACGTTTTAATTGTGTTAAAGTAGACCAAGAGAGACATGCATAGTGACTTGAGCTAAGCAATAAGATATCTGGCTTCTATAAGAAGGATGGCAAGTCAGCAAGGCTATAATTAACCAGAAGAATAGGTGTGGGAGCAGCATCCAAGCGGAGGGCCTGTGGGGAGATGGAACTCAGGTCAAATGAAGTCTGGATGCGAATGGCAGTGAGGTAGCAGACAGTGAAGGCCATACAAACAAGAGTTTGCACTTGGTTCTTCCTGCCACAGAATGTTAAGGAAAAGTGAGTAAATGGGGAGGTGCTCACATCCATTGGCTGGTTTAGAGTTTTAATGATCAATCTTGACTATGACACAGAACAGAGAATATGGAGCTTGGGAAGCAGATCCTTAGCTATTGCAAGCCCCTTAATTAGGAGGCAGGAATAGTTTAGATTAAAGCAGAAGGGGTGGGGAAGGAGAACTGACACTGAAAGGGCAGAATGGCTTGGACTAGCTGGAGTGAACTAAGATGTTCTATCAGCTCAAAAAGAAGAGTTATATGAGGAACCCAGAGGGTGTGTGGTCATGCACTTGGTTTAGGGAAAAATACTGTTTAACACAGTAGGCCTGAGACTGGAGTTCATTAAATGGTATCCTGCAAGGTTGCCCACCGGCTGGTATCTGGGGCCTTGGATATTGACAGTGTTCTCATTATTCCCTGATAAGAACTGCTCGCAGCACTTAAAGTCTTTGGGCACTGGGTGTGTCTGAGCACCTGCTTTCCTTCTGAGTGTTGGGACTTTGGAACACAGAAAGCACAGGGGCCTATGTGATCCACCCACCCCCACCAGCAATTTGAAGCTTTCAGACACCATGTCCCATGTGTCACCACACTCCGTTCTGGGAGAATGAAGTACTTTCCTGGCACCTCACGAAGGGAAATCTCTTGGAAGCGTGAGCCTGGTTTCTTCTGGACTTTGCCCCATGGGACTTTTCCATCTGCTGATTTTGCTTGGTGTTCTCTCACTGACGTTAACCATAGCTGTGAGTGTGACTGCACTCTGAGTCATGTGAGCCCTCCTAGGGATTTACAGAAATTGTGGGTGGTCTTGGGGACCTCCTACTAAGTTTCAAGTAATAATATTACGATAATATGGAAGACAGAAGTCAGAAGCTCACGGGTTAGCTCTTGGCTGGAGATCAAGACATGGGCCTATCAGTGATATGCATTCTCCCCAGACTCAATGTCCAGTACATCATGATATGGAGAACTGGAATGAATTCAATGAGGCACAAACTTAAGAAACTATCAATGTAGGTTACTTCTCCCTGGTTTTACTGACAGAGAGGGTAACATGCTTTGAGAGTTCCTAGACTTAGTTAGTGGTATAAACTAGTGCAGCAACACCAGGTCTCAAGTGAGTGGCTCTACCAGCGGTCCTGCTAAGCTGGAGTCTACCTTTCACAGATGACTCTTGCTTGCTTGAGAACATGCCACATGCTTGCAGCTTTCCACCATGTTGCATTTTCAATTAAAATAGCTAAATGAGGGGTCTTAAATGGATGATTTCCAAGCTGCTTGGATAATAATGCCACAAACTCCACCAGATTTTATTAGAGTCAAATAACAGTATAAACCAGTAGGAAAATGTGTGCCAACCACAGAAACAGCAATGCCTCAAACTCTTGGAGCACCGAACACTATGCAGTTGGCTGAGAAAGAACCATGTGGCTTCAAATCATTTTTAGCAATTACTATGCTAGCTAGTTCATTGTTTTTGGCAGATATGCCCTCCATAATGACAGAACTCAGCTAATTTTCACTTTGCTGATCGGCAAATATGATTCTGGAAAAACCACCCAGAGAGTTTTCATGAAATCTGAGGCAGTGCATCAAAGACATGAGTCCATTTGTTACTATCAGTCTTCAAAGGACAGACACTAAACATGCCACCCAACATGCATCCCAGGAAGTTCTCAGATGCTGATCCCAACCACCAGTGTCAGAGACAAAAAGCAAAACATTCAGGCCATTTTTTCTTTTCCTTTTTCTCTCTTTCTCCACAAGTTTTACTTTTAATTAACACACCAAAACTTAAAAATGTATGGGCAACCACATGCTATTCCAACATGTCCTCAAACATTTATCATCTATCTGTGACAGAAATACTCCACATCCTTTCTTTCAGCCTCTTGGAACGACCAATGTGTCACCTATGCTACAATCAGGGTTTTCTGTCTCAGAATACATAACTGCTTTCTCCTACCTAACTCTAACTGAGCATCCATTGATCGACCCTTTCCTTCCCTTTATCTTTACTTCTTAGAGTTGAATTTGCCTTTTCCTGGGTAGAAAAGAATATGTTTTCAAAGTTATTTACTATGAGATTCTCCAAAAGCATCACTGACTCTTAATTACTATGCAAAAAAATGAGCATGTAGTGTCTTGTCAATTTCCTCTGGTGATTAATATTTAAATGGCTAAAAGAAACCTACACTTCTACTCAAGTTTCATTTCTAAGTTGTGTCCTTCATATCTACCAAGAGGCCATCCGTTGAATGACAGTAGGAATATGTCTTTTAGGGTGATTTCAAAAGCTTTCAACTGGATAATCCCTCCCACAAAGAGAAACATCGCACCAAAGGAGAATCCCACAATGCATTAAATTGATCATGAATGATGTCCCTGAAGGAATGAAGGGATGCTAATTAGGATAGGGGGCTTCAGCTAGGTTCTGTAAGCTTATATATGTGTGAAAACAAATACTCTGTTGAATTCTCTGGTCTATGAAACTGGTGCTTCTAGATGTTTGATGAAGAGTTTTCTTAACCTTACAGTCTTGACGGTCAAACTAAACTTCCTTCATAGTGTTAAAATTGTCCACTACCTCAGCCAGATAAGTTAAAACCAATTCTACTACATGGGTCTGAATCTCCATGGCTTTTCTACCTGGTAAGTTTTGTCATCTTGAGAGGATAGCTTAGCAAGGTTAATATGAAGAGATGTTTTCATTGAACTTGAAATTCAACTGATTGAAAATATCCCTTGCTTAGCTATCTTCTAATTGAAACTGCTGTGAGAAAAAGCAAACGTAAACTGACCCAGTATGCTTTAAAATACTTATTCCATCTGATAACTGGGATACAAATAAGGTATGCTCTTACAACCTTGTATTCAAGATAAGGCTGCACAGGTGGTTGTTCACAGAGACTTCTGGACAACAGCATCTCGTCAGCAGGGAACTTATAAGGAATGCAATGTCTCAGACAATGCAGTGGGGAAAGGCGGGATGGATTGGCAATAGTCAGTCTCAGACCCTCCAGGTGACTCCACTGACAGTTTATGAACCACAGATGCAGAGAGAAGCCGGATCCTTGGTGCTGCAGGTGCAGAGATTGGCTGGAACACCGAGCTCTGCCCCTGCTCAGTAGGTGACCTTCAGCAAGTTACTTAACATTTATAGGTTTTAATATCCTCATCCATAAAGTAGCTATGATAATAATGCCTAACTCACTGTAACACTGGCGATAATCTACTACATAAGAGAGTTAGCAAAAGACTTGGTGTAACGTGGGGAAATCATTAAATGCAGGCAATTATTTTCTCTGCTACAGAGTGATAGCAAGTTTGCTCATTCATATATGCAATTTGTATTTATTCAGCATTTGCCACACATGCCCATTAGAACAACCCCACTGCCCAAGGTCCACTCCATACTAAAATAGAGGGCATAGCTGCCTGATGGTGGGGCCAAGACTCTCAAAGAATCAAATCTGCAAACAAAACTATACCCACTGCCTGAGGACCAGTGGCTGCATGTCTGTAAGTGACTGTCGGGAAGCTCTGACAGAAGAGCCACTTACCCTCAAGCCCTGTTATGTTCATATCAAGTCCTTTTCTGCTTTACTGATCTTCTTAGGAAATATAGATCATGTGTATTTATCTACATAGTCAGTGCATGTGACATGCCAGCCAGAAGAAAGGCAGAAGTTGATGCAACAGGCAAAGGGTGGTAATTCTAGTACTGATACTTCTGATTCCTGAATGTGGACCTGAACAGGGTCTGTTATGGTAGAGGAGAAATTTTACAACCATATGTCCACCACAAACACTCCAAATGCATGCTTCTGGATACAAGGAGGCTAAACCGCAAAGCTAGACAGTGGTTCTGTACACCATTTTCCAAGGAAGGAAAGAACTTGGGCAAAGCTTTTAAATAAATTAAAAGAAACATTCTGCCTTTTATCTCTACTCTGTTGTGACCAATATGAAATGACAAGATTGGTCTCTGGCCACTGATCTGGAGGCAGGAGTCTATGGAGACTCACCAAGTAGCCAGCCGACACTACAGCATGGAACGGTGCTTGGAGAAGAAAGAAATACATCTGCGCTTTAGCTAGACCGCTAATATGTCATCAGGAGTGTCAGGGAGATTGCACACTAGCCATAGGCTCTAAAAGCCTTCTTAAAGCAACAAATAAAATGATCCTGGTAGGGAAAGAAAAAACAGCACATATGATGACACATAGGTATGAATACATTATCTATGCTAAGTTAGGTAATTTTGTGACCGAGAAGTCAAAGCACAGTAATAATGATGTAACATGGGTACCAGGCACTGTGCAATGCTTTTTGCACAAGCTTTCATTGAACCTTGGCAGTCATCTCTGTAGGCCCGGTAATCAGCCTTGCCTCCTCTACTGTGCACACCCGAGAGGCAGTCCTCTGCAGCACAGAGCTGGGGCTGACTCTTCTCACTAATGAAATGAAATGAAACACTGAGAAATGAAAGAGAAAACTCTATAGGGCTTTCAGGGTTAGATGTAACATCATAACCACTTGATTATGTGCCTGGGGGAAGGCTAGAACATCACCAAGTGACACCCAATCAGGTTTTTGGTGTGGCCACTCTGGAGAGGAACCAATTGTCACCAGGAATCTGAGTAAACACTTTGAGAGCAGAATTGTCCTCTCTCGTGCAATCTTTTGGGCCTTCAACGGAAACCCCAGACATTGCAGAAGATGGCATAGCCACTTCCAATCAGCTCTGTACAGATTTCTGACCAGAGGAACCAATAAGATAATAGTCGATATGAAGACAGCTCTGGGGCTCCTGTCATACAGCAATAGATGATTCACATGGGTGAGCAAGGCCGAGTCACATGAGAATTTAGAGGAGAGTTTATGGGACTCAAATACAAGCATAATAAGGGAAGCCATGGGGGGTTGAATAGCTTTACAGATTTAAGAGTCCTGGCTCTCATTTGGTCACAAAATACCTAAAAGATAATCTTAGGTCTATAATCTGCCTCCTGTCCTTTTCTTTATGGGAGCAGTAGTAACTTAATAAGAATCTTTTAAGTATTCTAGCACTATGTTTATCCTGAATGGCATTTGTGGCTCTGTCTTGTTTTTTCATCCACTACTCTGTGAAGATATTAGAAGTTCATGATGGGCAGGATTAGCGTCTCTCCCAGGAGCTCTCATAGCACAGAGGTGGGGAAGGATTCTCTGCTCATTGGTAGGCTATGCATCAGCCTACCAGCGTGGCATCTCAATTCTACCAGGCTGAGTGAGCTTGAACCTGAGCCTCAGATTCTTCATTCTTATATAGCATAGCTCGTGTTAATACAGATGTATGTACAAAAACAGAAAAATGCTCACAGGGTGCTTAGTCCACTGCTTAGAACACAGTAGCATTCAGCAAGTGTGACCGAGCAGAATCATTGCCAAGTATATGCATTTTAAAGGACCCCAGCAAACCTCTTCTCTCAACCTTTCTCATGAGAGGCTGAGAAAACCCAGTGGAAAACAAGGAGCTCTTCTCGAAAAAGGACTGGCAGCCTTCAGTCAGCAAGTAAGCCTTGGTAAAAAAAAGAGGCAATTTGCCAGTGAGATGTCTTATAATGTAAAGGTACTTGTTACCAAACCTGACAGCCCAGCCCAAGTCACAACCGCCAAACCCACATGACAGAAGAAAACAACCTGACTTCTATGAGTTGCCTTTGATTTCCTCGTTGTTAAGTGTAAACACACACATACACACACACACACACACACACACACACACACACACACACACACAGAGAGAGAGAGAGAGAGGGAGAGAGAGAGAGAGAGAGAGAGGGCAGATGGAGGCAGAGAGACAGAATTAATAAATGTAAAATAAAACCAAAAGTATCAGTAACACAAAGGCAGGAATTCCATGACGCTGAAGTGGTAGCTCTCATCTTCCCCAGTGCTCATTCTCTCTCACTAGAACAGTGAGAAGAAGAGGGAGTGTGGTGTCCTACTCTTATCCAGGGAGGCAAGCAAAGGTAGCAGTGTGTCTTTCCTGGGAGAGGAAGTGTGACAAGGCAGAGACAATCCCCTCACCTGGCTTTATAAACACTCAGTCATATGGAGGCACTTTTCCCTTTCCACCTCGTTTCTAAAGTTCTTAAATACACTCCAGTGTTATCAGAACAGACAAAGCCCCATAGCTCCTGCGAACACTCATTCTGACATCCCTCCTCTGTGGTTCATCCCTTCTCTCTCAGATCTAGCAAGCTGCCATGTGTCTCTGTCCCCTCAGATGACCCTTGTAAAATCACTACTTGATTCCTGGTCCCTTTGACGTTCACATGGGGGGGGGGGATCCTTTCTTTTCTCTTTAAGCATAACAGAGCTCTAATGTAAGATTCTGCTGGGATTCTAAATATTTCTACAACCTTCTGTCTCTAGATAAGTCCAAGAAAATGAGTGTCGGGAGCCATACCAGTCACATTTCTCCACCTCCAAACAAGCATGAATCTCCAGCACTGCAACAGCCCGAGTTCTTAAAAGGATACAAATCAAGATCCAAGTGTAGTGCCTGCACTTAGCTAACCCTCAGTACAACAGAACAATCTTATCATCAACATTAAAGGCCAGAGTGCAAAATGGCTGGTGAAGCGTCCCACAATTGTGGTGGTTTGAATGATAGATAATCCCCTTAGGTTTGTGTATTTGAACACAAGGTTCCAGTTGGTGGCGCTGTTTGGGGTATGTTATGGGTCCTTTAGGAGGTACAGCCTGGCTAAAGGGAGGGTGCCACTGGGAGACTTTTGAAAGCTTAGTTTCATTCACCCTCTGCTTGCCATTTCAGACTGATACATGATCTCTGTGATTCCTGCACCTGCCGCAATGTTTGTTGCCAAGCCTGTCTGCCATTTTGGGCTTTCCCCCTGGAACTGTAACCTGAAATCAACTTTCTTCCATAAGACACTTTTCATCATGGTGTTTTATGACAACAACAGAGGAGTAACTGATATGAGCAACAGGGGTGAAGGGCCCAAAACACAGGAAGCCAAAATCTTGATGCCAGAAGAGAAAATGGGGCAAGCATCTAGAGGAGGCAGTCCTGTCCTGGGTGTAACATCTGTGGTACAGAGTACTGACCCAGAGGGCAGAAGAGGAAGGTGCTCAGCAGCCAGTAGGAATGAAAGGCCAGGATCCAGGAAAACATGTGAAAAGCATGTGAAATCCTGTGGCTGTGTGTCTTTTCATCAGTTGGAGACGTGTGGAGACGAGACAGGGATTATAAAACGTAGTGCAGTGGAAAACACCCTGGCAACACTTAGCAATAAAAATGTTCAAGAAAGAGAAACAGTGACAAGAGAAAAAAGGGCTTTTTACAGCTTATAGAGCAAAGTGGTGACATATGGATTCATGATGGAGAATGAGCAATGTGTTGCAAGCCATGTTTCACTAATCATGAAGCAGGAACTCTAAGACTAAAGAGGTGCATGTCCCAAGGAGGCAAGGTCAAGTGCACTAGCGCCTTGCTCATCCCAGCGAGTTCAGCAAGTTGCCCATACTGACATGCTTGCACCTAAACTGGCTTCCTTGAATGGGTCAAACATTTCCCAAGACACATTAGGTGACAAGTCAGATGACACTTGCTGGCAGAGTAATTTCAATGATGTGCAAGTCCTAGTGTCATCATGAACTCAGGGCACAGAGTTTAGCAGAGGTGAACACAATTGCAAAAAGGTCTTCACACACCACAGAACTGGCCACCATGGCTATAGCCAGCCTTCCTCAGCACTTACCATGTACCACATACTTGGACACCATGGCTATAGCCAGCCTTCCTCAGCACTTACCATGTACCACATACTTGGACACCATGGCTATAGCCAGCCTTCCTCAGCACTTACCATGTACCACATACTTGGCCACTTGGGATCATTGAAGTAGGTTGACTGGGCATGGCTGAGGTCATAATCCCTCTTGGTTCTTTTTTTCACCACTTGCTGTTGGATCCACTCCACCTTCCGAGAAGAGAGACATCTGGTGAGTGCTAAGCCTCCGTCACAGTTCACATAACAGAAATGGCAGGCCAAAGCATTTCCCGTTTTCTGTCAATGCTATGTAAGTCAAACTTTATCGTGACAATTAAAATCTCCAAGTCGATGTGACTCTCTGGAAAGCCAGTTCTCTTTTATTTCAATACAAGCAGACATTTTAGTCTTTTATAGACCAATAATTTATCTCAACACCAAGCCCATTTTTAAGCCTTTTTTTTTTTCCCGAAAACGTGTCACTCATATTTTCTTCTAAAGTGACAGGGATAATTTTTAGGGTGTATTTCCATTCATTGTAAAAGTTGGCAAGCTTTTTCTATAGAGGTTCAATACTAAATATTTCAGGCTTTGCGAGTGCATACCCACTATAGCTGTTCATTCCGCTCTTGTAGTAGTATACTGGAATGATACAGTGGTGTTGAAGTAAATTGTCATAAAGAAAACAGACTGGATCTGACCCATGTGCCTCTTCCCTTTACTATGAACATATTCTTAAGTATTTTGGCATCAGCTTTTTTTTGGGGGGGGGCGTGTTGTTTGTTCATTCCTTTGTCTTTTTGAGACAGCATCTCACTGTGTAGCTCTGGCTGGCCTTAAACTTGCCAGGGCCGGCCTAGAACTTGGAGCAGTCTTGCCTCTGCTACCTAAATGCTGTGACCACAGGTATACACCACTGCAGCTGACTAGACCTACATGGATTTTTAAAAACACAGGATGGTGGAGGAACACTACTAAGTGAACAACAACAACAACAACAACAAAAAGCATGCCCGACTCTTATCCCTGGCACAGACTACAGAATCGGTTTCTTGAGCTTTGGGCACCCTGCCAGCTCTAGACTTCAAAACCACAACATTCCAGAAAAGCCCTAACATTTAACCATGACCTTTGCTTCAACCATGAGTTTAACACAGCATTTGTAATCTCGTGGCAGAGCTATTATATAAGGATATTTTTAAAAAACAGACTATTATGGCAAAAAAAGAAAAAAGGAGGGGGCATCTCAAATGCAGGATTAGCACTGATGTCATTCTTCAACTTGAAGAGGAATGCTCCTTTGACAGCTAACTTTGTCACAATATTTTGAAATTTCCTATCTAGCCATTTATCTTTGTTTTTACAAAGTCAAAATTGGAGTAGGGACATCATATAGCTCAGGGCTATAATCCCTTATCTGCCCACACAAAGATTCAACATCTCTCTCTCCTACTTGACTAAAGAATTGAGAAAGGACACAAAAGTGCCTTTCTCAATCTAAACGGAGAAGCCAGAATGGACATGTGTATACATCACCTATTTACATGAACTATTTCACTTCTTGGTTCTAAACCATCTTTCTAAGGAATGAAGTCCTCTATGTTATTCATTCAATAAATATTAAGTGGCAGTTGCTATTCTGGGAATATGAAGAGGAGTGAGACGGATGTGAAGTTTTGAAAGATGTTTTTGTCAGAGAAATTTACCAAGTATTTTATTATTCTTAGATGCATAAAAATATAATTATCTCTACACAAGATTCTCAACACAGGCACATTTATGACAAGTTTGACTGTGCGACTTATATTTGCAAACTAAATCTAAACTTACTATTTATGTATCCCATTTGAACAAGGTTAAGCAGGCTCATATCTAAATGCTAGTCCAAAGAAGGCTTCAGATCCGTTTAAGTAAAACTTTTCAAAAGTAGAACCTTTATCGATTCCAAAGGGCCAAGGTGTATGTGCGAATATCACAGAATGTCATATACCTGCTAGTCACTAAGATATTAGTGACTAAGATATTAGTCACTAGAAATTAGGAGAATTTACTGGGGTGAAGCAGATAGTGTTGCCCCTTGTAAATGCATGCTTGTTTCCTGGTATGTGAACCCAAGTAAGACAGATGGGTTTGTAGGAGAGAGAAAACTAAATGGTAGTCATTTTCCTAGATGAACTGAGGTACTAAAATAGAACAAAATACCTTAAAAACAGCATCCCTTCTGGAAATTTACGAAACAAAAATGTTAGTTACATGGCGGACTAGCTTAGACAGTGACACAGCAGCCCAGCATCTGTGTTTGACTCTAAGTCAGTCTACCTGACCACAGGGCTGCTATATGCAAAAAGAGGCCCTGTGGGGTATTGTGTGCGTGTAGCATCAGATTCCATGTAATTTGCCTTGCTGCTTTATGGGCACGAGCCTTTGGCTAGAGAACAAGAAAAGCACCTCTTAGATCCCAAATTCTCTATGACTGAAATGTCCATACTTAACTATTTTCTACCCACCCACCCATCCATCCATCCATCCACCCATCCATCCATCTGTCCATCCATCCCTCTACAGCTGTCCTTAAGTTCTCTAAGGAGAACTCAGGGGCATTATATTATATACAATTTTATCTCTTGCCATGAAGCTTACTGCAAACAGAAAACACTTATTTTCATCCAACTCTACACAGCCCAGAAGAAAATAACATCCTTTCTCTCCACACACTTCACTTCAGTCCCATTACAAAGTGCAGGGGATTCAGGACACCTCCACCCTCACTCAGACCACCTCTCCCTCTGCAGGCTGAGTGGACACTGAACTTTCACTGCCTAACATCTCCATCTTCTGCTCCTACTTGACAAGCAAGTACACATTAACTGATGACTATGAGACGTCTACCCTACCCCATAAGCACAGCTAAAGTTGTATCTTAATTTCAAAATATGCCAACTTATTGCTCCTATTCATGGGGTAGTTTATCACCGACAGAAGTCAAAAGTTTTATAAAGGGAAAACATTATAAACCATTGCTTAAATGCGAATGGGAAACAAATGATAGTATCAGTTTTAAAATGTATCCCAACCGTAAGGAGGATACAAATTCTTTAGGTAATAAAATATAGTGGAGCTAATGACTGATTAAAACAGGAAGGAAAGAAACTGACCTCCAACCATAATAAGACAGCACAAACTAAAGGTGCTATGCCAAATCATAGGGGAAAAGCAGAGCACTCAGCAAATGAGTGTGTTTGAACAACAATGAACATATAATGTTGATGGTTCATCTAATATCAGAATTGACTGTAAATGAATTAGCTGTTTAAATGTAAGATATAACCATCTAGAGACTGCCATATCTGGGGATCCATCCCATAATCAGCCTCCAAACGCTGACACCATTGCATACACTAGCAAGATTTTGCTGAAAGGACCCTGATATAGCTGCCCTTGTGAGACTATGCTGGGGCCTAGCAAACACAGAAGTGGATGCTCACAGTCAGCTATTGGATGGGTCACAGGGCTCCCAATGGAGGAGCTAGAGAAATTACCCAAGGAGCTAAAGGGGTCTACAACCCTATAGGTGGAACAACAATATGAACTAACCAGTACCCCCTGGAGCTCGTGTCTCTAGCTGCATATGTATCAGAAGATGGCCTAGTTGGCCATCAGTGGAAAGAGAGGCCCATTGGCTGTGCAAACTTTATATGCCTCAGTACAGGGGAACGCCAGGGCCAAAAAGGGGGAGTGGGTGGGTAGGGGAGTGGGTGGGGGAGGGTATGGGGGACTTTTGGGATAGCACTGGAAATGTAAATGAAGAAAATATCTAATAAAAAAATTTAAGCACAGTAACTAATTATTTCTAGATTGGTCAGCTTTGCCTATGTCAAGTAATTCATTGTAATGACACAGTGACATATGACAACAAAAGCCACCTAAGACTGAACTGTGAAGTCACCCTTCCAAATACAATGTAAAGACTGATAAGATACTGCTAGTACTGTAAGTACAGCTTAGAGTGGTGGTCATAGAACGCATGGGTGGGTGCAACGTTATATGGTTCTATGAATGGCTAACTGCAATATCTACAGGAATGGCAATGAGAAATTTTACTGTGTATTTATACACATAAATATGCAAAGTTACATACTGAAATAACAAATGAAAACTGTACATACAAGTGAAGACACAGTAAAAATCTATGCATACAGTAACACATATAATGGAGGTTGTGAGTAATCTGTTACATTTGCCATCAGACACCTGGTAAGATCTCTGGGTACAATGTCCAGAGAGAGAGAGGGACATGCCTCCTGGTCCAATTCTTCTTAGTTGTGGACACTAGCCACATACCCCTAGTCTTTATTTTACAAGGAACAACATTTTTGTTTAAAGCAACAGAAAATGGAGGCTGATGTCCCAACTGGAAGTGATTTTCTAGTCATTCCAAGATGGCCGGTAAGCAGACCCACACCTCTCGTGATTTCCCTGACTGGAGCAGTTTCCAGTGAATTAGTGGGAGTCCATGCTTTGCACCTTTTTGGTTCACACTAGTGAAATTAGGGAAGACAGCATAAAGGTGTTTGTCCTCTGGCCTCTGTTTTCCCCTCTCTGACTTTGAAAACAAAATGCATAGAGCTAGCTTGATTTGAAGAAAAAAAGTATGTGTGTGTGTGTGTGCCTGTGTGTGTTTCCTATGACAAAGAATGCTTGAGGAAGATACCTCAGTACCAACACAGTTCCCAGGCCCAAATATCTCAATAATATTCTGAAACTCTGGTCACAAATGGTAATTACACTGATATAATGATATATACTTTTAATCCCAGCACTCAAGATATAGAACCAGGTGGATCTCTGTGAGTTTGAGGTCTGTCTGGTCTACAAAGAGAGTTCCAGGCCAATCAGGAGTACAGAATGAGGCCCTGTCTGAAAGAAAAAGAAAAAGAAAGAGAAAAAGAAAAAGAAAGAGAAAGAGAAAGAGAAAGAGAAAGGGAAAGAGAAAAAGAAAAAGAAAAAGAAAAAGAAAAAGAAAAAGAAAAGGAAGGAAGGAAGGGAAAGAAAAGAAAAGAAAGCAAAAGAAAGAAATCAGAATTACCAAGTGAAAATGAATAAAGAAATTCTGTAATGTACTCAGAAAAAGGGTATTTCATTCTTCAATATTTTTCCCTTTGAGTAAATTATAAGTGAGTTATTAAATACAAAAATAATGTTGTCATTCTTTTTAAGGAAAATAGCAAATGGTTTGTAGTTCCTGTGTTTCAGCGAGCAACTTGTAGGCAAATAAAGTGTTATGGCTTATTTAATGGAGAATTTTTACTTAATCTGCTCAGAACAGGTATTTTAAATTTATTCAATAACTGCAAATACTGAAGGCTTATATAAAAAATACATCTGGTCAAGAATACATGGGATATTTTAAAGATCATTTAGAAGGAAGTTGTGAAATAAATATTGCTTGTGTATATGACTGGAGAGATGGCCTAAGGGTTAAGAATACTGCCTGCTCTTTTAGAGGATCAGGTTCAATTTCCAATACCCACAGGGTGGCTCATACCCATCTGTCCACAGGGGATCTGAGGCCCTTTTTGGCCTCTGTGGGTTCCTGGCACTCACATGGTACTCAGATATGCATACAATCAAAACATGCATATACACAAATAAAAATAATAAGTAAATATTGAATGTATGCATGAACTAGTGCAATAGAGATAATATAGACCACGCTTAAAAAGTTGACTTTACCATAAAAACTGTATATTTAATTGGCCTATTCTGAGAGCCAACATTTTAGAATTGTGTGATTCAAGTCAGTTTTGCACCATTGGGTTTAATGGAAAAATCCATAGCATTACTGTTAGGAATTCAGGTCACCCTTCTGCACCTTAGTCCACTCCACTATTGCTTACAATCCTCTCCACATCTAATTTATTTTCCCCTTCCTCTCTTTGGTTTAGGTAGGAAAGAGGAAAAACTACTGGTTACATCAGATGGAAGCAGGAGAACGCCCTCCCCATTTTCAAAGCCTTTCCTTTGTCCACTGTCCTTCTCCCTTGGAAGTAGCTGCTTCTGCACCTACTGTGTGGTAGGCAATGTGTTAGATGGGACATGACATCAGTAAACAAACAAACAAACAAACAAACAAAAACTTCTTGCCCTTCGGCAGTTTTCGTTTTAGTGGAGATGAGACAGTGTGGTTAAATAAATAGATTATAGCATCGATTTTATACTGCTGTATGGTGCAAAAGGAAATACTGTGAGAAGGAGTGTTTATGGCAGAGGACTATCTTAGGAAGGCAGGCAGGGAGACCAGATAGTTCAATAGAATATTAAATAATAAGAAACTGACTGCATAAAGAACTCCAGGAAAAGTTAATAGGCTATGTGACTAAGTAACGCAAAAATAGCAGAATGATGTCCATTTGTGTATTTTCTTCTTTAACTCATCCATACAATATAGATGCCTGCATAATTCTGCCCAACCTCCACAAGACATACTCATTCTGTATTTGACCATTTGCCAATAAACAACAAAGGAGAAGGCAACACGAACATCATAGAAGTGCATTTCGATACAGCTCATTGGCCAGTGTAAAACTCCAAACTGGAAAATGTCTTGAAAGGAAATGCAAGTTCACAGTAAGCGCATCCCCAGAATGGCAGTTTCTTGTATAATAGGGACAAATAGTCACAACAGGAATTAAGCAAGGACCTCTCTGTGGTTGAGGCTAAGGAATCATCTTACATATCTAGGGGTGCTCGTAAGGAAAGAAGTTTTGATGCCATTTCTCATACTTTCAAGCTTGCAGTGCAAATCACAGGTTCCATGCCATTTGACCAGTATAGCAGCTATGAGATAACGCCTAGGACAAGAAGGGCATGGGTAGGAAACACTCTGCCATGAGGCAAAGATGCAATGCAGCACAGCCGATATGGACATTGTACTAGAAATGAGAAGACAGAATTACCACCTCTACAAATCCACGAGGAGGGAAAATGACATCCTCAGAGAATCTGCCTCTTCATTGTGTGTAGTATGTATTCTTTACATGAGCCCAGCAACATGATACCCTCTGCAATCAGTGGTGAGGAACTGAACTAATCTATGGCAGACATGGGCAATGAAGAAACAAAATTAGAGGGGATGTGGGGGACACTATCCTAGTGCTTGGTAGGGTGCCATAACCACCAGTTTGGATACTTTGGGAGAGAAACACAAACACACACAAACACATACACACACATTCTTGTAATTTATCCTTGCATTTTTCAAATTGGTATTATTGTCAAGAGGGTGAACACCAAAGTGCTACCCAAACTCGAGGTTCCTATAGTATTTACTAGTTTGCATTTTAATTGCATGATTTCTTTGCTGCTTTTAGAGAAAGGAAACTGTATGTTAGTATCCATAGTGCCAAAGGGAATGGTTGGTAACAGGTTCTCAAATACAGATTTGCACTGACAGATGTTTTTACAATGGATTATCCCATTTTCTTGGTACATATGTCTAAACTTTTTCTAGTTAGTAAAAACAAAACAGTAGTAAAGTTATAACAGAAAGGATGCAAAAAGCAAGCCAGAAGTCTAGGCTTAATCCTACTACATAGCAATGGATTATTTTGTATTCAAATGAGATAGTAGCACATGGATTACAATGAACAGCATGCAAAAATATTAGGGATACATTCTATTACCGGCCCCTCATTTGTTAAAATCAACTCCTCTATGGGTTTTTTTTCCATATGCAATGGAGCCACTTCCTTCACCTCATAAGTGTGTATTTCAAAGGCCATAAAAGACCACAAATACAGATAAATGGAGAAAACCAAAGAATATTCAGAAATGGAGAACTGGTATATGACCACAGACACAAGCAGTCACTTCAGAATAGACCCTGAACAAAGCCTGAACAGAGACAGTGAATCTGATAACTTGCTAGTCTCACAGACTAATAAAACATATTGCCAGCATATTATTGTTCATTGATGAGCCCACAGCCAAAGCTCACAGCAAATAGAATGCACATTTGAAAAAAAAAATGAAAGGAAATAATGAGCAAAAAAATGATCAGAATCCTACTGTTAAAATCAAATAGGAAGAGGCATTAAACTGATGGGGAAAATTACTGCATATTTCTTTAGCACCTAAACACTGAATACTTTAAACACTGAAAATTTAATATTCTAACATCAAATATTCATGTTTAATTAAATATACTTATATTTAATTAAATACTAATATCACAACTATAAAAATTTAATAAAATATTAAATTTCAAGTACCTAAATGAAGATGGCCTATGCTGGCCACTAGCAATAATACTGGTAAGTCATAAATTTTTTTATTTGCAGGGAAGATCATTCTTATGATCTTATTATATATATGTATGTATATACATATATATACTTATGATATATATACACACATATATGTATATATATATATATACACACACATATGTATGTATATATACATATATATTCACTTTTGTATACATTTGTATTCACTAAGTTTGCTTGACATCAACTTCCTGGGAACAATCACCTCAAAAGATTTAAGATTAACTTTCTCTTTGAGGTTAACATTCTTTAAGCTTCCTGAAGAATTCATTGAAAACCAAACAAATTATTTTTTGCCTCAAGTATATACTTTCTTTGGTACAGTTTCATTGACTTGTAGAAAACATTGCTACATTCACTAGTTTCTGTTGCTGTGATAAACACCAGGACCAAAAACAAGGGGGAAAGTGTTTACTGCAGGAGCTCAAGCCAGGACCCTAGAGGCAGAAACTGAGGCAGAGAGCACAGGAGAACACTGCCTACTGGCTTGCATATAGGCTCAAGGCTCTTGCAGCTCAGTACCCTCTGGTCAAGGAAGGCATCACCCACAGTGAACTAAGCCCTCCAACCATCAACCAACTGTCAAGAAAATGTCCCACAGACAAGCTCATGAGCCAATCTGATGAAAGTGATTCCTCCACCGAGGTTCCTATTTCCCAGATAAGTCGAGGTAACAACCAAAACTAACCATCATACTGCCTTATCCCTAGTCATGCCAAGTTTTCTAGTGAACAAAAAGAAAAAGGAAAAAAAAAAAGAAAAGAAAAAGAAAAATTAAAGTGTGCCTTGACTCCCCCACCCCTACTCTTTCCCTTCCGTGTGTGTGTGTGTGTGTGTGTGTGTGTGTGCGCGCACACACATGCACACTTTAGGCCTCACATTCTAAGATCACAATGGAATATCCAAAAAAAAGAGGAGAAGAACGTTATGTGAACTCATTAAATACTTGTTGAATAGGAACACTAGATCTGAAGAGCCTTGTTTAAATTGTATTTTTATAGCATTCTATTTTAAGCTATAGAATTAAATTAAAAAATAAGAAGAAATTTGAACACAATTTTGACTGCTCAAGTATTAAAAGGAAATGGGATTCCAAAGAGCCTAAAACCAGTTTTACTATCTGAAATGCCACCTAGGGTTAAATTCACTTTTGATTCAGGAAAATCCCTTAATAGGGGAACTGAATTAGAGTACCACAGGCTTCCCTCCATCTTTGCTCTAGGATCAAGATTACCACACATTAAAAAATAAATAAATAAATACATACATACATACAGTGGCCAGACTTCATTCTACGGGTGTTTGTCTTTGACTAACCATCCTTTAAGCAATTTGAAGAGCAAGGCAATGCAGATAATACAGTCCAGTCAAAACCTAAAGCAAGTATAGGATATCTCATTCTGTCTTTACTGTGATGTAACTTTTAGATAGCCGCAAGAATGACATTTTTTTTCCTCCAAACAAAGCTTTAATTTAGCTCAATGGACTTTGGTTCCTTTTGGCCTGCACCACAGCCTTGTGCATAAATCATTCCAGATAGTCTCAGATGTGTATTTGAAAAACTGGACGCCCTCAAGCTCAATGCCAACCAGATGAATACAAAGAAGAGCCTTATGTTACACAGAGAGGAGAAATTGTTCAACTCAACTGAGATTAATAAAAAAAGAGGCAAATGTTGGCAAAGGAACGGGCGGTTATTCTCCTGATTTCTCAAACCAAAGAGCATGGGGTGAGCGGACAAATGTGGGAAATTCTGTCAGCATTTCTCTTCTCCATGTAACATACCATTTAACCCACACAGACAATGGTGAGGAAAGTTCTGTTAAGACAGAAAGAGACACTCTTCCCTTGTGAATAAACCACCCCTGGTGCATATGCCATCTGGGTCTCCTGGTTATTTGTATATGAATGACATCGGCTCTTGTTTCTGACTCCCATGGACCCTACTGCTGTGATTTTGCTCATGGTGGAAGGATAAGTGAGGAGAAATAGTTTAAGTTCAGAATTTGGGAGCTGAAGTTTTACTTGTATCTGTCCTGCTCTTTTTAAAAATGAGGCACTGCTGCTAAGCTGGTGGCTTTCTTTGCTTAATCTTCATCAGGATTGGAAATCTCCAAAATTAAAAACTAACCATTGCCCTGCTGACAATAACCTGTCCTATAAATGAAATCCCGTTGGGAACAAAACCATGCCATTTTTTTCTTGTTCTGGTAAAATGTTAAACACACAACTTTTAGGTAGAATGTGTACCATGTTCCCTGGAGGCCAAAGAGTTCAAAGTTAATAAGTAAGTAAGTTTGTGACATCACTGGAGTTAGACATATTGAACAAAGCTTTATACATGGCACCCCCATCAGCAGAGAGATGAGAGACATGAGGGTTGGTAAATGAGGGTATCCATCTCTTTCCCCATCTCCCCCCCCCCCTCTCTCTCCCTCTGTCCCTCCTTCCTCTCCTTCTCTCTTCCCCTCTGTGTGTTTCTGGATTCTAGCATTGTACTTGGCAGAAGAGCTGGGGTATTTTGCAACTAAAAATCCTGGGACTACAATAGCCTTGAACATCAGCACCACCCTCTGAAGTAGTCAGCAGACAGTTAACTTTGGTTAAGGTCACAGTGAAACATGCCTTTCACACTCCAGGAAAAGCATTTCAAAATCTGTGGGCAAACAGGAAAGGAACTGGCATTGTCTCCTCTAAATCCAGTTGCTGGAGGCAAACCAAATGTTTTCTCAATCTGTGTAAGATTCCTTCACATCAGAGACCAAGTCAGGGCTTCCAGGAAAGTGGTACCTGACATGACTTGCAGGTCAGGGCACAGAAAGCCCTGGACAAAGGTTCTGATCAATGACAGTGCAGGCTGGAATTCAAACTAGGGGAAGGGAAAACAGGCTGAACCTGGGTTCTTAGCTCCCTGGCATACCCTGTGGGTTGCAAGGAAGTGCCAAGTTATTTCACTGGGGTTTCTTTTCCTTGAACTCATGGCCAGAGCGCGAGCAATTACAGGAATGATGGAGCTGGGGCAGGAGAAGGGAAACGTTTTCACCCCTGTCATCCAACTGGATATTTGTCAGTAGAAGACAGACAAGCGGCACATTTCCACCATGAAGCTTCCTTCTTTCATGCCATGTGCTATAAATGCCTGACCCTGAAGTCAGTTACATTACTATGATGGATACTTCACCTGGGGGCTCAAAGCTGGGGGAGAGATATTGAGGGCTGTCTCCAGTTCTTTCCATCCTCACCCCTCTATCCCTCCAAAGAACTCTACCTGGCATACTCAGAGCCTCGCTTGACACTGGGGTGAGAGCTGAACTTGCCCAGAGTTCCCAGAAGCACTTTAAGTTTGGAGACTTGAGAAGGGACTGTGAAGATTCTGGCACTGACAGGGGGAACTTCTTAGAGACTTCACTCTGGTGTGACACTTAGCAGCTTAAGGGGATTGAGGGACAGTCAAGTATGAAAATGTCACTACTGGCTAGAAGTAGAGGCTCTATTTAAAAGCAGGCAATTCAGCAGGTAAGGCCAGTGTCCCTGAGTTTCTCCAGCCCAGACAGAAACTATTCTGTGGTTTGCTCAGAGTGTGTACTCCATAAAGATGTAGAGAATATATGGATTTATTCACTGGTTTTCAGTAAACAAACAAACAAACAATAAACAATAGATCTGTCTTTTTCAGGCCCCTGAACAATCCAGGGAAAACATACTTTCCAGACTCTCAAAAGACAGGGAAAATAACCCCATGCCATTAAGAAAATTGATGTTTGAGTTCATGAATTTTGGTCACAGAGCTAAGGCTTGAATAACTATGTGGTCACTATTACTTTTTCCACGTATTCTGACTTCCAATGATAAATCAATAGATATACACCTTTTCACAAATACAGTGATTTGATTATTTGTGTGTGTGTGTGTGTGTTTTCAAAATGAAATCTTTCAACCCAGTACATTATTAGCATTATCCAACTCTTCCCAAGAGAACCTTCCTGTTCTGTTGAAAGACTGAGGCACAGCAGTTAAGTGGCTTGAACAGGTCACACATTGGAGTAGAACCCAATAAAGCAAATCCATGCCCAAATTATTGACCATAGAGCAGTGCCTCCCCTCCCCCAGAAATACTATCCACAGCTGATAAGGGATACATGGCTTTCCTCCTCTTTGAGACATCCCAACATTTCAGTGGCCACAGATGGACTAGTTGGTTTTGTCGAGGACTCTACTAGAGGCTTTGGCAGCAATAAACAAGGAAAAAAGGAAAGAAAAGTAAGCAGAGAATGGCATCCACTTGAGCTTGTATATTGCAGGCAAGGAGTTTGAGGGGTCCTAAGTCACTCAGCTATGAGCACTTTCAAATGGGTTAAGAGACTTATTTAGTGTGCAAATGACACAAGAGTTACCTGTTGAATGGAAAGTAAAAATCTGACACATGCAAAGAGATTCCTAGGCATAGACTTGGCATTGCTGACAGAAATCCATTCTCCCTCAAGGGCATTTTTTAACTTGTAATTTAAGAGCACATAAAGTTCAAGGCCTGAAGATTTTCCAAATTAAAAATAAAACAAAACAAAACCCCTTAGAACTAGAATCCTTAGTTACCCAGCTGCTCTGAGCTAGGCAGAATCAACAAGATGAGACAGATAGACAGGGCAGACACAGATTATACGAATTAGGTTCTAGGGTACCTGGGCTGAGAAATCGTGTTCAACCTCTGAAAAGCAGGATGACCTCATCAAGGTCACTTAACCTCTGTGCAAAAAATGAGCAAGACAACTGACTGTGAAGACAAATCCAGTTGATTCCCAGCAAACCCTGAGGACACCTCCTGGCATAGCAATCTGCCCCAGGAAAGCATGGTGAGGTACTGTGTGCCAAGCTATGCTGACCATGGAGTGCACGTCTTTAATTAAGCCAAGAGACACAGACTTGAGTTGGCTGCTCAGCTGGCCAGGGTATGACAATGAAGCTGGCCTTAGAGACAAAGTCAGAAATTAAGAGACCTGTGTCTACCCAGCCTCGTTCTGTCTGATTGCAGTCTTCATAGGTCTAAGCTGGGGGTGGAGCCAGATGAGTGAGAAGATTTGAGCAAAGCCAATCATCACTCTGGACCATCTCTCTCCACTTGCAAATGAGGCCACCTCCTGCAGGAGGTGCTCTGCTTCAAAGACAGTCCCAAAGCCCTGTTAGAAGGGTTCCATTAGATCCTTGACACTTTTTGACCCACATGGGCTACTCCTAAGGCAAGATACAGTACCATCTAAGAACTGGCATTTAGATTATTATTATGAAGTAGCTAGATATCAGCCCACACCTTTAATCCAAGCAGTCAGGATGAAGACACATGTAGCTCTCGGCCTGGAGAACATAGAAAGTTCTAGGCCAGTGTGGCTACACAACGTGACCCTGTCTTGAAGAAAAACAAAAACAAAACTGAGAACAGCAAAGAAGAGATGAATACAGTAGTTACCAAGCAAGTATAAAGACTGGAGTTTGGATCCTCAGAACTGATATGAAGTTGGCTACAAAATCAGACATGTGTAATCCCAGTGCTTCTAAAAAGAGATGGTTGCAGAGAGAGGCACAAGAACTGCAAGAAGCTTGCCAGCCAGATAGCCTAGCATATGTAGCAGGGAACCACAGACCCTCCCTCAGACAAGGTGGAAAGTGAGGGCCTATACCCAAGACTGACTCTAACTTGCACACAAGTGTCACAACATGACACTTCTGAACTTACACACGTATATACATACATACTATGTGTATATACATGACAAAATATCCATGTTAATTTTCACATTTGTTTTGTGAAAACAAGCCACCTACTTTTTCTCCTTTTTGAAGAGGAATCAGCAGTTGCCCTAGAATGAGCATTGGTGCTAATTTTGAACTCAGGTGTGGGAAGGCCATGGTGACACTCCACTGGAGTACATTTCCAGGGAGTCTGCAGAGAGAATCCGAAGAACACAAACTTCTTGGAGATTACCAAGGCCACATCATGTACCTATGATGTCTATGCTAATGTAAATAATTAAATAATAACACTGCATAATTATTCCACAACATTTATCTAATGGTGCTGACCACCTACTTGGAGAACTGATAAATCTGGGAGGTAAACCAGATGAGAGTCCTTTTCAGCATTTCCAAAGCCAAAACCTTAACTTGGATTCATTTGTTCATAACCTGCTTCTTAACACCTTTAAGAAGCTCTGAGCTGTATTTCCTTATAGCTTGATTCTCCCTTATTTAATGTTCCTAATCCTAGCATGTTTTCTGTCAGTGAGGCGCTTTCTGTTCACTCCATGCTTATTTCTACTGCAGCCATCACTAAAAGCACTTTGATCATTTACCTGTCCAGCTTCTTCATGAATCATACACCCTAAGAAGAAAGGGAGTATGTTATTACTTTTGTGTCTCTGGCCTTTGATGGACAACCTAGATGATAACACAGGCACACCGTATTTGCTGAATTGATCAATTTACCAGTTTACACAGGAAGAATATTGAATATAGTAAGGCTTACATTCAAGCCCTTACATCAGCTGTCCAGACTCTAAGACCAATTGTTTTTCAGACCTTTTATGATATAGTTGTTCCTTACAAATTCTTCAGATCAACCTAATTCAACACCCATTCATAAATGTCCTGTTTGATGCTAGGCACTACTCTGGCAATGGTGTTGTACTGAAATACCTCTGGCTTCCTAGAGTTAGGAAGAAAATTTGGCCAGACAATGGGTCCAGAAGATGTACCTCTGTCTATTTAGCCTTTAACTAAAATGGTGATTTTTGCCTTGGAGATATTCGTAGTCTTGTAATATACCTTAGCAACCTTACTACAAGGTTTACTCATAAGCATGTACAGCTAATTTTGCATGTCAAGTTGACTAAGCTGAGACTATCTAGATTATTACCTCTGGTTGTACCATGAGACCAGTTCTGCACACTAGTGTTTGAGTCTATAGATTCAATCAAAAGAATGCCTGGCCATGCCTGAGTGAATGGGTACCACTTAATCTATCAATGACCTTAAAAGACAAAAGATCAGAGAAGAAAGGCCATTCCTTCTGTCTTCAGAGCTGGGGCATAGATGCTAAGGTTTCTTTCAGCTCTTGGGCAGGGGTTTATCCTAGTGACTCCCTGGCTTCTCAGACATTTGGAGTGGTAGTAAATCACCAGCTGTCCTGAGTCTATACCTAGTAAAGTGCAGGTTATGAGGCTTTTTGGCTTCCACAATCAAGGTGCCAGGTTCTCCTCCATAGTCTCATTCCTTAAACACATTTGAGGTACCTGTTTTCTCTGAAGACCCTTGGCTAACACAGCACTCTACAATGATCTGTGAAGGACCTCAGCTGGTAGCCTTTTGCTTTCTATAGCAGACTCTGCTTTTTAGGTGGGAATCTTAGTGATCCTCCAGGGCCCACCTTTTGTCTTCAAGTGAAGAACTTGAATCAAGGTGAACAATTGTACGTGCATGATAGAAAACCCCTACGCCTTTCAAGATAGCTCTTTGACCCATATTCTACTACCATTTCTGTCTAACACTTGAGCCTGGGATTTAGCCAAAAGGGATTAACAATCCTATGTGTAAAGGCAAGAAAAAAATTAAAATATGAAAAATAAACCCTGTCTTCCTAAAATGATTTTATTATGGGGCCCTTTGGAAATATACTGCATGTACACAGCAGATGCACAGTGAACGCATGATTAGTTTGTGAAGCTGAAATGAACCATACATTAACAATGGCATTCGTCAAGCTGAAATTCTCCTGATGTTAGTCATTCATTGGCATTTGTGTATTTATTCCATATGCATGCCATAAATATGCAAACATTCAGTAGCCATCAAGTATCATAGACAAATGCTACCAGGTACTGAGCATATCTTCTAGGCTATATGAAGGACACAGTTCCGGTGGGGCCTGCTACATACACTGGAAATCACTGCAATGTTGGCAGGTTTTTATTTCTGTGCTAACTCATTGCTTTTATATCAAGGTGTCTTTAATATATTTGAGTACACTGAGAGAATACTGAAAGAAAGTTGTAAGAACATTCCCCAAATCCTTGACTACATTCATCAAGAAATGTAAATATTCACTGCCTTGTGTGGGTGGGGGATCTCTGTAAAAGAAAAAAAAGTACTACAATAAAATGAATTATTTGAACCCCAACTTGCTTGATGAGCCTTGGTAATAGACTTTTACTCAGTTAAGGGCTGACCTACATAAATATGGGTTTTAGGGTAGATTTTTTTCTGTTATCTAAGACCGGCCCATCTTAAACCCATATATGCAACTAGGAATGCTGTCACAAGACAGTGAAACATTAAGCCAGCCAGTGTCATTGGATTTGTCCACAAAGAACCACAATGGGATACAAGTACTAAATTTTCATCACATTTAATCCTCTCAGTGGAAGAAAAGGTTGGATATTATTTCCATTTTCCAGATTAAAAAAAAAAAGGTAGATTCAGAAATGTTAACTGATATAACTATAAAGATATAAAACTATCTGATGTAAATCCACTTCTAATTAAGGCTGTAGTTCTCTCTCTCTCTCTCTCTCTGTCTCTCTGTCTCTCTGTCTCTCTGTCTCTCTGTCTCTCTCTCTCTGTCTCTCTCTCTCTCTCACACACACACACACACACATACACACACACACACACCTAAAAAACAAAACAACCCCCCCACAAAACCCCAAAAACCTTCTTTAATAAAAAACTAAAATTGGACTCAACAAATGTTCATATACTACCCCCAGCATCTGCCAGGTATGAAGTCTATAGTTCCTTATGTTGGTCTAGAACCAAAACAAACAAACAAACAAACAAACACAACAAACAAACAAGCAAAAACATAATGTCATGATGCTGCATGTGGTAGACACTGTCAACAAAATGATTCAGGGGATGAGACCTCTAGATCTTTCCTCCTTCCTAAACACAAAGGCTCCTCAGATTTTTCACTGTAAATTGCTAGAATTAGAAATTTGAGAATAATTTTAGAGGAAAGCTGTGATTTTCATGGGTTTGCCAAAGTCGGCTGTCTGAAAGAGCCAAGATTATGTTATTTTCCCGAATGGTATGCTAGTAGATATTCCCAATTGGCTGTGCTGAGTAAAGTCTCCCTAAACACTAACCTCTGAGCCTACTCTGATCATCTAACTTTAATTTTAAATAATAAAAAAGCAAAAGCAATAATGGATACAATGCCAGCAACAATTTAGCTTCAATTTATTGAGTACTTTAATCCCCATAAAGAGTCCTAGGACTTTGGTTAGCATCATGTAAATGACATCATTATGAAAGGAAACTGGACTCAAACAAACATTGGCTTTTTTGCCCACGTTCCCACAGCTAGTAATTGGCAAGGCTGAATTCAGACAAGACTTCACTTCAGAGCCTGTGTGATTAACCATCACACATGCCAGCTCTGATGAAGCAAGACAGGATGAAGTTCTAGACATGTGGGAAGCCCACTGAGACTCTGCTGCCACCTAGCATCTCCATTGATGCCACTTCAGCTTTTGCCAGCCAGTCAGGTGTAATGTCTTCAGCTCCCTGACACCTGCTGATGTCGCCACTGCCAACAGATGGACCAAATTATGTGATCTCACCCCAAATTCTGGTTTTTGGCTAGCCCTCAAGTCTCCACTGAGAGCTCAATGAGTAAATAAAATTATCTATCCCAATGCACCAGGACCATTTCTAGGTTCAGAGGCATGGTGGAACTGGGCACAGAAAAAAACACAAATCACAATTTAAAAGCTATGTTATATATTCTGCTGCACAACAGCTGTCAAAAGGAAAGTGCTTTGATTCTTCTGGAAGAACCACCCTGTCACATTCTAACCCTCAACATCCAGCTGGCTTTAGGGTGATGAATCTGGCAACAAGCTCTCACTCCATGTGGTCCCTGATTGCCTAGCTCTCTCGCCCAGATGGATCCACACTTTCAATTTACTATGCCTTGCCCCGGGCAGAGCACCTTATTCCTAGCCTTCTTTTGACTTTGAGGCCAAGGATCGCTACACACCTACCATTTAAGGTTGTATTAATCCTAAAGAGAATTTTTGACTGATAAACTTTTCATCATGCCTCCCAACCATGTGCGCCCATAGGTCCAGCTCAGCCATACCCAGTGAGTCTTCTTGAACATTCTAAACATAGTCCCCCACATCCAATTATTCAAGCAGTAATCCATATATTTGCTTGCTTGTACTTAGCAAAATGAAGATTATTTATGCCTATTTTTCATCCCTTCTTTGAATGCCTAGTTTACCCCTGGTGGGTTAGCAACCTTCCAGGCACAACATTAGGAAGTGCACGGTTAGGGACATTGTAGATAATTAATTCCTGAACCAGTGCTAGTCAGCAAAAAAGAGAATATAAGCCACATGTCATTTTAACTTTGCTAGTAATCACATTTATAGAAAATAATCAAGTGAGATGACTAGTAATATTCTTTAGTTAACTCAATACATCCAAAATATCATCACCTTAATATGTAAGCAATATAGAACTCATTAGTGAGACCTATTCTGGTACCAAGTTTTCAAACTTAGACATTCATTTTACACATAGCACCTCTCAATTTGGGTGCCAAATTTCCATTAGAAAACTTTCTTTGAATTTAGATTTCATGAGACATTGAAATAATACATTCACATGTCCAACTGTGTCAAATGTGCCTAAACATTTCCTAATAACAATCAAGTCAGGTTTAAAACATAGAGGCAATGAAAATAAGTAAAATTAAAACTCCAGTTTACCTCAGTTGTTCTAGCTATGTACCAAGTACACAATGGCTCCATGTGACCAATGACAGATGTCCTTGAGAATCCAACTTGAATGATTATGTGAGAAAATAAATTTAAACTATCAATATTTAATGAAGTAATTGTAAAGAATATGTTGGTAATGCTGACTGATTAAATGGCCTTAAATTTCTTGGATTTCTCTCTGGTGCTTTAATCACATTTTGCAGCAGTGGAATCTTGTGTTCTTCACATGGAGAGTGTACAGGTGAGGCTGTAAAATGGTGCCAAATGCAGTTGGGAGGCCTGAACTTCAGACTCAGCTCAATCATCAGGCCTCAATTCAGTCTAATAACAGCGATAGCTTCTACAAGAGTGGACACTTAGTTCTTCTGTTTGTTGTTGATGCACCATTTGAACCCTCCCCACTTTTAAATCCATGCAATTGTTTATTTATCTCCATTGCCCTCATAGGACAGGCATGAACTTGCTGGTGGACAGACCTTCACTTACCATAGATAAGGTCGACCAGATGTCCCACATTTGACTGGAAGGACTATGTCTCAAATTAAAGCTCATGTTCCCAGATCACCTGTTTAGGAATATTGTGATTTTTATAGTAGAACTGTAATCCTAGCAGGTAATCAGATGGACACTGTCTCGAGGGAATGAACAGAAAATAATGGGAGGCCCAGGATGGCTACTGCTCAAAACTGGCTTCCTTTTTCATGTATATAATTTTTAGAAATAATAAAACAGGACCAGTCTTGTGACAAATAAAAAGCATAAACTAGCCTGAATATCGAGATTTAATTTGCAATTTTTGGAGTTTCAAAGTTTCCTCTGGTCTTTTTTATTACTCATGCCCCTCTCCTCACAACCATGTTCCCTCTGTTTCCATGATTATTAAAATTAGTTTCCTTCTCTGATAATTTCCACCCCCACCCCATTTCCTTTCAAGGATTAACTGCCCATGGAGCTTTGGATATTTCACTCAGTCAGAAGCCTATACACTATTGGCTGCCCTGACCTCTGGTGTTTCAGACTAATCCTATTCCCCTGTCTTTCATTTCCTCTTCAATTCCCCAGCTTGTTAAAATGCCAAGGTTGTGCTGATTGACTCTCCTGACCTATGATTTAAGAAATGGAAGCAAAGAAAGCAGGATTTCTATTTTATTTTTATTTTATGGCTGAAAAAGAACCCTGGATCAACATTATTTTCTCAACCTCCCTTACTGCCCAAATCTGTGCCTTACATACAGACAGTGATAAACACATCTTAAAGTGCAGAAGTAAGATTATAGAAAGCGTGGACAAGACAAAATCTTTTATTCTGAACTATTGAGAATCTAGAGGTTATAATAATCCCCGTGAGGGCTTTAGACTGTTTAAATGAGTCAGTTCATGTAAAGGACTTAGAATTACCACACACTCACTGAATAGGTAAATAGCATGGTCCTTCTCCATTCCTTTCGCATCTTCAGTTCTCTGCTATATGAAGCAAATTATTGTGTCCAGCTCATGGACAGCTCCCAACAATCTTTTCAGTTGACCAGTCTGATATAAGGCCAGCTGAAGTTGAGTTCCATGAGAATTTCTAAGTGTCTTAGTTAGGTTTCTATTGCTATAATAAGCACCTTGACCAAAAGCAACTTGGAACGCAAAGGGTTTATTTCATCTTATAACGTATAACCAATCCATCATGAAGGGAAGGCAGAGCAGGAACCTGGAGGCAGGAATATGAAACAGAGGGCATGGAGGAATGAGAAATACTGCTTACTGACTTATTCCACATGGCTGGCTCAGTTTGCTTTCTTATACATCCCAGGATCATCTGACCAGGGATGGGACTGCTCGCAGTGGGCTAGGCCCTTCCACATAAATCATTAATCAAGAAAATGTCCTAAACACTTGCTGAAAAGAATGGAGGCATTTTCTCAATGTGAGATTCATCTTCCCAGATAACTACAGCTTGTGTTTACAAAAGTCCACAATACTAAGTTTCATCTCCAAATATCTGTATTCCCACAGTTGCAAAGCTCTGTATGTCCAGCTGCATTGGGATATGTATTACCAGACATGGGTACAAGCTAAGCAAGAAGTTAAGTGTATTAGAGCATGTTATTCCGGGGAGGATGCATCAAATTCTATGTGTAGCTCATGCAGCAGCTTCTTCTAATACAAACAAGATATTGTACATCATAATATGATGATGCCCTGAGCAAGCATGCTGAGGTGCAAGCTTATGCATGTGGACTAGGTAAGATTTTATTATACAATTCTGGAGATAGCTATGCCATTACTCCATATACACACAGCTCAACTGCATAATGACATATGGTGACACAGTGCCTTTTTGTCACATCTGAAGCATTTCCAGTCTCCTTCTAATGGTCTTGTGCCACCTCAACTGTCTTATTCATTAACTTCTGCTCAGGAACTGCTTAATAGTTTCCTCTCCTCTAAGGCACTCTGCATTCTACAATTATACTATACTCATACGCCTTCATCCTCAGTGTGCCTTCTGAGGATGTTATGGGATCAATCCTTTCATGGATAGCAATAGCATGCCCAAGACATCAGGGTCTATGTCTATCTTCCCTGTACTACCACCCCTCTGCTAAATCCCAAAGTAAATACTGAAGGTTGGTTGGCTGAATGAATGAATGAATATAGTTTTTGAGTATATAAGGTTTCTTTAGTAAAAGTTCACCTCTGAAACCTTCATAGTCCTCCTCCTCACTAATGACAGCCATTTGTTGTAGAAGAAAACTTTTGCTCATAGAGCTGAAAGCCTCTGCACAAGTGTTCACTGAGAGAGACAGAGGGACAGAGGGAGGGGGTGGGAGAAAAGCAGAGAGAGAGAGAGAGATTCTAATTCTAAGTAAAAGGCCTAGCATGTTCTAGGAAAAGCTCCTCAAATGCACTATCCTGCATGATCTTCAAAACAGTGCTACTGTGTAGAAGCCAAAAGCCCAGAGAGCCACGATGCCATGAGTCTTCACAAGCAGACACCCGTGTCCTGAATGCATTCTTTGGCCTTTAGTGCTCATTTCCTTCCTTTGAACCAGGCTGTCTCCAAGTTTTAGTGAATAGATACTCTCTGGTACTCAGAAAACAGAATTTCTTCCATCTGTTGCTTACAGTTGGGAGGGGCAGGCCAATTGCTGTTCAGTATACAGAGTAAAGTGTTCCAATAAACCCACTCTGCCCCTGAACTCTGTTCCAACTGGGTCAGGAGCTGCATGAGGTCAGGTCCCAAATGCTGCAAGGAGTAGGTCAAAGGCTGTGTTCATCCCAGGCCTCTTTTACAGGGTCAGCTTCCCACCAGTCACCAGTTTTAAGCTAAACCATTTTCCATATTTTGGATCATGAATCTCAATATTACTAAGGCATTAGTTTTTGCCTAATCTTTACACATTTATAAAATAGTTGTAATATCATCTAGCAGCTTGACAGCATCCCAGTTATATAGACTAGATGTTACTATTCCCAAGGAGAGATAGCACACAAAGCAAGGCAGGTCTTAAACGGGAGCACTGGGGCTTGAAGTCGCAGATCCTTATTTTGTTTTGTAAGGCAATGCTCTGATGGAAGGGGCAGACAGAATTGTCCATTCCTGAATGTATGGTGGACCACTAAATGGAAATGTCTCTCTTGAAACAGAAATGCCTAGAACAAGAGAGTTCTGCTCTCCACACTGAAAAGCAAGGCCCTCCAAACCTGTCTCCCTGTTCTCATCCGGCAGCCACACTAGTAAAACATCCTTATTTTCCACTCTTCCCTAACAACATTGTGATAGATTTCAAGGGAATGCTTTCACTTAGGAAATAGCTATTTATAAAAATTAAAATAAGAGAACAAGAGGTAAGAAAATTTGGAGCCATTGGGACAGATGCTAAAGAGCTAAGTCGGAGAACATCAGCTCCATCCATGGACACCATGTCAGCTCTCCTCAGAGAGGCAGGGGTATACATTTCAGCAGATAGCAACTCAAATCCTAAAATTCTGTTTCTGTTAGAAAATATGTTGTTGTTGTTGTTGTTGTTGTTGTTGTTGTTGTTGTTGTTTTCCCAGAGACAATTTCTGAATCTCTGGGAGATCCACACACAAGTCATCAAGTGCAGGAAACTGAAGCTGGAGTCACTAATTTGCTATTTATTGTAACAACACTGCCTGGTGTTTACACAGCACATTCCATTCTGTGATCTCCAAGAATGTTATGATCCTTTCCACTAAAACAGATGGAGAAACTAAGGCACGCAAGACCACCCACACAGTCACCTCAACGGGCCAAGAGCAGAAGCCATCTTACTCACTGGCTGCCACCAATCCCTCTGTCAGCACCACATCCATATTCATCTAACTCCCAAGGCATGGTAACAAGGCAGTGAGCTCTGCACAGAGAGATGGGCATTATCAATGCCCTTGGTATGAAGGCTGGGTCATCTGACTTGCTAACTGTTGGGTTGGTCCATGGCTGAGACCAGAGCTCAGGAAGGTACCCTGAGAATTTCCTCACCTCAAGCCTAAAGCTACATCCTTGATATTTTATCCCTTAAGTTTTGATTCCTCCAAATTATAAATATTTGGGATATGATACTTTGCATTAGTATCAGTCTGTCATAACTTGTGAATCAAACTTTTAAGCATCGGCATAAAAGTGCTGAGGAAGAGAACTAGAGGGTAATGAGAACAGAGAGTAGAGACATAGAAAAGAGGATTTTGGCAAGAGGCAGAGCACCAGAAAAAAAGCCTAGATTTATTTTGGAGCCCCAGAGATGTTTACCTTCCTTTTTAATTGATTTTCAGTGACTTGGACACAACATTTCAATTTCTACAAAGAGTCTATCTTAAATCATAAAATAATTCCTTTATAAGCCTCTCAGCTTTCTTAGATGGTGAGTTTAAGACATTCTATGTGATCCCCGAATCTTGAAGTATTTCAAAGAAATACTTGAATGATGGGTGATGAGACATTTCAAATCAGCACAGAGGTTGCCATGGGAGATTATCTAGGAGGTGA
This sequence comes from Mus musculus, assembly GCF_000001635.26. Classification (NCBI taxonomy): domain Eukaryota; kingdom Metazoa; phylum Chordata; class Mammalia; order Rodentia; family Muridae; genus Mus; species Mus musculus. Next base: position 17,776,071 of record NC_000085.6, read on the forward strand.
CAAAGGGCTTGCCTGAGCTTTGGAATATAACCAATCAGGACTGCCTCCCTCACCACATGGTTTACCTGCCCTATGGCCTGAGTGGATTGCCTAACCTTTCAGCACTGCCATGGTTTATCTATAAAATGAGGGTAATAACACTTACCTACTCCATGGGCTTATCAGGAGGATTAAGTCTGATAATATCCTGAAGGTTAAGTAAAGGCTGAGGCAGCATACGTGCTCACACTGAGAATTACAAGACACCACAGTGCCAAATCCAAATGGCTATTAACCAGGAAAGAGGAAATGGCCACTCAGACATGCTTGCTCACAACTGCTATCAAAGGGAGCTGTTTTTTAATATAGAATGCGCATGCAGGTAATTGTGAGTAAGGAAACCTAAGAGTTGTAGGAAACATAATGTAGAGGTCATGAGAGAACACCCTGAAAGATTTAGCTAATTATCCACTCTGCCTTGAGCAAGCTACCTTTCTTCTTAAGGCCTTTGTTTACCCATCCACATAATGGGAAGAGTAATGACAGATCCCACTTCTTACAGAAAGCAAGAGTTTTAAATTCTTTGAATATTGCTTCTGCATTCTCACTGAAGGCATAGTAATTTGGAGTGTGTGTGTGTGTGTGTGTGTGTGTGTGTGTGTGTGTGTGTGTGTGCGTGTGTGTGTTCTTACATAGAGAGTTGGCTTGTGACTCTCTAAAGCTCAGTTAGGCATGATAATAACATCCCTTGGCACTATCTTAAGTTCAAACTAATATAACTAATTTATAGCGAATATCTCTCTTTAGGGAGCAAGACTGAGAAGAGAGGCCAAGATAATCTGGATTCTTAGGTTAAAAAGTACCATGTCAGGGCCCAGCCAACAGTAAGGTATAAGAAGTACTTAGAGTTCTCCTCTCATTTCAATGATGGTGCTAGTACCCACTTCCGATCAGTTATCACATAATTGAGTTATATTTTAATATACACTAAAGTTTATGTAATTTAAGCTATCTAAAATGATATATGCTTTTAAAAGCAGCTTAAGGTAAAGGGAAGGCTGATGACCACTTATTTCTTGCCTACACCAGCAACTTTGTCATTCTGCTTTTGCTTTTTTTTTCCCACTGTTTTCTTGAGGTTCTCTGTACAAAGGCCATGCCTTGCAAGGCTCTGTTCAGTCCAAGGAATCACAAGTGGCAGCCAGTTATTTTGCTATCACCAAACATGTTCTGAATCCAAGTACAAAGCTGGTTACTTGTAGATGAATCTGGTACAGTCTTTTGCCTATTTTTGTTTGCCACGTTTTGGTCTTTTGGCATTGCTGTCTCCTGGTGTAAAGGCCAATTGCCTGTTGGTAATAAACTTCCTGGTTTGTGAGTATGAGTGTGTGTGTTTTGGGGGAGTAATTGTATCAATCATGATGACAGCAATCTTCAAGCATCTAGGGAGGAACAGAAGACCACTGTCCATGGGCCTGTCTGTCATTTTGCTTTATTCCCACCTTTTACTTTTTTGTCAGAAAGAAGAAAAGCAAATACAAGAGGTATCTCACTACAGGGAAACACCCAGTGCCTTTCTAAGTCATAAGCTTCACTGACTTCAGCTTCCTCTTAGGACTTTTCAAAGCCCTGTAAGTGCTCTAGGTTACACAATGTTTATGAATGACAGCCCATGCCCAGTCTATAGTAGATGATTGATAATTACTAGTTCTTCCTTCACATTATATACTGACTATCTATGAACCATAATGTCTCTCATTATGATGCAGTCAGTGTTTACTGAAGGCCTGAAACAGTTCCAGATCTTTTTTTTTTTAAAGACTTCAAACTGAATCAAATGTTTCATGATTCAGAAAGAATGTCCATATAGTGTTTCAGAAGAGATGTATGGGAAACCACTGTGAAAGGACTTCTGTGTGCTGTCTCCTGGTGTTTCTTTTTCATGACAGGCACTGCATAGACCTGCTCTCCACAGAGAGTGCTCTAGAGGACAGATCTGCAGGCCATGGCCCCTATACACTGCCTATGTTGCCCGGTGGAGGTTCTGAAACACACTTCTGTTTCTGTCATTGTGTGAAGTCTAAAGCTTCTTGATCCACGCTGCCAAACTTGTATTTCTCTCCATTAAGAGTGGCATTCTGGAGAGCCACACATTTTAAGTCTAATAAATTGTCATTGTAACAGTTGCAATTATGTGCAAATTTGATCTTGAAAGAAGCCACAGCACTGTAACTCAATAACTGTGTACCAAGCTATCACCATAACAAGGATAAAGTACCTCCCTGTCTTCTTTGGCTCTTCATCAGTTTCCATAGTGCAGGGAGTACGGGAGAGGGAGATCCAAGGATGCACTTCCTCCCCTGCCCACAATGCTCAATAACCAACTTTGGCTGCTTGTAAATTCATAAGCAGCACGGAAGCTTACAAACACAAAGACAGATTATTGATGCTACTGAAGTGTTAAAGTGACTGATGAACCTAGCATGAACATCAGTGAACATCAGCATACCTATAAAGAAAAATGCTTCCCTGGCGCCTCTCCAAGAAGATGAGCACAGGATCCACAAAGGGGAAGAATTAGACATTTCTACCAGGAAATTCCTGGTATAGTCTCATACGTGGCATTCTATATTTCTAGGAACTGGTTAATAAGATGAGTAACACCATTTGTTAACATATTCAAATGGCCCCAGGGTCTGTTTATTCTATATGAAGTTTATCACTACAATTCCTTGCTGTGCAAATGCTAAATGCAAGGTTTCTATAAGAGCCTTTTCATCCTTAATCATTAGCCCAAAGCTGCAATTGCTGCTTTCAAAAACAAAACAAAACAAAAAACAAAAACAAACAAACAAACAAACAAACAAAAAAAAAGAGGACAGGAAAACTTTGGGGATTTACTGAGACCACACAATAAAATGTAGCTCTATTCCTCACTCAGCTTGTGATAAAAACACATTCCCATATTTCTTTTACCAAAGTCTGATTATTTTAGACTACAAATTCGAAAGTGTGGGACTTGATAAATGTGTAATATCTTTCTGTTGGAAAACAGAGTAAACGAATATAACAGAGACACTACTACCTTCAACCCCAGTATAAATGTGTATAACAGGCAAGTATCTACATATACACAGAAAGACATACATGTACACCCAGAAGTATGTATGCAAGAATAAAGAAAACTACCATGCTGTCTGCTTCCCTAGAAATGTAAGAAGCAAGAGACAAGTTTTGACCAGGAAACGACTGGCAAGTGCCTTTTCCGCTTGGCATTGGTTCTCCAGACAAAGCAAAGTCACAACGTGATGATGAAAGTCACCTCTCCTCTGCCTTCAACTAAAGCCAGACTTATGGCTAAGCAACTTGATCTGGTGTAGCCACCGACATAGAGCAGCACCATGAAATATTTATTGGTGGTTGCTACTGTTTCTTAGATCTTCTCTTTCCCAATACCCTTTTCGCCAATCTCATTTGTTCTTTTCTTCCTTACCACCAAATCTTACTACTCAACAGACAAAGACAGATAATGCCTGCCTTCTTCTAAGATGAGACTGGAAATTTAAAACATTTGTCTTACCCAGGAAAGAAAACTGTGAGCTTTTTGGACCAGCAAGATAGCTTAGTGGCTAAAGGCATTTGCCGCCAAGCCTGGAGACCTGAGTTTAGTTCCCAGGAGGAACATGATGGAAAAAAAGAAACCAACTCCCATAGGTTGTCCTTTGACCTCTATACACCCAACAATAAAACACACTCAGCTAATTAAATGTATAAGAATAAAAGAAAAATGTAGGCTCTGAGCCCAGTTGTTAAAAAAAAAAGTTCCCCACAAGAAAGATATTTTAAATGATGAAATAATAGTAGTTAATGATATTTTTCAGGTTTCCAAGTCAAAATAAAAACTACAGTGTAATAAGTATTATCAACGTGTTTATAAGCTGTAGATTTCACTGTGAGAGAGACAGTAGCACAGCTTTCTCTAAATCATATAATTCATTCTCCTAACCATCACTTGCATGTGGCAATAGATTTGAGAATTTACAAACAAACAGCAAAAGGTATGTGGTGCAAATTCATGCAAAGGCAGCTTTAGGAACCAATGCTGTTCAGGTTACAGATGCTACACTCCAAACCATGTCGTTCAGCTTGTGAGTGGGCTGTCAAGCTGCAGCACCTCCATAAGCCACTGCTACTCAGCAGAGGCAGCAAAAGAGGGACACCCTTGAGATAAACAGCTTCCTGGATGAAATCTCAAAGATGCTGTATCAAAGGCAATAGTTCAACCTGACCAGACTCCTGACTGTTAAGGTTCCCTTCATCTGCCCTCCAGAAAATGAACAACTATGGGGGTGGAACACAAACTACCTAGTGGTGTGGGTAGAGAAGGTTGATGAGAAACACACGCTCATCTCCTATGAATTCTGAGGGAATGGCACATCATTTTTCCTTCATTGTGGTGGCCATCGCACAACCAAAAGCAGCCAACAACTTGCAGTATCATTGCATCAAAGTAAATTTCTCCGGAGGCGAATTAAGCAAACTAATTTTTTTAATTAGCTATTCTCACATCTACTACCATATAGTGGACAAAGTTTTCAGATACACTGTCTGTCTTTGTATGAAAACAGCTAAGTAGGAAGAGACTTGAAGGAACACTCAATGTTGGTATTTGTCAGGAACCTAAGTTTGTCCATACTCCAAGAGTGACTATCCACCTGAGTGTGACTCTTCCGCAATGTAAATTTTGCATCAGAAGGAAACTGTGAAAGCCAAAGTTAAAGTATAGGTGACAATCTTTCATGCTAGAGAAATCGATAGATATACTGAATTTACTTGAAGTGGATTAAGAATTTGGATGGATTGATGGGCAGGTTAAAACGAAGAGGTGCATAGCTGTGTGGTAAAGACCATGTGTAGAATGCTAATCATGCAATGAGGTATATGGCGCTGTTTCTTTTACTCTTTCAAAACTTTGCTGCATGTTTGCAAACTAATAAAATATTAGGGAGAAGTCAAGCTTTTGTTTTGTCTATGTGACTCAATCTATATAGCCAAGATAACCCTGGAACTTCCTTTTCTTGTTTCAGCCTTCCAAGTGCCATCATTTCCTATTCCTAACATATTACTGAGATTAAAGACTTAGAAATTATGTATAATTGCAGAATTCTGTCCATCTCATAAAGCATGTCCAACGATGGATTGCATTTAGACATGAAGTTCAGCTCTGCTTACTCCCTGATTATAAAAGAAAATTAAGTTCATATGACCATGGTTCATGACCACTGAGTTAACTCACCATCTAGGTACTGAAACTGGCTACTAGGGAAAGGGTATTGCTAACTTCAATGTCCAATTATGTAATCCAATGTTTCCCCAAAGTCTAAGCAGTACAGACAGGAAATTGAGAGCAGTCAGCTCTATGGACCCGTGACCCATCTTGTTATTGCCACTCAAGGGTTCATAGGTGCCTTTGCCCTCTCAGAGTAATTCAGCAATCTCGAGCTTGAATCCAGGCCAGCCTTCTGACAGATCCTATTAGTTATTGCTAACTGTCTCCTATGACTCAGATCTATGGAGCTGGAACTTCCTCGTCTGAAGGGATTGTGTGACAACAGGGTTACTTTTTGTGCTTTCCAAAATCTTTCCAAATTCTAAAAAGCCTAAAACGGTTGCTTCCTCCCCAAGCATACAATCTAAAAGATGACAGTTGAAGAGAAGGCTGATAGATAAATTCATTGCAAATGACCTTGGTGTGGAGGCTTTCAGGTTAACTATAGCAAGCTCCCAACCATCAGCATATACATTACACACACACATAGACACACACACAGACACAAACACATAGGCACACACTCCACAGCAGGTAACATGCACCCACCCAACACAAACACACATACACACACCACATACATTGGAATCTAAAGGTCAAGTGTGCAGAAGAATAGTCTATGAAAAAGCTTTCTTAAAGTACTAACTGAATTTTTCTTTCTACTAAACAGAATGGAAAGAGTCACTGTTGGAGGGGTCTTGATTGCTGTATTATGGGTACTATTAGAAGCAGAAAACCAATCTAAAGGCCCCATCATAGAATACACGGGAAAATAATTATGGTTATTCCATCATGTTCCTTTATAGTAATGATGTTTTTAAGGCACATTTCGTGAGAAAGGAATAAGAGAAATCTACCAACAACATACTGTTGTCATGGATACTGAGATTTGGAGAGTCCTTATTGTCAGCTGTGTTTCTCAGTATTTGGTCTATTTTCCCTACCTTTAATCTTAAAATGATTTAGGTGTAAATTGAGGTTGCTGTATTTACCAAATAATAAAGCAGGCTGCTGAGTTAAAGTTGAATTTAAGATAAATGACAAACCCTTCAGCAAAAGTATAACCGGTATTATATTTGAGACAGTCCCAAGTAGAAATTTGTTATTTTCTTTGGAATATATAAACTTGGAGTTATTTTACATGAAAGTTTTTAAAAGTACACTAATTGATGCTTTCAAACTATGGCTTCACAGTGGGGCAGTGTTGTGTGCTGGTACAGAAGCTGATGTTGAAGACTAGTTTCTAGATTCCTGCAACTGAGATCAGCAAAGAAAAGAAATGAAGTCCTAGCTTCAGGCAGGGTGCATCCCAGTGCCTTGTACAGCAAAGCTTCCAAAAATGATAGATTGGGCTTCAGAACTCATGGATGAAGGCTGTTGCTTAGCTTTGCCAGTGGACTAACAAGAGAATCAACACTACCACTAATAATTTTCACCTATCATATCTACCTTTGTTTCTATCTGATTTTTTTGTTGGCCTCTTTTAGTTCCTTTACTGACTCCACCACTACCTTCTAATATATTTCTAACTTATTAGAATGAGCAGATGTCTTTAAAATGTGTTTACTTGTTGATGACTTTTAAGATGGCCTAGTCGGCCATCACTGGAAAGAGAGGCCCATTGGACACACAAACTGTATATGCCCCAGTACAGGGGAACGCCAGGGCCAAAAAAAAAAAATGGAATGGGTGGGTAGGGAAGTAGGGGGGAGGATATGGGGGACTTTTGGGATAGCATTGGAAATGTAATTGAGGAAAATACGTAATGAAAAAAAAAAAAGAAAGAAAATATTCAATCTTTCCAAAACTACACTAAGTGCTCTGTCTCCAAAGTCTCCCAGGAACAAGAGAGCAGGCCCAGAGTAAGCTAACTATTTGCCTTTGCTTACTCCTTGGCCATTTTGGAAAGTTTATGATGTACAAGGCACGAGACTATACCTTGGTTGAATGTAGGGCTTCACCTTGTCTCTGCCACATGGAGCTCATCTTGGATACTGGAAGTCCAGGCAGGAAGCCAGAAATTAGTTATCAGCTGGGGTTTCTATACCAAGTAATGATTAATGTGGATTTTTACTACTCTGAACTCCTCCGTAACTCCAGGGACATCAGCCAAAACAGCAACTATTGCTTTATTAGCATATTTTCACAGCATTGCACTGACAAGTTACAGAACTCATTCCTTTCTAAATAGGTACACAGTTGATAGGTAAAGTTGGCCTCTAGAGTCTCTATCCATCTGCAAAGCCAAAGAGGTTAATCTCCAGTCTAAATGTAAAATCAGTTCTCGTAAGACAAGCATGTCTACCAGTGGAGTTGAATATGATAACAAATATTCTAAGTATAGAGAGAAAGTAGATGCAGGAGGTTCCTAAATGAGGGGGAACGTGGAATATGGAAATGCAATCCCAATAGCACTGTGGACTGATGGGGAAATCATAAGTGACACCTACTCAAGATGGCAATTAATGGTTCGGAATGAGCATTAAGAAATAGCTCATCTGCTCCTTGATTTCACGAGTGAAGTAGGAGCAATGAGAAGTGGCATGTTAATAGCAACTCTAAGCTGGTAGTAAGGTAGAGAGAGCAGAATACAGATATCCAATTTATCCAAGCCTCTGCCCCCTTTCTACCAGTGTTTCTCCAATGGCTGTGCATATGTCCACACTTAAAAGAAAAAAGTGCCCTGTATGCCATCAAAAGGTGATGCAAGAGAAAAATCACAGCTCCCAGCTTTCCTACTGTTTCTGTTGCTTATCTTCCTTTATAAACAACACAGTGGCACTCTTCTATCTACTGGTTCTCAAAGTGTTTCAGGGCACAGGAATATCCCCGTAAATAAGATACAAGGCAGGACTCAAACAACAAAGAAAGAAACAATCTCGGTAGATATACAAAAGACATTAACATGCTGAAGCCAGCCAATGAGACTGAGAATATACTTTAAACAATGTTTATAAGGAAAATCATCCGAAGGAGCTAACATATACTTTAAACATGAAGGAAGAGAACCTGGGTATGGAGACAAGTGCCTGGAATCCCAACACTTGGGAGGTAATGACAGAAAGGTCAGGAGTTTAAGATCATTCCCCGTTATATAACAAATTCAAGGAGACACATTGAATTCATTCTGATGTGGTAACATAGCCTTTAATTCCAGTACTTAGTAGAAATATGGATCACTAAGAATTCAAGGGTGGCTTGGTCTACATAGTAACCTCCAGGCTCATCAAGGCTACATAGTGAGACACTCCCTCAATAAGCCAAAATAAAACAAAGCTGGGGGTGGAAAAGATAGGCTCATCCACTATGCAGAAACCAAAGAAAACATACATTAGGCATGGAGAACAAGGGAAAAGATTTTATGACATAAAGTGACATAGAAAGATGAGGCTCAGTGAGATGAGAACAAAGATTGTTTCAAAGATTAAGAAAAAAGCAGGCCACAGCAGCCTTTGAAGATCATTTTTTTTAAGCTAGATTTTATTTGAAGGCCAATGGAGAGGTCATTGCAAAGGTTAATCACAGTTTTATCTTTGGAAGTTGACTCTCTAAAAATGACTACGGACAATCAAAATCAGAAGCAGAGATGATGGTGGTAGTGGAACCTGGCCAAGGATACTGTGGGATGAAACAGGCTGGTGTCAGTGCAGGGGAGAAAGGCACACAGAAGCCCAGCTCCAAAATAAACTATACTGGCATAGCAATGTACATCACTGAATGTTTCAAAATGGGAGTACAGAGAGAAGACTCATGAATGATTGTTCTATTGTCTTTAGTAACTACAGTTGTCATGATGCCATTTATGAGGGTTAAAAAAAAGGGTTGGGAGCCATGGTGAAAGATAAAAATATAGAGTTCTATACATACATTTAGATGTTGATAGTTACTAATCATTTAAATAAAGATGTCGAGTAAAGATATTATTTAAAGTTAAATAATCTCAGCATAAAGATGAGAGAGACAGTGCTGACTGGATGCCAGCCTCTCCAGAGTTTACATGTAAGGTAACAAATTATCGTCAATGACCAACAACAGGTCTAACTATTGCCATAGCCCCAAACCCTTTCCTTCCTTGTGGATGACATACATCCTCTCTAATATACCAGTTGGCCAAGGCAGAAACCGAGCAGTCATTCTTCATTTGCCTCTTTTCTCCTTCTTTTTTCTCATGGAACCTTCTAGAGAGATCTCGTTAGTGAAGAACAACAAGAAAGAAGAATGCAGAGGAATGTGTGACAAATCTCAAAAGGAAGCAAATGATGGGACAGAATGCCAAGTGCAATGTAGGGATATTTTAAAGGAAAGCTCTCAGGCAGTGTGAGGAGACGAGTTATTTACTCTCCCAGTTCTACTCCATACATAGCTACAATCACACACAGACAAGTCACTTCTGAGTCTAGGAGAATATGTCTTACATGCTTTTTGCATATTATTTATAAACTTTGGAAATGTTTCTAGAGATGTTTCACTATCCATATGGACAGACGTATTCTCATTTCCTACTAGGCTGTAAGGATTTAACCTACATTTTAATCTTTTCTTACATGTAGAACTCATGCTATTCAGTTCTGCCATAGATTTAAATACATGCCTGAGTGATGCTGACACTTCAAACAGGAGAATTTGATAGAAACTAAGAGCTCACCCTCTAAAGACAGAAGACCAAAAATTCAAAGGCTCTTTCTGCCTTGTCATATTCTTTCTCTTAAGACAGGTTTTTAAAGATGGTAGGCCAGCTAGGCCTACCTATGATCTTGCCTTAAATACATAATGTTCTAACATGTTAGAAATATTTTATCAACTATGAAAAAAGAACAGGTTTTACGGTAACTTTGCTTCCTTGTAGCTGTAGTAACTATGCAACCTGTCCTCACTGAATCTCCACCTTGTTCTTTACAGCTATCACTCCATTTCTTTTTCCCTGCTGTTTTTGAATTATCCAATTCACTCCATGTCTGTTAACCCTTCCCCCTGGGGTACTAAGAGGTCTTTGTGCAGAGCTAGTAGAAGGTTGGAAGAACCAGAGGAGTCCTCCATCTCTTTTGCCTGCTGTTTGCACACACCCAGAAGAAACACACCACAGTGCTAGACTGCCTGTTTAGCCTGTGAGTCCCCAGGTTTGATATCCAGAATTATAAGTGATTTCAATTGAAATCCTAGGATACTGAGGGAATCTGTTTTGAGTCCCACTAAGTAAACCATGAAAATGCCAGGAAGTATATTCTTCAAGCTTTCTTCCCTGCATCCTAAGAACTGACTGGTGGGATTACAAGTCAGGACAACTGTCCAATCTGCTTTCTTTGGCTCACAGAAGTCGTTAATACTTTCGAATGGCTTGTCCATATTTAATACTGGTACATGTTATTAAAGGTGGAGAACGGCAGGTGCTGGAGGACTGGAAGCTGGAGGATACCCAGGTGCAGGTGTGCATTCCTCCCTCCCCATAGCAAGGGTGGCGCTGACTCTGCTACATGCCCAGAGATTTCCTTCCTGGCCTTCTCACACCTTGTTACCTGTGCCAGCACTGTAAGCTTCAAATTTATGACCTTTCAAACAAAACTCCTATCTTCAAGCACTCTGTTACAAACACTTGGCAGCCTCGCCAAAATGGCTGAGAGATCTTTTTTAATTCATTCCTGTCTTGAGAGATTCTGGCTGGGAGCTCAACTTCCCCATCAACTAGCCACAAAAGGTACAATTTGACCCTCTGGGTTCTGACTGTCCAGACATCTGGGAATCCTGGAAGCAAGACAAAGCAAAGGAGCAAGACAGAGAGGGGGGCAAGACAAAACGGGGGAAAGATGGAAAGGGGGCAAGACAGAAAGGGGGTGGCAAGATGGGAAGAGGTCAAGACAGAAAGGGGGAGAGAACAAGACAGAAAAGGGGAAAAGACGAAAAGGGAGGAGAGGAGGACACAGTGAACTCTGCACCCACCATGCTCCTCACTGCCCTCTCTCTTCTATTCTTTCTCTGAATGTATCAGGCATTGCAAACCTATGGCTGACATGCTTTTCCCAGGAGAATGCTCAGAAATGCTTTCCAAAGCTAAAGACCGGGCTTAGATAGCATGATTACATTTCATAGCTAAAAATTTCATTGCTAAAAATGGGGCCAAAAAGCTCAAACAAGGAAGGTCCCCTCAAATCCTCTTTGCTCCCCCACACCACCCAGATCCTCTCTGCTTAACATCAGATCTAAGCCACTCTGCTTCTCCAAGCATTCTTAGGGTGTCCAGTAAGCCTTTCACTCACTGGTGCAGTGGGGATGCAGTTAAACAACCCAACGCCTCAGGGCTGTCCCAGGACAGCACTCTCGCCTTGTGGAAATACATGGGCAAAGCCACTGACTTCAGCACATCCCAGATCACTGGACAGCTGAGTGCGGACAAATCTCGGGGATGTTCTGAGACTTATAAAACCCATCTGCAGAACAAAGTCAAAGTACTACACATTATCACATTTAAGACGGTAAACTGGAACACTGATCACCCCCATGCATGCACACACACACACACACACACACACACACACACACACACACACACAGAGGCACTTACATGCTATCAGAATAAGAGCCTGCTGGGAAATGCAAACACCACATTGGCTCGTAGAGGAAGTACTTGAACTCAGCATAAGACTAATGATTAAGATGCACCAACACAGATGGAAAATTCATTTCTGACAACAAGAATAACAACAACAACAACAACAAATCACTGATGTCCTTGGGTGCTTGGGCGTACTTACTTCTCCCTAAAGGTTTCTTTACCTACAAAGTCACCTTGTAGATTGTGGGTCAACGGCTTATTTTCATGCACTTGATCTACTGGGGAATGCCAAGTGCGTGGATAGCTTATTTGCATGCCCTTGATCTAGTAGGGGATTCTTCCTAGGTTGAGCATAGAGATAACTGATGTGCTGGTATCCTCCATGGGTCACTTAAAGATCAGTTGACAATGAGAGAGTATTCTGGACTTCCGAAATGAATCTATGGTGAAATGGGAGTTGGCAGATATGAAGTTGATCTGTGCAAATTTTTTAATAACATGTAGAGGTGCAGCTGTCAATTTTGAGGCACACATACAGAGAGGGAGAGAGAGAGAGAGAGAGAGAGAGAGAGAGAGAGAGAGAGAGAGAGAGAGAGAGAGAGAGAGAGAGATCCATTAAAAATAAAACAGAGGAGAGCAAACATCTAAAACTCAAATCAGCAGAAAAGGCAGCAAGCTGGAACAACTGGAATTTTTCCATTTTTCCGACAGTTTATCTATCATTACTTCTGGCCACCCTCCTTTCCCCCGCCCTTGCCCCCCCCGCCCCCCGCCATAGACAACTCTTGAATGCTTCGTTCTTATCAGAGGAAATGGCTTATGTACAAATGTCACAAACAAGGCAGTATGCTGATGACTGGAAGCCTTGGCCTTAATCCTGGGCCACCCTGACCTGGAGACAGTTGCTTCTCCAGGAGAAAAAGCCAAGTGTTCTCATATTCACACAGTGGTTGCATCACCGTTGACGTACCATTCTGTGTTTCAGGAAGGCAAAGGGAAATGCAGTGCTTAGAAACTAAGGTAAGCAGATTAAGATTAACAAGTTAAATCTCTTCTAAGTTAAATACAGAAGCATTTTTCCTTATTTCACATGGACTTCATTATCACACTCAGATCTGGAAACACTCTCTGCCGCAGAGCCATGGGGGCTATGCCAGTACTGCATAGGAGAGAGATGGGGCTGAATGGGAGGAGCCTGGGGTTTCATGACGTCATTTGAGTGTGCCGCCATACATGTGATGAGGGAGGCCCTGCTCCCTGGCTCAGTAAGAAAGGTCTCCTTCTAATCCTAGTCTGTAGTACAGGCTGAGCCTGCCCTGGATTCAGATAATTAATTTATAAGAGATCTAAAAATGAGAAAAGAACTAGAAAAGACAAAAGACAGATAGGCCAGAACTTACCAGATAAAATTTAATACGAAGGGGAAAAAAAAGCTATTCTCATGAGATATATATACACATATACGCAGAGCATAGCTATCTAATGTAATGTCTGTTTATACTTAGATATTTTTCCCTTAATATGCCCTACTTCTCTAATTGAAAACTTGTGATTTAAGTTTTCTTTTTCTTGGAAAAGATGAAAAATAAAAGAACTCTCCCCTGCTCCCCTGTTCTGCCCTACATGTGCCTGGAAAACAGGACCCATGGGAGGCTTCTACACAATGTCCTATAGATGGAGCCTTCTGAACTCTATTACTCGCTGCCATATGTTCTGAGATAGTTGCTAGTTGAACCAAGAGCTCACCGCTTTGACTAAACTTACTGGCCAGAGAGCCCCTAGGTGCAGCTATCTCTCCCCACCCCAGCCCTGGGGTCACAGGCATGTGTCACTCTATGTGGCTTTTATAGGTACAAAGCATATGAATGATGGTGTTCATAACTTTGGCTATGGCTGGCAAAGATGTATACACAGATTAATTAATAAACTCTCAGAGGGGCTAGAGGGGTAGCTGCACATACAAGTGTCTATACAGCTCTTACACAGGACCCAATTTGGCTCCCAGTACTCATGCAGGGTAGATCACAAGCCTCTGCAACCCCAGCTTTAGGGTATCCGACACCCTCTCTGGACTCCTTGGATACCTGCACAGACCTACACATTAACACATATACACATCATTTAAAAATTAAGTACTTAAAAAGGAAGAAGCTATACGAATGAGAGTAGACTATTGTTTCAAAAGAGTTTACTTCTCTGGAGAATGATTGGTCACTTAAAACAACAACAACAACAACAACAACAACAAAACAGAAAACAAACAAGCAATAAAATCACACCAAAACAAACAAACAACAACAACCCAGGATGATGGCTTGAAGGCATGACTCTGTGGGTGAAGTCACAAAGACACAGTCTCAAAGTCTAGCCAAAAAAAGCAAGCTCTGAGTTCAATGAAATACTATCTTATAAACTAAGGTACAAAGTAAAAGGAAGAGCTAATGTTAAAAGTAAGAAGATATGACCTTTGGCTTCTACATGCACAAGCAGAGCTAAGCATGCTTCTACAAGTGTGTATAACACACACACACACACACACAGAGAGAGAGAGAGAGAGAGAGAGAGAGACAGACAGACAGAGAGACAGAGAGACAGAGAGACAGAGAGAGTGGAAAATGTATTGTCCCACTGCCTTAAAATGTGCCAACGCTTCCTGCCAGGCTATGTTGTTATTATACTAGTGCTGTCATCTCAGAAGTCTGTGAATCCCTGTCATTTAAAATGATAATCACAAAGCCATGTTACTGTGTAGGAGTCAAAGCTATTCTTGCTCTCAAGGTTCATGTGCCCCAGCTGACCACACAACCTTCTTAGAATCAAGAGGGTTATTCTCACAATGTTGCTCCTTTGGCCTTTCCTTATTTGGAACCCTCTAAGTAATCGCAGAAGAAGCCATGCAATTTAGTAGGGCAAACAAAGCCTAGACTTTTTGGTGTGTGCACCCCTTCAACCAACCTGCCATTTTCCCTTTCTTGAGAGGGTGGTAGTTAAAAGTCACACGAAGTTAACATCACTGATGTCCTCCCTAAAGCCATTTCCCATAGTCCAATCCCACAGATGCAAAGGAGTCTACCCCGACCTTCATCCCTGATTCTCAGGATTTATAGGAGTTTGAATTGAAGGTATATATTTGTATCTCTCTTCTGAATGTTCAGGAAATATCCATGTGTATGTGTGTGACTGTCTGTGTGTGCACAGATTAAGATGAGAAGGACACTGGACAGCCTGGGGAATCCAGAAAGCTACTTTTATAGCTTCATTCTAAATAGAGTGAGTTTTTTGTTTTGTCTTCTTAAGTTTGAAAAGAAAAAATGGCTAAGTGAGCCTAAGCTTGTCAAGGGAGTTTGCCGAGAAAAGCACCTTCTATCTCCTTTCCCCCCAAACCCCAAATCTGAGAAGCATCATCCTACCCTGGGGGTGTCTGAAAGCTGCTCAGGGAGAACCAAGAGGTACCCTAGAGCCTGGCATGGGGCTGGAGACACTAGGGATTCAAGAAATATCCAGTGAACCAGTGGGAATAAAAGGGGTAGAAACTCATTTCTGTGCTAGTCTGAGTGACAGTCATAGGCTGACCTGAAAGGCTGGAGATTAGGGCATATAGCCCTACTTTTTGGCATCCCTTTTATTGAGGAGACAGACTGACACAGGAGCCACCGAGTGTCCTAACTGGCCTTGCACTCCTGGAGTCTTTGAGGAAGGCTGGTGTTCAGGTACTGAATGTCCCTGGATCCAAGGTGTCTATTGGATCATACGCACACTATTTCATGCATAGAGATAAGAAAAAAAGAAAACCAAGATGCCTAAGATAATTAAGTATGGAAATAGCTCCTTATGTAGTAAATTCTCCGGTAAACAATGTCTCAACACATTCCGTTCCTAACTGGCAAGCCAACTTTTCAAATTCACGTGAACTTTGTCCATGACATTTTAAACAGAAGTCATGCTAATTGCCAAAGTTCAAGATCATTGCTCAACAGATGAAAGAAATGTGACTGCTTTAAAAGCATAGCAAAATCAAACTGTCTCAACAGATTACCTCTCCAGTAGAATTACTCTAAATAGAAATAAATATGCACACATCATCTGCAGGCCACTGAAGTAAAGATATTAGAGGATGTCTCTCTGTCACACAGAACGGGGGGGGGGGCCTGAAAGAAGTGTACTTTCTCTAACTATTGAAATATAATTTCACAGTCATGAACATTGTGCCATAGTATCCCAAGGAAATATTCCAAGGCAAATTTAAACAGAGTGTGGTGGTTTAATGAAAGCAATCCCCATAGGCTTACAAGGAGTGGAACTATTCAGATATGTGGCTTTGTTGGAGTAAGTGTGGCTTTGTTGAGGGAAGTATATAACTGGGGTGGGCTTTGTGATTTCAAATGCTCAAGCCAGGCCCAGTGTCATTCACTCTCTTCCTGCTCCCATGCCAGCCTATCTGGATGTCGAACTCTGAACTACCTCCTCTCCAGCAGTATATCTACCTGCATGCTGCCATGCTTCCTGTCATGAGGATAATGTATTAAAACTCTGAACTGTAAGCCAGCCACAGTTAAGGATTTTCTTTATAAGAGTTGCTATGGTCATGGTGTCTTTTCACAGCAATGGAAACCCTAACTGAGATACAAACTAAACCATGGCCCATAACAGAAGGCCAGACTCCAAACCATACATTGAATTGCACATCCATGTAAGAGCCTTTTTAACAAGGAATATAGTTTTCCAAGAGTTTCTATATGAGGCTGCTATGCTGGCTGGCAGGAAATTGTTTATTGATTTATTTGAGAATGAGTTCCATGGCAAACCAAAGTCACATGAAGGGGAAGAAGCAAAATAGCGTAATTACTGAATTATGTACCATAATAAACTCAAAGAGGATGTAAGATATGCTGCCATGGCCACCTCTGCTTCTTCATTACTCAGCACATCTTGGAGAACTGATTTTATGGAGGTCAGCTTCTTCCTCCAACATAATTAATAAGGACAGTTACTTAACTTGATGTCAGTGTCATAGTTACTGTCTCTTACTTTGTCCCCAAATCTTCTTAGTTTCCCATATCTTATGCCAAAGCCACCTCACGTTATCACATGAGTTTGAAATGAATTCAGTACTGGTCATTACTTCCTTGTACAGTCTTCCAAGACTACACTGCTTCACAGGCCCAAGGGACCAGGTGTAAGAAGAAAATGGATGAGTCTCCAAGAGTAGGAGCTGGCTTTTGTTCCTGTGGATGCAAGCACGCTTTCTGTCCCAGACATAGCTTGATTCTAGACTATCAATGCTAAGAAAAATAGCAAGTATAAATATAAGTCAATAGTGCCTTAAGAGTCCTAGGGGGGAAAAAATCACCCATGGAGCTCACATATCTAAAGCTGCATGCATAGAGAGAGATGGCATATTCTTCTCCCATTAGACATATTCAACTGATCTCTTCTCAAGCTGTGCCCGCTCTCAATTATGCATAAAAGCTTATGCCTATAGCTACACCTGAGATGCTCCATACGTGGGATGACTATGGCATGTCAGTAAAAATCAAGCCAGTGAGTGGTGTGGTCTCTCACAGGGCAGATAGATACTGAACCCAAGGATACTGTGACAGAGGTGGAAATAGGAGCCTCATGCCCAGTCACTGGCTGCTAGTGTTATTGCCAATGAAAAATGCAGCATTGCTTCTTGGTCCCCATCCAACTGGGTGTTCTTACCTTTGGTTCCATTGAAATGAAACTGTGGGTTCCTCTGCTCGAGAGAACAGACCTTTTAATGGTCCTACTATGGTAGAAGTGATAGTAGTCCTTCAGTGCACCGATCTGCGGGACAAGGTGGGAAGAAGACCAAAGTAAATACGTTAATTTCCATGTCTTTTTGTTGTTGTTAAAATAAGAACACAAAACAAAATGGCCCATAAATTATGCAGCTGCCTGATATACTTAAATGTCACTTGAACCTTGGTGGTCACTTTTCAAAAGAAGGACATCCGATATGAAATATGAGTGTCCTTGAGGCGGTGACTGCAGAGCTAACGATTCTATTGGGGCAGTTAGCTTCTCCATATCGCCTGTTTAATGTTTAATTTATATGCAGCATTTTAAGTAATGCTATATCAATCTATATCCAAATGTGGGAAAGAAGGAAGAAGTCAAATAGCTCGCTAGTTATAAAAACACATCGCATTCTGTTTGCCGTGAGAACTGGACAATGAAGGGCGCCGACAGGTTATTTATAACATTAATTTGAAACATGTCTAAAACAGTTGATCATTCATAGAGATATCAGCACTACTTAGATCAAGAGACAGAAGGCACAGCCCTCAAGTGGAGTGGTACCTCCAGAACAATCTTTGAGCTCAGTTTCTAGGGATAAATGGCTTTATCTACGTTACCTTACATTCTTTTCTTTTAATATGATTTGGTTTCCTCATTTTTATTCTTTCTTGTTAAAACCAGTAGGTCTATAAATATGCCTTGCCTACTTTGAAAACAAATGGACAAAATGTTCAACCACTTATTCTTGTATCAGGGGTTGGGATAGTGCTTGATATACAACATGAAGACCGAAGTCTGGATTCCCAGAAAAAAAAGTACAAGTTAGAGATGCCAGCATGTAGAACCCCAATGCCTAAGGAGAGGAATGCAGAGACACCAGAATCTTTGAGATTTGCTAGCCAGAGCTGGGTGTGGTGGCGCACGCCTTTAATCCCAGCACTTGGGAGGCAGAGGCAGGCGGATTTCTGAGTTCGAGGCCAGCCTGGTCTACAAAGTGAGTTCCAGGACAGCCAGGACTATACAGAGAAACCCTGTCTTGAAAAACAAAACAAAACAAAACAAAACAAAACAAAACAAAACAAAACAAAGAAGAGATTTGCTGGCCAGATATCCAACTAGTTTAGCTGATCAGTGAGTCCCAGGTTCACTGAGAGACCCTGTTTTAAAATGAGGTAGAGATGTAAAGACAAGATGGCTCACCAAAGGCAAGCTCAATTACTGGGATTTGATCCCTAGAACCCATAAAGGTGAAAGAAATGAAACAAGTTTATAAAGTTATCCTCTAGTATCCCCCACCCCACTATGATACTCACACACCCCTCATCCCCTACCTACAATCACACATAAAACAATAATAATAAATAAATTTGTAGTGGAGAACAACCGAGGGAGGCCATTCCTGACCTCTTTATATACCTGTCTCCATGTGTTTACACACACACACACACACACACACACACACACACACACTATGGATCACCCAGTGAGAACTGAACCCTACCACACAGGCAGGGCTTATATCTAGTATCTTATTTCAGCTGATACCCCAGCTGAACAACACATACTCTTGAGCCTGTGTTTCCTTCTCAGGAAAATTGGATTTTGAGCTAGTTAATTTCTAAGACCACTGCACTGCTCATATTCCATTCTTTAACAGTGACACTTTCCTTGCTTCAGGCAAACACAATAAATGTCTAATTCTCTAGACACTCATGGCTCTACACTACAGGAATGACCACTGTGGTGATGTTGTCCAGCTGGTACAATGTAGACCTTGGGCTTTCTTAATTAAAATGTCATTGGTCCAGGTTAATTTTTTTTTCATTATAAAAGGGTGTTTTCTAAGGTCCATTTCCTTGTTGCACTCTCATTACATATTTTGTGTCATTTAGACATTGTCTCCTTGTGGGACTTTGTGATGTTGTAGTATCATTAAAACTCGAGAGTAAGCCTGAAGCCTCACATTCTTTTTTATTCAAATGGAAAACATCCTGATCTACAACAACCCCTCAAAAAATAAGTGAGTATAAAACCAAGGGAGTCCCAACAAGTCCTCCATCTTAGTGCTCCTCAGCAAGAGGAACAGGCAGTGAGTCCTCCGGCTCAGTGCTCCTGTGATGGAAGCAGGAGCAGGAAGAGGCCATAATTTGCATCCCCACCTCTGAGCATGCCCAGGAGGACACCCTGGAAGGTGTTAATGTGCTGAAGCTTTAGGACTAGAATTTAAGTGTGGATGCAGAATTTTCTAAACAAAAAAATCTAAAACTCTTTATCACACATAGCTTAGTGATGTTCTCTCTGAGTAGCTATAGCAGTTTGAAGCAAAGGACACGTGTACCCTGGGGAGGAACCTTAAAGAACTGACCATAAGCAGGCATGGTGGAGGAATGAAAATCAGGGTTACAGGGTGAATTTAAGGAGAGCTGGGCTCTATGAGATCTGGTCACAAAAATACAAAAACAAAAGCAAAGAATCTTTGCCAGTGGGGAGAATGCCAATGTGTTTACTATCACAATGTCTCTACAAAGAAACTGTTATAGAAAATGGCTGGATTTGAACCAATTATTAAGCTCAAACTGTATGAAATTCATCCTGAGAAAATTCAAACCCTTGGAGCCCTTTCCAGTACAGACTGGAATCCCAGTCTAAGCCAGTATGTAGGGAGTGGTAAATAGGATCTTCTGTGTCAACATAAGTTGATTTTGGACCTTGGATAAATCCTTTAGGCTTTTTCTAAATTGTTTTTCTCAGTGGGGAACTGAGAAGTTCATAGGAAGTAGAGTAGGCAGACACTGGTCTTCAAAGTACACAAGGAATAAGATAGCATGGAGGAAACTAAGGAAATCAGTTCAGTGGGGAAAGTACTTCTCAGACAAGCATGGGGACCTGAGTTCAAATCCCAAGATCTCATATAATGACTGATGCTGTAATACACATCTGTAATTTCCAGTGCCTCTACAGTTAGATCAGTTGCAGAGACAAGAAAATCTCCATATAATAGCTTGGCATACACAACAGTTTATAAGAGAACCTGCCTCAACAAGGGTTGTCTGCTGACATTACACATCTACTGTGGTAGACACACACACACACACACACACACACGAAGTTTTTAAAAAATAAATATTTACAGGTTGATATGGCAAAATGGACATTAGACTCTGAGGTGTCTGGTCAAGTCACTGCTTGGCAGATAGTCATTGTTGGAAGCTTATTAGCTTCGCATCTCTCATCTCTTCTAATTCATCTTTCACCTCTTTTCCCTTGTCAGGATTACTTTGGCCTACACTGTCATTAGCTCTTTTCTTCCCAGCCCTCACTGGCAAAGACCAAATGAAGTGATGACACACTGCTCTAGGTATGTAGGCAGTGAAGGTGGTTATGCAAGTATAAGGTGAGATGAGGTTTGAAGAGACTAAACTGCATCTTAACTTTGGACACCATCTGTCTATTTCCAGAGGTGCATTTTGCAGATCATCGCCTATAAACAGATGTCAGAGCCAACTCTGTAAATATTCAAAACACCCAGCTGCCATCAAAAGGTCATTAATCATACACAAGTAAAAGTAGTTTCAACCCCAAGATATAGTGAGTTAAAAATAAAGAGAAGCACACACCCTATTATATGGTGCAATTTTTGCAAAGAGGAAAAAGGAAGAATTTATAGTTGTATAGTATATCGTTGTAAAAATATTTTTAAAAATAAAATTCAAAAACCCAAGGAGACCTTCCTTTCATTGTTTATGCACATAGCTTTTTTTATGATTAAAAACCCTCATTAAAAATTAAAGAAGTGTCTTTGAGACGTGAACAGGGGAAAGTGCAGAAACTCAGAACTGGTTCAAGTCCTGAGAATGTGTGTCTGGAATGCAAAGCTACAAATGTGAAGGCTGAATCCTACCCAACTCTCCCAAAGGTCCGGGACTATCACCCAGATGGTTAGGGGAAATTCCCAGAGTCAGAGGACAGAAAGGACAAGTGAACTCAGAGTAGCTATTGTTGCCTACACAAGAGCTGCCCAAGATCTACCCAGTCAGCATTCCTCATGAAAGGAAAAGGCACTCCTAAGCTCCACTTCTTGATGAGGAGTTACTGGTCACTAAAGACTTTCATAGAAAGGAGAGTCAATTTCTTTAAGAGTGTGGTCAACCTCCAGTGGATGGCCTCACACATGGGACAATAAAAACAGCACAAACTTCACTCTTGTTTGGTTATTTAAAAACAACAGCAACAAAAACCAGGATATAAAATTGGGAGGTGTACAGGGAGTAGGGGAGGATCTGAGAGGAGTTGGCAGGGGAGGGAGTGGGGGGTGAAATGAGCAAATAGCATATATATATATATATATATATATATATATGTGTGTGTGTGTGTGTGTGTGTGTGTTTGTGTGTGTGTGTGTGTGTACATGTACGTGTATGTGTATATATGTATATAATTCATATATGTTATAAATCTCTGATAATAAAAATATAACAATAGACCTATTTTTCTTAAAAAAAAAAAAAAAAACAACCAAAAGAACTGAAATAGCATACACACAAATCCCAGGAATTTTTCCAGGGCATATATAAGTTCCACGTGACCAATACAAGACTACATCTACCTAGGGCACCAAACTATGCAGCAGTAAGCAATGCAATTCTTCCCTACTCATTCTACGACTAAACTGTGTGGTGGCACTCTGTAGTTCTTTGGACGATGCTTCATTTACTAAAAGCTAAACTTGTGCCAAGGATCTTACTCCTCTCCTAGATATTATCAGATTTAGCCTAATCCCCAAGAGTTCTGGAAGCTAAATATCATTAGCTCTAATTGACTTAAGAAGCATCAAGAGCTCTGGGAATATCCAAACACATACTGCTGTGATTAAGTGCTTGGTAAATATCCACTAACATCATGGTGAGCCTAGTTCAGTTCTGCCATGGACTCTGTGAATGGCCTCAAATGATGCAGTGCAGCATCCTTCTGGAAGGTTTTCCTGAAGTGGGCAACTATGATGCTAAACTCCACTTGTACAGCAAGCAACCAGACATGGCACTGATCATAAAGCAAGCATCATCAGGCCTATTCTTGAAGAACCTGCTCAGGACTATGACAGAGGTCTTAGCATTTGCTTCCTAGCAACCTGAACACTCTCCGATACTTCACAGGTGATGATGCTTTTGCCATTGTTGTTTTTTGTAAAGAGTGATACCTGTGGTTATACATACAGTTATACATATAGGTGCTTCCTAATCCCTTAGCTTTCTGATTGTGGACCGGGGTATAACTATGAGAAAAAAGTGCAGTAGTGAAAGCTTGATCCTCCTTGTTTCTTCTGTTTATTAATAGAAGCACCTTCTAAACTAGCTGACCACAGACTGCATTCTCTATTGTAGGCTCCTCTGACAACTCCAAAGTGGACCTGCTGGAACTTCTTTAAAACTAGCTATCCCTTTAAACAATCAGCACAAAGATGCTCTACTGAATAACTCCAGGGCCATCACTATTGGCAAAGATGAGACACAAGCTCCTGGATGACCCACTGTGTCCACTCTGTCATCCTATAGATGACAAGGTGCTGCTCATGCAACTGAAGCACTCTCATCTCTCAGATACTTCTTATGTTAGCTGGAATGATCATTACAAATGCACCATCGGTGCAAGCTTGTGCCATACCCCTGCCTAAAATCCTCTTGTAGCTTCTTTTGCTCTTAAATAATATCAGTCAGTCTTTCATGATATTTCCAAAGGTCAGTCAGAACAGGAATATCATATAAAGCACACTTATACAGGAGCTATTTGTTATGCTTTAGCTAACTCACTGAATGACTATAATCAGGACCTGCAGGATCTGGCCCTGTCTCCCTCTGCAGTCTAACATCTTGTTGCCATTTTCTGGATTCCAGCCATGTTGGCCACCTACCTTCAGTTCCATGACTCAACTATGCTGACACCTCCATCAAATCGCGCCCTTAACACCTCTTTCTCATCCTTTATGCCACTCCCCAAAATGAGGTAACAGCTCTGTTATATCATTTTGGAACCATAAAATGTGCCTGTAGTTAAGCCCTGATTGGCACAAGTATCACTCTAAGACTGGTACCTCCTCATCTGCCTGCATGCTCCATTGAGGCTGTAACATGTCTGTTCTGAGCCCAACACAAACAGGATCATAGAAGAGCTTGCTATGATCTAAAAGGCATAAGCACCAAATTGCTAAAGCCATATACAATAGAGCTCCATATGGTTCATAATCTCTAGTTAAGTCTATCCAACTGAGACTGATTTCAACAAAAATGGCTTTACTTGGCCTTAACTGAGATACTGAGCCTGCCAAGGTTATGTGATTGTGACAACTGTGGGTTGAGACACCGTTGTTTCCAAAACAGCAGCAGAAGGAATGATGTACATTGATCCAATTATTTTGTTTCATCCAAACAAAACAATTCATCGCCTTCCAAGAAAAAATACATGCATGCATAAGCATATTTATTTTGCATTTATTAATATGAATGTCCCTTCTTGGCAAGACATTTGTCTTTTATACTCTTTAGATAGAACTGATCCTGCTGAGGGCATTTACTAAACATTAAGAGGAAAAAAGCTGTAATATGTCATGAGTTATTTTTAAAAAGACATGAAAACTAAACAGTAATATTATCTACAAGCATCTCCATCTAGGTTCTCTGGGGCAATGGAAGACAAAAGATGAGTGTGTTTATGTCATATAAAAGAAACAGGGACCAGAACAGGGGACAGAATATGACTGATACAGGAACACTGTATAAATATTTCAGGAACAAATGGAATATATGAAGTGTGAAACCAAAAGCAGACATATCAAGGCCCAACCTTCCCACTGAGTAAAGGAAAAGAATAATGACCCTGGCCCTTAAAAGTGCATGTTCTACACAACTGTGCACATTCTGTTCTGCCTAGCAACCAGCTCTGCTAAGATGAATTTCATTCTTTGTTCCCAATTCTCTCAAGATGAAAGTGCCATCTTTTGAAAGTAGCCTCTTACTGTGGTACCCAGAATGTCCTTACCACTATATTCTCCACAACAAAGCATATTCTGTAGAAAGGATTTCCCACTCTATTTTATAGTAAAGTATGAATAACTGACTACAGAACTCAGAATCTTAGTTTTTCCAGGCACAACTGTATTTGATCAGAAAAGTCTGAATGAAGCAAGATAGTTGAGCCCAACCACCAGGGGTAATTTGTTTAAGCTCTTCAGTTCTAACACCAGGTGAGAGCATTCCACATATCCCTGACTCCTCCCATCACAGGCAAGATACAACATGTCAAGTGGGGTGTGCTAGGCCTCACTCATGTGCTGCCTTTGTTCCTGATACAGAACTATGTGGCCTTCCATAGAGTATTAGTCACCAATATTGCCTTCCACCTGTGCTCATAGTTAAACATTATCAGCATCGTCTCCCTGCAAATGGTTTATATTGTCCCTCTACCTTGTAGAAGCCTGCCCAGGCATGATACATGCCCTGCAGTGGGAACCTGGACAATCCCAGGAAAGCAGATACCCAGTTAGAGCACCCTGGGCTACCTGTCTGCTCTTGCTTCTTAGGTTAACAGATTTCTCCAAATTCTGCATTTCCTTTTTTGAAAAGTAATTTATTATACCTCCATCCCACACATTAAAAGAGTCAGATACTGAAATAGACATTGCACAAAAGACAACATACCTATTGCATCCAAACAAGCACACACACGCACACCAAAAAGTTAAAATGAAAATGAAAATATCATGATAACTGCACAGTATCAGCATGGCTAAATAGGAAAGGCTGACAATGCCAGGTTCTAAGAAAACCATTGAACATCAGAATAATACATTGTAATCATGGAAAATAGCTCATTAACTCTGGAAAAGTTTGAAAATTTCTTATAAAACCTTCCTTATAATCTACACACTTTCTAGGAATTTACCTACAGGAAATATATTCCAAACAAAAAAAATCTACACACAAATATTTCCAGTCCGTTTCTTAATCAAAGCCACAAAGTAGAAACAGTCTACAAACAGCTAAATAAGTTATGACATATCCATTTAGCTGAAAGGCACCCAGGCTGGACATGGCATTACATCTGTAACCCTAGGACTTAGAAGATGGAGGCAGAATGTTCAGGGCTCAAGGCCAGCCTGAATGACATAGAAAGCTCAAAACCAGCCTCAGACCCTTGGTCTCCATCATGTAGCCCTGCTTGGAGGCAGTCATGGATGGCAGAAGCAGGTACTGGAAGCAGGCTTTGAAGGATACAGCCCAGCCCCACTACCAAGAGAATAATGTTTGATGATATACCTGGAGAATGCCCTATGGTATGCTCCCACTATCCCCAAACAAGCAATGCCAGCCAACAAGTATTCACTGACAGGACAGACTAAAATCCCCAAACTGTAAACCAAAACAAACCCCACCTCCTTATGCTTGCTTTCAGTCAGGTATTCAGTCACAGCAATGAGAAAGTAACTGAGAAAAAAACATAAAAGTTGTACAGAAACCAGACACAGTACTCTATGCTTTTAACCCCAGCACTTGGGAGTCAAAGGCAGCTGAATCCCTGTGAGTTTTGAGGCCAGCCTGATCTATACAGTGAGTTCCAGGACAGCCAGAGCTATACAGTGAGCCCTTGTCTCTAAATAAATAAATAAACACATACATACAAACCACAGCAACAACAACAAAAAGAGTTGGATGGAGTAGGGATGTTTTCTGAGATTAGTTTCAGAAGATACAAAAAGAAACTGTTGCCAAGTGCCCCCAAGAGAATTTCTTGTAGTCTATAGAAGCAAGATAGCTGACATATGCCCATTTCTATTACAATCCCCAGGAAACTTATAGTAGTGTCTCTGTGTTCATAAGAAGGAGCATCTTCGAAGGGCTACAATGCTCCAGACAGAGTCTAACTTAAACAAACATGCCCCCCCCCCCAGCACCAGTACACAGATGCCAACACACGCAGCAACAATACAGAAAAACCTTTCTTTGACTTTAATTTCAAGTGCATTGTTCAAATTTCTCTTGTGATTTCCATTCTCAGTTACTTCAGATGGAAGCTAAGTGTTTGAGCTCCTCAGAGAATGACACTAGAGGAAATAAATAAAGAGCTATACTATTACAGTGATTAAAAACAACAAGAAACCTTCCAGATGCTCAAAGGGAGATGCGCCCTCCTGATGATTTCAGATGTATAACTTATCTCTAAGATAGGCAGATATACAGTAGGCTAAATAACAGGTCTTCAAAACATCTACGTTTTAATCCTTAGGATGGGGGGAAGTGATGCCTAATTGGATAAGAGAACTTAATATACATAATTAAGCTATACATCTGAAGATGGGGAGAGTGTCCTGGAGTCTCTAGTGGCTTAGTACATCACAAGAATCCTTATAAAGAAGAAGTCAGGCCATGCCTATAATCTCAGTATTTGAGAGGTGGAGGCAGAAGATTTAGAGGTTAAAAATAAATTTGAAACTACCTTAAGTTTATATGAGATCCTGTCTCAAAATAACACAAATAAGGGTAATGTCAGCAAAGTAGTTAGAGAAGAAATGAGACAAAAACATGAAAGCCGGGAAGAAAAAGAGAATGCCTGAATGGTAAAAAAGTCGGAAGTTTGAACTTGATGATGGAAGGAACCTCAAGCCCAGAGATGAAGGAACTCTAAAAAGCTAGAAAGGCACTTCTGAAACTTCTAAAAGGTGAGCAAATGTTCCCTGATACCTGATTGAGGTTAGAACTTCTGTCCTGCAAGAGGGCAGTGCTCTATTGTCCAAACCCACTAAGCTGTGGCAATTTGTTATAGCAAAATCAGAAAGCTAATGTGAAGTTGAAATGGAGCCTCTTAGATGCCCTTGTGCTGCAAAGCAGCCCAAGTAGATAAGTTATGTATATATGTATGTATATATATGTATGTGATCCTTTTCGTTCTTCATAGTGTTAAGAACTCTCTAGGGTATTCAGTTATCAATTTCCAAATAGCTATGACAATACAATTGTGGGCTTAATAACAATCATGTATTCTTAGAATTTTAGTGTTGTCTCGGTTCATCTCCAAATAAACAGAATCCCAAAATAAAGAACCTGTCTCAGAGGAACAGAACTAGCAAACGGCTTTTTGATTTTCTTGGTTCAGGCTGGCCTCAGACTCTCTATGTCTCAAGGATGAGCTTTGTGCATGCTAGGCAAGCGCTCTACCAAGCCACATGTCAAGTCCTGGCACTTTAACTGTGACTGACAGTTAGTTATTCGCAGGGTTTTAGAAAGCCTTACTCGTCTCTGCAGGCTCGCTCATCCTACCCCAGCTCCTTTTACCCTCTCCAGCATGAGGGTTCATTATTTTGTCCCTAAGCTACCCATAGGAGTAAACTAAATCCTCCTAGTCCATCTTGATAGCAGGGTAGCAATTATAAACAGAAAGCCTACAAATCCTACACACTCAAGAAGCACGTGACAGTTCTCACCAAGGAAACCGAAACAGGTGGGAGGAGCACCAAGTCTTCCTAAGTTCAAGTGATCAGCCTAGAGTTTGCTCTCTTATACACACCAAAGACATGTGATTTACCCCAAACAAAGCAAAGGCTCTTGAAGCTAGGAAGGTCCTTAGTTAGTGGTCACTTTATATTGCTATGATAAACACCTTGACAAAAAGCACTTAGAAAGGAAATGGTTTATTTCATCTTACCCAGATCAAATTCCATCACATAGGGAAATCAGAGCAGGAACTCAAGGGACCTGGAGTCAGGCACTAGAGGAGAGACCACAGAGACACACTGCGTACTGGCTGCTCAGTCATCTTTTATACAACCCACGACCACCTGACCAGAGATGGCAACATCCACATTGGCCTGAGCCCTCCCATGTTGATCACTAATTATGAAAAAGTTCTACAGATATGCCCACAAGCCAACCTGGTGGAAGCAATTTTTCAATTGAGGTTCCTTCATCCCAGGTGAGTCTAGCTTGTGTCAAATTGACCAAAATTAGGCCTCAGAGCAGGTGTATGGTCTGATTTCCATCCTACACACATGAGTCAACTCTTCTTAACCTACAAGGTACTGTATTTTCTGGGGCAGTCTAGTTTCTAGAAAGTTATCCCCAGGAACCAACATAACTCTTGTCTCAAGCCTGTACCATAGAGCACACTTCTCTTAAGCCAGAAAGCCAGGACAGCTCACTGGGCCTTTCCCATTTCTGGATGGGCATCCAAGTTCCTCCACTTTGCAAAGCTTTTCCAAGTTATGTCTCCCAGAAAGGCCAACATCTGGGATGTCTCTGCATAAAGCTTTGAGCCTAGAACCTTACACATGCCAACTCTAACTAGCACCATGGAGTCAGGATGGAGACACTGACACCATAACCTCCCTTGGCCAAGACTTCTGGCAAAAAACAGCTTACAACTCAGTATTTTCTATCAGAGTCGACAGAACAGTACCCATAAATCCTCTTAAACTTGGTTCACCACCATTCAGTATTTTAATTTCCTAAAGGTAAATGACAGAAATTGGCACTTGCTCGGAATGCTGTGTTTTACTTTCTATATTCCACACTATTATAGCCTGTCTAGACATTCATTTATTTATTGAGTGTTACTACATGCCAAGCCCAGATCCTTAGACACCACAGACTGAGAGAACCATGCAGAAGACCTGCCAGTGTGAGAGAACTTTGACAGGCTTCCATCAACCCCACTGTGTCAGCTCCAAGTCTGAAATTGATGTCTTCACTACCAAATCGGAATGTTTCCCCCAAGACAGCTCGAATACATTTTCATACTTGTGTGCCAAAGAGGAAAGGAATGAACTCAGTGTTCAACTCCCAATATATTTGTAACAGTTCTTAGGCAGGACCTGGAAACGACCTCTCATTCATTTTCTGCAACATGAGTAATTATAGTCTACATATAAAGTAATCTCTGAACTACATTATTCTAAAAATAACAATTAATACTATATTTAGCCAGCTATTTCTTTTTTTATTTAAGTGTATTTTTAGCAGCTCTAGAGATGGCTTTGGTGTTTAAGGGAGCTTACTGCTCTTCCAGGGGACCTGAGTTTGAATCCCAGCATCCAGACCAAGTGATTTCCAACCTCAGATAACTCCACCTCCAGGGAATAGGACTCCCTCTTCTGGCCTCCAAGGCACACATGCACCCAAACTTACACACACACACAGGCACACACACAGACACACACACAGACACACACACACACACACAGACACACACACACACACACACACACACACACACACACACACACATTGAAGCCAGGAGAGGACAGCAGCACACTTTCTATACTGGGTCTATACTGTCATTCATAATCACTCTAGAAATTGGAAATACATAGACATGAAAACAAAAAGAAATAGTTCATAGTTTGACAAGTGGAAAGTTTGCTAGATTTAGCCTCTGAAACAGTACATTTTTCTTTCAGGACTTAGTTATTCTCAACTCTGGCTATCCGTTAGTGTTGTATGTGGCCTTAAAAACCCAGCAAACACTAATGCCAAGTGTCTGGACCTGAATAGTCTGAATTAAGGACAGATGTCTCGGGAAAGCTTTCTAGTAAGCCAGTGAGATGTCTCAGCAGGTGAAGGCACTTGCTGTAAAGCCAGACACCATGAGTTCAACCCCCCAGTACCCCCATGGTGGAAGGGGAGAACAGACTCTCACAAGTTAGAGTTCAACCCCAGTACTCACATGGAAAGGGAGAAGAAGGCTCTCACGAGCTTTATACATGTTCTGGCGCTGAAACTCTGGTGAGCAGGTTTACATGGCAATTGCCTTTGCCCACTGAGCTTTCTTATAAGCCAACGATAACACTTTAAATAAGACATGGTCTCCATAAATAAGAAGAAAGGAAGTGTAATAGCTGTGAGTATTTAAAATATGACAGACTGGGAGGTGAGACAAAACAAGACAGACAATGACCTTTCACCTCCTTGTCACCTTGACGTAACTAACCTATTAGGAGAGGTCCTTTCTGTTAACAGCCTTCCAGAGATGCCTTGTTTACCCTTATTTGGATCCTTCCTAAGAACGGGTAGAATTGCAGTGGGGCGAACTGGTCTCTAGGTGAGGCCAAGACCAGGGCAGAGCAGTGGCACAGGGGCAGTGCTGGGAGTGGACGTGAGTTAGTGTAACATTAACTGAGAAGCTCCTATTTGCACAACTCCTAGGGCCCAGCCAGTGGGAGCAGCTACTAGCCTGCTATATTAAGTCAACATGCTACAGACACAGAATTGTTAGAACCGACCAAAGAGTATCATAAAATGGAACAGCAAACAATGCTGAGGATGTGAGGGGAGTGGGCCACTGCCATTTGCCCCAGAGAACACCAGGAAACTCTAAGGCGACTTTCATGAAATTAAATCTCTGTTTATTGCGTAAGTCCTAAAAATCTTTCTTCTAAGTAGTGTCTCCCCCACCGCTCGAAATATTAAAAACCGCATAGTCATTCAAAACATTGTACATGAATGTTGTAACAATTTGGGCCATAATTACTATAGTCTGTTTATAACCCCATGCCTTCCTGCTTGGTGAATAAGCCAACCAGTGCCTCCATTCAAGGGACACTACTGGTCAGTGAAGAGGAGTCACTATCTGTAGCTCATCAGGGTGGGGAATCTGAAATGCAGCAGAAGCACTGTATTATTCTACTGAGATTACCAAATAGAAAACAAGTCTTATGTTTTCCTTTAGTAATTTCAAAATATCAGGTTTTAAGTTAAGGTCTCTCTGATCCATGTTGAATTGATTTTAGTTCAAATGAGTGGTATGGTTCTAATTTCATTCTTCTGCGTGTGGATACCCAGGTTTACAAGCACTATTTTTAATTAACTTTTCAGTGCATCTTTTTGAGGCATTTATCAAGTAGGTAGCCATAACTAGATGGGATGATTTCTAGACCCTTTGTTGTATTTCACTGATCCACATGTCTATTTGTGTGCCTGTATCATGGTGTCTTTGCCACTATGGCTGTGTAGTATAATTTGAGGTCAAATACTACGATACTTCCAGCAGTGTTCTTTCTGCTTAGAATTGCTTTGGCTATTTGTGGTCTTTAGCAAATTAATGAATTGGCTTTTATAGTTCTATAAAGAACGTTAATAGAATTTTAACAGGGGTTGCATTGATCTGGGCATACACCCAAAGCTCTCTAAATCATACTACAGAGAAATTCGTATATTCTTGTTGCTTGACATTGTATTCACAAGAGCATGAAAATAGTGAACGTCCATCAAAGAATGAATAATGAAAACATTATGTATACACACACAATGGAATTTTATTTAGTCATAAGGAGAAATGAAATTATAAAATTTAATGGAAAATGGATCTGGAAATTATTAAATGGGGAAGCACAGCCTAGAAAAAGCAACACAGTGTCTTCACTCCCATATACATTTTAGATCCTAGCTCCCTAATTTTACAAGTATGTATATGTGGATGTGAGCTTAGGTAATGATCATGAAACTAGTGAAGTGTCTTAGTTAGGATTACTATTGCTGTGATGAAACACTTTGACCATCAGCACCTTGTGGAAGGATTCATTTCACTCATGTTTCCCTATAACAGTTCATTATCAAAAGCAGTGAGGGCAGGAACTCAAACAAGGCAGGAATCTAGAGGCAGGAGCTGATGAAGAGGCCTTGGGGTGGAGGCAGAGGGCTGCTCACTGCCTTACTCCTCATGACTTACTCAGCCTGCTTTCTTATAGAATCCAGGACCACCAGCCCAGGGATAGTACAACCCATAGTGGACTAGGTGTCGTCCCCCCCCCCCATTGATTAATTAATAAAATTACCTACATGCCTGTCTACAGTCTGGTCTTATGGAGGCATTTTCTCAGCTAAAGCTCCCTCCTCTCTGATGCCTCTAGCTCGTATCAAGTTGACATAAAACTAGCCAGTACAAGAGGGGACCACAAAAGGGGTGAGGATGACTTTTAAGGAAGTGGGAGGGATAAGCAGAATATGTGACAGAGGTAAAGAGAACTATTGGAGGTGGGAAGGTACAGCAGGGAGCCAGGGGGTGAGGAAAAGATTCATACAAACTGTTCATAAAAACACAACAAATCTATTTCTGCATAATTAATAAACAAATTAAAACCACACCATTCCCCTTCACTCTCACATGCATCGCATAGGCCTCCATAGCTCAACATGTGTGGAGCACTTTCCTATCAGCAATTAAGCAAGCAGTTCTGCAGCAACAGCAGCTGGGGCCTCCTGATTAAGCGGTGGTCAGGTACTATGGACCAGTACCTGACTGTAAGATGGCAGTAAGTGCATCTTACAGTGTAGTGTAAGACCCAATAGAATTGGGAAAGGTTTAGCCCCCAAGACTTTCCTGCCACAGCTTCAGGTGCCAGTCAGAAGATTTAGTTCAACTCACAAACTGGCTACCCTGCTCCAGCAACTCTCAGAATTCAAAGACCCCGAGTTTAGTATAAGGTATGTAGATAGAGAGATGCAAGGAAGAGCTATGGGGAAGCCTTGTGAAACACCTATGCTCTGTGGGAGCACCACCCTCTAGGAACCCCCATGTACTCCATTGTTGAGGTAAATCTCCAACCCAAATATGCTCCAGCAATGAAAACACAAATTAATTAATATGAATACATGCTGTGCACCTAGATTGGTCAGATCTACCGCTACACTACCATCTTCCACATCTATGAGACCCTTAGAACTTGTGGTTTCTCCAGGCCATGAGCTTCTGCTCCACCACTACTACTACTACTACTACTTCTTCTTCTTCTTCTTCTTCTTCTTCTTCTTCTTCTTCTTCTTCTTCTTCTTCTTCTTCTTCTTCTTCTTCTTCTTCTCCTTCTCCTTCTCCTTCTCCTTCTCCTCCTCCTCCTCCTCCTCCTCCTCCTCCTTCTCCTTCTCCTTCCTCCTCCTCCTCCTCTGTGTCCTCTCCTTCTTCCATTTTCTCCTTCTCTCTCCCCACTTTCCACTCCACCTTCCCAATCATCAGCTCTCCTTTATTTTACAAATTAAGGTAGGAAAAAGGTTTACAGGAAATCACCTGAGTGCTGACTCCTTCCTTGTTGGCAGCCCCTCAGAATTAACAGCAAATATAATTAGCTCCAGGGCTATCCATGACACTCCATTATCTGGAAGCCCTGTCCTATTGGGTTTTATGCAGATTTTATTCCATCATCATGACTGAAGCCTGAAAAAACATGTAAATAGATGATTGAATACAGGAGGTATAATCAAATTATTTGATTTCTGAGTTGGAAGGTTTCCTTACTGCTAGCTCAAGGAAAAGAATTCTAATTTCTATGGACTACACTGGGGAGGGAGTTACTAACTCTAAATATATGGGTAAAAACAAAGGCAAGTACCGTATCCTACAAATATCCTTTGAAAGACAAAACAGACCAGAAGACAGGTTAACAGACACCCCTGAGACAAGACGAGTGCAAAGCAGCAGTGGGGAAATTTCCAAGCTACTTTTCTCTGTCTTTATCATGGTGGTGATCACGCAACCATAGGCACTTGTCAACATTCATCACATTATGCAACAGTCCTCCATGCAAATGATCCTTCAGCAAATTTGATATTTTACAGGTGGTCCACGAGGAAAACACCCACACTTAGATACCATGATGCAGCTACAAAAACAGAAAGTGAAGTTGTTTGCTTAGATTTCATGCTATCACCAAATCAACTTTATTCACTTGGAAAGCTTCCCTTCACCCATGGCAGCCTTTTCTACATCGAATCTTCCTGAAACAGCAGTCCTGGGACTCATGTGCAGTATGAAAAGCACCCCTCTTTGTGGAATGAAGGAAATGTTTCAACAATTCTCTCTGGAAAACACCACTCTCCTCAAAGCAAAATGTTACTGATTATGGGACATGATGGGAACTGAAAGTGATAAAACGCCTGCGTAATTCTGGGAGAAAAAAGAAAAGACGAGAAGACTCCTAAGACCACTGGCCATATACCTAACATAACTGCCTTGAAAACAAAGGACAGATCTGTATGTCTTGGCAGTGGTGGAGCCAAGGGCACCATGCCAGCAGCATTGGTATTCCTGAACTTGGCAGAAATGCACACATGGCACCAGCATATACATTAACCAGAATCTAGTCAACCCCTTCACAGCTACCTCAGGTCAAGAGATGAGGCTGTGAACCCTGGAGTGAGTTATATGTGCAATATCCATGAAAGAAGGCAAGCAGTGCTGCCCATCCTGACCTGTGCAGTCAAATCTATAAATGCTCCATGTTTGCCCATTTCTATCCTTTTTAAAAATCATAGTACATATAACGTATATATTATGTGTATGTGTGTGATTGTATATGTTTCTAAGTATGGGTTCAGATGCAAATATGTCATGGCCTATGTATGGAGGTCAGAGAACAATCTTGATGTTGATCCTCGCCTTGGTAGCCTGTTTAAGGCCAAGTCTTTTTTTGTTCCCCACTATGTCAGGCTGACAAGCTGGCGAGCACTCAGGGATTCTCCAGTGTCCCTTCTTTTCTTAATTGAGGTATATTTGAGGCGCACATGCTCTATGTGGGATCTAGAGATGCAATTCCATGTCGCCACCTGTGTACAGCAATGCATACAGTGAGACTTCTCCCTAGTTCCTCCTCACCTCCTTTATTAACCTCTGGTTTTACTCGCGTGTAATAGTACCACCCCAATCTATGTTTGAAATAAAGTCCGATTTCAGGATGAGTTTTATCCTAGTTCAACTCTGAAGGATAATTGAAAACATTTCTAATGTTAATGGTACCATAAGGCATAGTTATCTGTTAGCTGGTATCTTGATGAAAAACCCGTTCACTGGATCAACACAAGAGCAAACAGTTGGAGCTGCACTTATCACTGAGTGTGTTAAAGGTTAAAGTTGCCTTCCCGTGACCACTGGACCTACCACAAGAACTACACTGTAGCTTTTACTTCTAAATTTTAAATTTCCAACAAATCCATAAAACCATAAAATTCAGAGCATACTTCCCTTCCTCTTTTAAGTAAAATGTTTTGATATTGTAAGGGGCAACTTTTAGTAGAAAAATGTTTTCCATTAGATCCAATAAGAGTTCATCAAG
The DNA here is from genome assembly GCF_000001635.26 of Mus musculus. Lineage (NCBI taxonomy): Eukaryota > Metazoa > Chordata > Mammalia > Rodentia > Muridae > Mus > Mus musculus. The sequence goes on from NC_000085.6 coordinate 17,811,771, forward strand.
CCTAAGGCTTTATTTTATCTGCATCAAATTATCAGTCTCTCCTTGGAACTCCGTTTCACTAGTGCTATTTAGAGTAGCTGTAGAATATATGAATTCCTAATTCCACACAGGTGAACAATAATCTACTCTCGTGATCGCCACAGAGATTCTACCCAAAGTTACATACCAAGAATCTTCAGAAAATACGAGCTTTAAAACTTGTTTTGAACATCTTTTTAAGTGTAATGTTAGCAAGAGAGATGCATTGAGTCTTCAGCTCTGTATACACTTCCACCTCCAAATCCTTTAAAATGCCAATTTGGGGTCCTTTGTTCCAGCACCAATTACAGTGGTCACCTTAAGAAGTCTACCACTAAGAAAAGCACGGTGGCTAAGCCCTAGAACCTCAGAACTGTGAAGGCAGGAAAATAGTGTCAGTTCAAGTCCAGCCACAGCTACATAGAAAGGCCCTGCTTCAAAAAGATAAACTGTTACCACTGCATCAACAGGACAGTAGTATGAACTGTCCATTATTCAAGTGTTCTTTCATACTTATTTTATATAAAATCATGTCAGATGGCTGGGAATTTTGCTCAGTACTAGAGTATTCTTTATGCATGTATAATGTCCTGCATTCTATTCCCAGCACAGAAAAAAAATTAAATGCAATAAAAATGATTCCTAAAAGATGATAGCATAGCACTTTATAAACTTGCTTACTTTCTTCTTTTATGGAATTATCAAAATTGCTTTTACTTGATTGGCCCAGGAGACACTACCAGCTCTCCTCCCCTCTGCCTTCAGAACACCACTTCCTAATAGCTTCACTTTCTCTGACATTCAGCCCCAAGGTCTCCTCCTCAGCCTCTGCCCCTATGTTCTTGCTGTTCTCTGAACCAGGCATTCCCTGCACCTCAATCTCTCATTCCTCGTCAGATTTTACACTCATTTCCTTAGAACTCACAGTCCTTTCTGACCTCCCAAGTGGCCTTTCTAGGCTTCTTTTCCTGCTCAAGCTGTAAGTCTCCCGACGCTGGAGAACACTGGTCTGCTAGCAGCACCCACATCACAGCCCAGGCTACAGTGGTTACCTAACACAAACTTACCCATCCCCACAGTGAGTGGAAAGAGACAGGAAAAGGATTAGTGTCTCTGCTTCCCACACAATAGAAACGATGCCCACTACATTTGCTCACTGACCTACATTTACAATAGGGCCAACTGATAGCAACAAAACGCTCTGACACCACATTCGGTGCTGTTCGCACTGGTTTAAGCAAAACCTAAAGAATACTGTAGCTTGTGCTTTGAGTCACATTCCAGCTTTTCGTGAAGATTCAATTTCAACCCGATAAGTTTCAGGATTATTATCTTATCTCAGCAATTTCTATGCCTGGATCAAGTGCCCAACTTTTATTTACTTACTTATTATCGTCTTAACATGAAACAAATCCATTGACCTTTTATCTCAGCAGCTTTCTTGGTCATGAATATATATTAAATAAATAAAAAGTGATCTCAAATAACCATTATGCCTCTAAGTAAATGTTTGCATGTATATACAAGGAAGTCAGAAGTGATGTTTAGAAAATGTATTTGGCCCTGTAGATTGAGTTTTAAGTATCTCTCTTTATCTTTCCTAAGCACTTACTGTTGACATAAAAGATAAACTCAATACAGTATTTTACCAAAAGAATCATTGCAGTGTTTACACATTTTTGCCGTTAACTGAAGACATATGCTTATCTATACAAATACTGCATATCTAGATAAATGGAGAAAAACTAAGTTCACTTAATAGATATTAGGCTTCTATGAGGCTTCTGTGGGATCAGAGATAAATCCATGAACTGTGTAATGTTCAAGATACTGGATTGCCAAATTGCATGTCCAGTGTAGATGCAAGGAATTTAAATGAAGAGCAGAACTTCCACCCTCAGCTGTAACGTGCCAAGGTTCTGTAACTAAATTGTGAAACAGATTTAAAGCCTCAATAAACGATGGTGATAAAGACCTGGGGTGGAGACTGGTTCCTGCAGCTACAAGCATTTACTCCCATTTCACATGTATCGTGTTAAACAGAAGTCTACAGTGACTATTGAACACTATGATACACTGTATAGTAAACTAGCTATAGTGCTGTCTCTATCCTGTTACTTTAGTGGTTGTATTACAGACCTAGAAACAGAACGCATGCTGCTTGTCATGATGGGTGCAGCTCCACACCCTCCCTAGCACTTTCACAAACCACATGGGAAACACCAAACCTTAAGTCTGCACCCCCATGGTAGCATGGTCATATTCCTATGCAAAAGGAAACATGACATCTGCCCCCACCAAAATGAGTCTCCTGATTTTCCTAGGAAAATTTTCCATTTTCCAAGGGATCAGACAAGATGGGCATGCCTATAAGCATGTGAGTTTATGTGTGGATTCATTTTATTTATTTATTTATTTATTTATTTATTTATTTATTTATTTATTTATTTATTTAGGTGTCTATGATGGGGTGGGTTCATGTGTAGAGGTCACAGGACAGCATGAATTCTAAGCTTTGAACTAGGTCATCTGGTTTCCACAATGAGTTTTTTACCTGCTGAGCCATTTCATCAGAGTGTAACTATACATCCAACAAAGGACGGGAACAGCTAGAAAGGCTCCTGAGTGTTTCCCTTCACCATTCTCTGGGTTGTGTGGCTGCTGCTGTCGGTCCATTTTGCTGTGCTTGATACAGTAGGCCAGGCAGTGTCCAACGTACCACACAGCTGAGAATGACTCTGAACTTCTGATTTTCCTGTCCTCACCTCCCATGTGCCGGGATTGCAACTGGAGTATTTTTAATAAGGCATTCTAAGCACTCTCTCTTGTAATCAGCATTTAGAATATGCTACACCTTAAGCCTGCAGAACACCTGGGCAGTGATGAGTCTGTTCCTCTTTGTTAGGTCTCTTTCTCTACACTGTGTGAGAAGGGTCTAAGTCAGAGGTTCTCAACCTGTGGGTCAAGACCCCTCTGACAAACCTCGACCTCCAAACTCATTTACATTGCAAATCATAACAATTATGAAGTACCAACAAAATCATTTTATGGTTGGGGGTCATCACTACATGAGGAACTGTGTTAAAGGGTTGGAGCATTGGGAAGGTTGAGAACCACTGATCTGTCTAGTGATATTACTGCTCTCTACTCTAAAATACAGAAGAGTCTAACTACCTAAGGTTATTTGCACTTTAGGAGACTAATACCAGGGATCTTCCAAAGGTACAGGCTTTTGGTAATGACTTTCATTTCCAGACAAATGAATTACTATTAATGAACACACACACACACACACACACACACACACACACACACACACACACACATACTTTCTTCCCAATAGTACATAACAACCCTATCTATTGTGATGGTTTGGGGGCAAAAGGCAAAGCCTTATTGGAATTACTGGACCCAGCAATATTCAAGCAATAAATCTTATGGAACTTGGTCACACTGACATCTCAGAGCCCTTTATGATAGCGTTCAAGTCAGTACATCTGGTTGAGTTAATAATTAGTTTAAATATATTACAAGTCAGTGTTGCACACAACCATTCCTGGTACGTGACGATACAGTCAATTGTGACATAATTTGCTTAAAATATTTTGCAACTCTAATTACTTACTTTACTTTTCTTTTATGACCCTAATACTAATATATAAAAAATTCATCTAATAATAAATAGGAAGCAAGGCATAATAGCTTACACCTGCAATCACAACACTCAGGAGACTAGGGGAGGATTTCCAGGGGTTTGACGTAACCTGGGGAACAGAATGAATTCTAAACTAGCTTGAGTAAAAAAGAGACACTGTGTCACAAAAATAAGAAAGCAAGCAAGCAGCACCTCAGGATTCATAAATAAGGTCTACGTATACAGACTAGGGAAGGAAAGTTTGTCCTAGGAATCAGAAGGGTTTGGAAAAGACTCATGAGAGGTTCAGTCAGATGCCAAAAAAATAATAAATAAATTTAAAAACCTAATGCTTAAATGTAAAAACCAAAATAAAATCATGCTATAGAGATGTCACTTAGCCTCCCAATCAAACGAAGGGATAGACACTTTTTTTAAAAGAGTTGGAGATGGAGTCCCTCTCTGAGATGCACACTGTAGACTATTTCCTACAGAGATACATGAGATTAAAATTCTCAAATGCACCCTGTATTCCAATCCAGCTAGAACAGAAAACCATACGTAAGCTCACTGGGGCATAACAGAAATACCCAACCTGGAGGGAAGTGGTTTTCCAGGTTCTTTGCAGGGTCCCATATACTAGGTAAGACTCTGAAGTTTTCTTATCAAGTTGCTGGATGAATAGTGCCACTCAGAATCAATTAACAGGAAAGTATAACAATGTGACATACAATATCACCAGGTACTTACTCATGATATTCTTCTTGCAGATCTTTCCCATATCAAATATAAAAGACGGTAATTATGCAACGGCCAGAGTATCTCACTACAAAATGCAATACAGTTGAAAATCAGCTAATGTTTCCTGTGTTTGGATGGTAAGAAAAGGGACCAGAGTGGATGGAGGGCAAGGAGGAGTAGCACACTGTTTCTGAGCATGAGTTGTGAATTATGCTCCTCTATCCTCTGCTGTAGTTCAAAGACCCCTCATGAATGCCTGAGAGAAGAGATGGTCTAATTCTGTATAGACTATGGTTTCCTATAACTTACAATAAAGTTCAGTTCACAAATTAGGCACAATAAGAGACATTTCAAGTTAATAATAATAATAAAGTTAATAATAATAATAATAATAATAATGATAATAATGATAAATACTTAACCTACTATAAGTTCTTTAAATTCATGAACATTTTTACTTCTGGGATTTTTTTTCCACTTAATATATCTAGATCAAAGTTGACCAAGGTATAACTAAAACATTAGGAAGTAAAAGCATGGATAAGAGAGGTTGCTGCAGGGAGAGTTCACCGAGCCAAGCTCAGAAGGTGTCTTTAAAGGCACCCAAGTATTCTCTAGCCTTCCAAACACCTGAATTATTAGCTGATTTTTCAACTCTATTGCATTTTGTATTGAGGCACAGCCAGGACTGACAGTGACTGGGGCACTGGGGACCAGGGGGAAAAGGGATAAGACTTTTAGTCACCAAGACTTGGATGACTGCAAGGAGGCAGAACAAACCTGTAGAAAACTGGGAAGAGCAGAATCCAGAGTAGGTCCTGTTGTGTGTTGCTCACAACAAAGGGAAGAAAAACATTCTCTGGGTAAAAAAAGATAGCCTGATGGTGGGAGATTTTGCAAACAAAACCCAGTGTTCCTCACACTAGACTGTGTGAGAATACCAACCGCTTATGCTACATGTCTGTCCTTAAAGATTCTAAACAAGGACCTACTGAGAACAACCTAAGGACCACCCTCCTCGTGCCAAGAAAACCAGGACCACTCTCAGCAACATTTGTGCTACAGTTGAGAGCTTAGACGTGCTAATCTCAGAGCACTCTGTCTACTGCATCTAGAGAATCTCAGATCTGCTAACTCAGTAAAATGGGAGAAACGGCACTTACAGGATGGGTGTGCCCACCCTGATCACCTGCCTGACTCCTGACGCCATCATCTACCATACTGTGCTCACTCTGGACCAATGAGTGTCTCCATATTCATCTAAGATGCCACTGGCCCAAGACCTTTGCTTCAGGTATATATAAGACTTATGCCTTGCCCTCACCTGGCTTGGCTCTTTCTTGACTCACATTCTATGGTGGTTTGAATGAAAATGGCCCCCACAGACTCATAGGAAGTTGCATTGTTTGAAATGATTAGGACTTGTGACTTTGGTCAAGGAACTGTGACATTGTTAGAGAAGTATGTCATTAGGGGCAGGCTTTGAGATGTCAAATGCTCAATCTACACTTAGTGTTGTCACTTTCTCTTCGTTCTGCCCACAAATCCAGAGGCAGAACTTCCAGATACCTTTCCAGCACCATGTCAACCTGCCTGCCACCATGCTTCCTGTCATAATACTGGACTAAACTCTAGATTTTAAACCAGCCCCCCAATTAAATGTTTCCCTTTATAAGAGTTGCCGTGGTCATGGTGTTTATTCATATGAAAATGCTTTAATCAACTATTTGCAACTGAAAAGTTTTCCTAGTTATTCCCCATTCTTTGCCTTTGAATTATTCTCTACTTTCCCTGATTCGTTTGGCTCTTCCTTTCCTTTCCTTTCCTTTCCTTTCCTTTCCTTTCCTTCCCTTCCCTTCCCTTCCCTTCCCTTCCCTTCCCTTCCCTTCCCTTCCCTTCCCTTCCCTTCCCTTCCCTTCCCATTCCTTTCCTTTCCTTTCTTCCGTCCTTCATCCCTCCTTCTTTCCTCTCTTCATCCCCCTTCTCTTCCTTTCATTCCAAGCTCTCATGAAGCCCAGGCTGGCCCTAAACTCCTGATCCTCTTGCTTCCACTTCCCAAGTGCTTATGGCACAGGACTGCACCAGAATCCCAGCTTCCTTCCCCTATTTTCTATTCTTAGTACTTACCACCATCCAACACACCTTTGTCTGTCCAATTAACTGGAGCACTGAGAAATCTGGACACAATGAATCATACCTTCCCTTACCAAGAGATAAAGTTTATATCTCCACTTCTTGAAGCTTCAATCAGTACTATGATTTATTTTGATCAATTCGATGCTTGCAAATAAAACACATATAGAAAATTAAAAGGGATTTGCACACTACCATAGCAATCCCTAGACAAATGAGAAAAACCACTGTAGGTTAGTCAGGCCCCACTGAACCACAAATGCTAACTAATCTACCAATTAATTCACAGCCCCAAAAGAAATAGGAATTGTGATTTTGAGATAAGGAGGTAGGAGCAATTTATTCTAAAGCAAGAAGATACACTGCACTTGAGTATGGAAATTCCCAAGTGCTGTGCTAGTGTGTGTTGCTGTTAGTGTGTCACCTGAGATGGCCATTAGCAGAGTGTGGGTATTTTAAAATATTTTCAATGAATGGAGAAGGACAAAATGCTGTCAAATGAGAAAACCCAAAGTGAAATCAATACATGACTGTTGAAGATGGCCTCCATACCCCAGTGGTAGAGGGTAGCCAAAAAGCCTTTCAGGGTTCACTGATACCTTTAGTTCTTGAACAAGATAAATTTTTCCTATATTTATAAAAGATTATGGAGGTATGCATGTCCACATGGAGTATGTTAACTTAAGAAAACAAAACAAAACCCCCAAATCCATTAAGCCTCACAGTGCTCAGCTTACCTAAGACAGCAAGCCACGTGACCTTTGGAGTATTTTCCACATTATGAAGCATGTATGCTCCGCATTTTAAGGTACTCCAGTTTTTAGCAGATTGGGAATCGGCAAACCAAATCCCTGCACATTGCTTCAGCTCTGTCTTGCCAAAGAAGAAAAATCTGCTGCTTTGGACTCTGTTCAACAGTTGGAAACTCGGGCCATCGTTTTTTCACATCTCAGATGTTCCCTACTGTGTCTACATCACATAAATCAGGGAATGCAAGATCCCACATGCTGTGAAGCCAGGTCTCCAACCAGGAGAGCAGAGCATCCCCTGGAAGGGGACCACAGACTCATGTGGATTCTGCAGGAGTGGGTGCTACAGCTCTCTCAGCTTGGGGAAAGCACAGTCAGGCGCTATGGACAAGCAGCAAGACTGCTCTGCCCCTGTTTAATAATCTTTTTATTGAGCTGAAGTGTCACTATATTGCATAGTGGCCCAGAATTCCCAGGCTCTAAAGATCCTCTAGCCACAGCCTTTCAAGTAGCAGATACTACAAGAACAATTCTTTTTAATATAAAATTTAAAAAAAACAATTTTACTTGATAGGGAAAATGAAAGAATAACCTGTAACATGCTAAATGTTTTCCTTCTCAAGAGTGGAGATTTTTTTTTTTTTTAAGCCCTGAAAATTTTGAGCAGGTTTCAGTCATGGACAGCTTCATTTGAACTCATACTCCAAATCTCAGCATAGTAAGCTGGCCAAAAAGCAACTTATTAGAGCAACTGAGCTCCAGGATCTGCCAAGCTCCTTTAGGGAAGCACAAATCTCTAAATAAGGGAATCTAGTGTCCACATGTGGACAAAGACCTACTTATCTGCCTTCTGGTTTTCTGGTTTTAGAAATATGTTGTTGTTAATATAGATTACTTGGGACTTTCTGTAAAACAAAGATGCTTCTACTAATCCTCCCCCTACCCCTTCTATTACAGGCTAAGATAGATCTTATCCTATACTATATACAAGATTAAGAAGAAAACCATTAAGATTGGACTTTTGTATTAATCCACTAGGTTCCACTGCAACAACAGATGACCTAAGAAAATAAGCAATTGAAACCACCAAGGTTATCTCTTGCTTGTGTCATATGCCCACTGTTCACTAGCTCTTTAAGATGAGATGCTCCCTTAAGAACCCAGACTAATGAAGCATCTACCACCTGGAGGTCTGCCAGTCACCCAGACAGATGACCATCACCAGGAGTCACTTGCTGACTGTTAATGAAGGGATATGTGTCACTTCTGTTCACATTTCACTTGTGCACATGCAACTCCAAAAATCCATAACTTCTCATACCATGGGCAGCAATGGCTCGAGCCGTTTGTATGGCTTCATGGCTTGTCATCTATCCATGGAAGAATACATTGCTGAGCCCAAGTTAACCACTAAGCATCCTTCTAGGTGTCACATGCCATTTGAAGATGGACCAGACCAAAACCCTGTCATTAAAGAAACTACTGGCTAGATTAAACCTCAGGAGGATGAGGCAGGAGGACCACAAGTTCAAAATCTGCCATGGCTACAGAATGGGTACAAAGCCAGCCTGGGCTACTTAGTGAGATCCTGTCTCAATCAATCAATCAATCAATCAATCAATCAATAAATGGCTGGTAGAGCTAAGTAACAGTTTTCTTGCCTAGAGGCATAGGGCCCTGGGTTCATCACCCAGAACTACTGTTCTGCTCTTCTCCCTCTCCCTCTCTTCCTCTCTCTCTCCCTCATCCCTGCCCCCTTCTCCTTCTATCTAACAGGAAAGGAAATAATGACAAACAGAAATAAACAAAACAAGAAAGATAACCTGCATGCTTGATAAAAATGTCAAATGAAGCATGCAAGGTTTAATAACAGTTTAAATGCTGGAGATTTTAGCCCACAGATAATTTCAGTCATTCAAGAAGTGGCCCTTGCAAAGAGGTAGGAGCTGAGCCTGACAGTTTTCAGACACTGAAAATGGACATGGCCATCTATATGCAAGGAAGACCATAATCGGGTGAATGAAGTTCTAAAGCCTGAATGATCAGGAAAGGAGAAGATAGGAGGATAGAAGACGGCTTTCAGGAGTCAGGACAAACAATGGAAGAGTCTTTGCTCTGAGATGCATCATGTCAGAGGAAGAAATTGCGCTAGTCTTAAATCACACATCCCATGGGGAAAGTCTTTCTCATTTCTCTTCCATGAAACCCAGGAAATCACTCATCTTCCCTTCTATGTGCTTGAGCCGAAGGGCCTGGTCATTTGAGGCTTGGATCTGACATCCCTAGATAGGTCAAATGGGGAGACCCATCTCTTTTGAGAGATTGGCTTCTGGCCATGTCACTCAACCAAGAGAATGTTCTTTCTGTAATTAAAGGGAGTTAACTCCCAATGAATGTTTGTTCTATTTGTCCCGAGTTTGTTTCCTATCTCCCAGGATATTTCAGAAGCCACTCCTTATGGTCTAAGCTACAGGGCTAATTTATGTCTGTTTGTTCTGGAGTCTGCAATCCAAACCTCCCTCTCATGAAGATTTAACTTCAGAGTTTGGGCCTTCCAAAACAACCAATCCTGTTTGGCCCTGCCCTGTGTCTATGGCCATCAGAAGATTTCACTGCTATTTTCCAGGGAGCTTCAAGGACCTTCAGTATGCTGGATCTGTTTTTGTTGTTGTTGTTGTTGTTGTTGTTGTTGTTGTTGTTGTTGTTTGGTTTTTGGTTTTTTTGCCATTGCACTGTTTCTGAGCAGACAGAAGATCTGCCTGTGACCTGAAACTGTTCTCTTACCACTGGCCCGTTCTTTGATGGGAAGGCTCTGTCCTTTTTTACTGTCCCAGTAGACACAAGGCTTCCACGGCCATATTCAGGGCACTTATCACAGCCAGCAGGCTCTTGGTGCTCAAGGATATCCATGGAGAAGCAAGCCTGTTCCCAGGATGAACTGGGACCTGGCTCTCATAGTGGATACTGTCATCCTGAGTACTTCAGTGATCACACAAATAATGCTGAGAGTCAAAAATCAGAATGACCTCAAGGACATTGCCAAGGTCAGAAACAGTAAGAGAGAAGTGCCAGATACTTCAGGAAGCCAGAGTTTTAAAGTCCCATATCACTGAGTTTTTAAGTCCACCTCTTTATCAAGCATACTATGTCCTGACCAGCCTTCCTCATTGGCTGTGTTATAAACATTTTAGAAACTTTCTCTAGCATTCAGATTTATTTTGCACAAATAGCACATGTCTGTAAATGTTTTAGGATTCAACTATATAATGACTGTTTCTAGGGAGCGAGACACCAACTAGCACACTATAAAATAGGGTAATAATTAGGTGCCCCACCCCTATGAGGAAGAAACCAAGGAAATAAAACCCAACTGCACTAAGTCCCCAATGAGAAAGCACAATAGGGATGGATTTGTTGAAAAGCTCACAGGAATTTTGCCTATATGTTGTGTTTAGCTATACTTCCCGGGCAGATAAAGAAGTGATTTTGAGATGACATAGTATTTGGAGGAGAAATGGTGGGGTGAGCATTGCTCAGTTAGGCTCTCTTAAATGGCAGAGTAGGAAGCAAGATGGCACAAATATTTCAAGACAAGTGGGAAGAAGTCATGAAATGCTAAAGGCACTTGTCTTCGTATATCAGATATCAGAACTCCTGGTGACTTCAGAGCAGAGAAGGATTAACAGCAATCTCAAGCTCTACCACAGCTTTCTCATTACATTCGTGGCCTCCTCCTTAGGGATTTTGTATGTGCAACCTCCGCTGTATTGAGCTCAACCCCCTGCAGCCAGCCTTGTGGATAGCTCCTTCTTCACATCCAGGTACCTAATGCACTGATTATCCTGCATGAGCCTCTCTGGCTTCTGTCTCAAAGGTGTTCGTTCACTCACTCTGCATCCCTTCTCAATCTACTAAAGTATTGCTTTCTCACAGCACTTACAAATTATTTTACTTATGTCACTATGGTTTATAGTTTGCCTTCACCCAATCTAAGATAAACTTAACCTGAACAAGCAAGTGGTGTAACAGGGTTACGCTTGCCAGAATGGTTGACAAACAGGTACCTGTTAATTATCCTCAGGGCTTTCTTTATAGATAGATCACACACTTTACTCATAAAAAATATACTGTTCTTATTGGGTATATTTTTGTTAACCTAGACATACCTGGGAAGAATGAATTTGAATTTAGAAAAAGCCTCCATCAGATTGACCTGTAGGAAAATGTACCTGGTAGTACATTTTCTTGTTTAATGATACATATAGAAAGGCATTGCCCACTGTATACAGTGCAACCCCTAGATAGGTGGTCCTGAGTTGTACAAGAAGTAGGTTGACCAAGCAGGGTTCCTCTATGGTTTCTACTTCAGCTCCTGCCTCCACATTCCTCCTATGGCTTCCTGTAGTAATGGAGTGTGATCTGAGAACTATAAGATGAAATAAATGCTTTCATCCCAAGTTGCTTTTGAACACTGGGTTTTATCACAGGTATAGATACCCTAAGACATGCATTATCCAGTAGTTTATCCAGAGATATTGAAAAGAGAAATACCACAATACATAGTGTCAAATGACTGTAAAGCCCAGCACTTGGGAGGTAGAGTCAGGAGGAGCAGGAGTTCAGGGTTATCCTTGGTCGCCACAGTGTTTGAGGTCAGTTTGAGATATCTGACCCTATCTTAGAAAACAGGGAGAGGAGACAACGATCAAATAATTGACATTTTGATTCGCATTTTTCATCAACTCTTCCCTTCTGCTTCAACAGATTTGTAAATGTGAATTTTGCATAAACAGAATAATATGACTGTCTCATTTAGCATAGCACTTTCAAGGTTCCTGTAAAAAAATCCTAAGCAGTCTACAATTTTTTTCTTAGAAAGCATTGCCAGGCGTGGTGGCACACGCCTTTAATCCCAGCACTTGGGAGGCAGAGGCAGGCAGATTTCTGAGTTCGAGGCCGGTCTGGCCTACAAAGTGAGTTCCAAGACAGCCAGGGCTATACAGAGAAACCCTGTCTCGAAAAACCAAAAAAAAAAAAAAAAAAAAAAGCATTGATGTTTATGCTTGCTACCACTTCTATCCCCAACACATACACACACATGTGCTCTCTCTCTCTCTCTCTCTCTCTCTCTCTCTCACACACACACACACACACACACACACACACACTATCATTTAGTGCAGCTAGAATAAATGGTCTTGGTGAGAAAAAATAGAAGAGAGAAATTAGCTGGATATTTCAGAGTAAGAAGACAACAAAAGTCACTTACAAATCTTTGAAAATGGCTATGTAGCTCTGTTAATTCCAGCCGTTTTCTTAGTCATTACTCTAAAAAGGCATAACTTTTTCGTATTTTCAATGTCATTCTGATAATGGTTGACATCTAAGCCTGTTTTCCACAGCACTCCAGGCTTTCTTTCTCTTTCTCTGAAGCTATCCACCTCCCATTCCACAGGCATTTGATGCCACATGGCTGCTTGCTGACCTCCACTGCTGAGCATCCCAGCCCAACAGAAAGGACAGCAACTGCCTCTTCTCTCCTCTCTCTACAGATTCTCCCCCAAGGCTCCTCAGTGCATACCCTATCACTGCAACAGTTTACAGCTTGCCCACTCTTCTGTTTTCTCCCAAACTCTAATAAAAATTCTCTTTCAGTGTCCCCTGAGACCACTTTTAAATTCTTTTATTAACAAGACTAAACCCAAAGAGGGGGTCTTAATTTGTCAGTAGTGCAGGGAGCCCAAAGCAAGAGCACCTAAACCTAGGGGTTAACACCAGCATAAGCAAGCACTACCATGCTAATTTTGAGTTATGACTACATTGTTAAAGGCCTCGGGATTATCTCCCCTCCATGCACTCTATTCTAACTTTTGTTCATGACCAAGCTTTATTTTAGTTGAGAAATTTCAATGAGAGAAAACAAGACACAAGCCTGGGAACATCAATGTGGAGAGAATGCAATATTTTCACAGCTGTAACAGTGTTTCAATATAGAAAAATACCAAATCTTTTATCTATGAATATTATTAAAAAAGAATCAGCTCTACCAATAAATTTTTATTTAGAGAGCTTTGAAATAATGATGGTTTCAAATCTGCCGTCTCTAAAACACACACACACACACACACACACACACACACACACACACACTGAGAGAAAGAGAGGCAGAGAGAGAGAGAGAGAGAGAGAGAGAGAGAGAGAGAGAGAGAGAGAGAGCGCTAGGTTTACTGGAATGCTGGGAAAACCATCAAGAAAACACCTACTTTAATACATCTGATTTCAATGCTGGCATGGTATCCAAAATGTAATTTTCCCAAGAGAGAATTAACCACTCAGATAATGCTCAGAAAATTACACTAGAAACTTAATGCTTCCTTTGTAATTCTAACTCTAAATTAACATACAGATTAACATACAAATGCAAACAAGATTAACCTATTGTATAAGGCAATCTTAAAATGCTATATATTACTGATCCTTTTTTTGTGTGTGTCTCCTAAGCATGAGGATTGGATGTTCATATCAGTGTGTGACATTCCTCCCTCACACCTTGTTTTGATGTCACACATTACCCATCTGACATGAAAAAAAATTTGTTCTGAATTATAAAAAGGACATTCTATAAATAAATCTAAAAATCCATATCTTACAGGCAGTAAAACTTAGGACAAGAATACATAAAGCAACATGTTCAGAACTCTACTTCACTGTGCAATATAAATGTATATATATATATATATATATATATATATATATATATATATATATATATACACATACACATGGGACAGGCTATATGACATGTGAATAAATTGTAATTATTTATCATAATTCAGAGATGGAAAGCATGCTATGTGATTACCTAAACTGTAGTAAAATATATATGGCATAGTACTTTAGTGCAGGTGTGGTATAAAACACCTGATCTGTAATCCCTACATGGTTGCCAGACACAGGAGGATCTCTATGAGTTTGAGGTCAACCTAGACTCCATAAAGAGAAACAGAGAATCTTGGACTCCCTGTTCCTCAAAACCAAATGTGATAAAGCTACTGCCTCCAAGCTGAACCTGTTCTTTCTGAAGGAAAGAACGTGAGTCATAATAACCAGAAAAGGCTCAGAAAACTCACGGAGTTACAAGATTCACTAAACCCTTCTCCAAGCAGTAATCTATCAGAGACAGGCCTCTTTAGTAGACCTGTCTGCAAATTGTACAAAGAGCTTCAGTGTACAGTTTTCTTGAGTGGTCACCCATGCTCAGATGGGTTTTTTGATGATGCAGCTGCCTTTGAGTCATCCCCACTTCTGCAAATAACCCCTCACTCACATTGTTACAAGTAACCCCAATAAACACACAAGTCCAATAAAAGACAATGAAATTGAAGAGTGTTTTTGATTTGTCATGTGGCCCTACCTGGGATGAAAAGACATTTGTTCCTGGCTCCCCAGGAAAAGTCATAACACCAAAAGAAAAAAAAAAGTCAACCTTAAGTATTATTTCTGGTCTTACAATTTCTGTGTACATGGTTTCTTTTATATTCAGGGCTCAATGCAATCATCAGTTCTTAAGTCAAATAAAAGAAAAAAAAAAACCCACACACATTGGGAGTTGAAAGCAATCACCTATGTGTCTGTCTTTATCCCTTAAGTTAGTACAGGACCTGCAGTGCAAATAATAGCACACAGTAGTGGGAAGCAGAGATAATGTCTACATTTATCCAAGGAGAATTGAAATGTGAGGCAAACTCCACGTTTATCAGCCCAGTGGGTTTACCTGCCCAAATCACTTCAATCCCTATCTATCCCACAGTGAGCAACCTTCCCTCTCAGCCTCAGCTTATTGACCCCTTCTAACCCGCTGCTCTCAGCTGGTCGCTCTCTGGCCACCCACCTGTGCCACACCTTGGACCTTATCATCAAACAGAACTGTTACAGGGAGAAGCTTATGAAAACCCTCTGGGATGGGGAACATGCATACAGTGGCCCATACTTATAATCCCTTCACTAGAGAGGCAGAAGCAGGAGGATTGCTCCCAGCTCCAGGCCAGTCAGAACAGATAGAGACCTTCTTTCAAATAAACAACAGCAACAAAACCCCTTGGGAATGGCTCTAATCATTAGTTTATTGAATTGGCCATCCATTTTTATTTTGAATTTACAACCCTATGCCCACCCTATTCCTTGGTCCCTACCAGTTACCTCTCCACTTAAATACTGTTCTTCAGTCATTTCAAAACAGTATTCTTGTGTTCCAGGACTAGGTACCTAGTACCTATGGAGTCTCTTTTTGCCTTCCCTCTAACCTGGCAAATTCCATTCCTCTGATATGAAGGGCAAAATGGTACAAAACTGATCAATGATTCATTTCTTTTACTCGTCTGTTTAATCAATACCTACTGAGCTATAAGTACGAGGAACAAATAACCATGTTGCTATTTGGAAATTTGTTTTAAAGTGGCTTATCTTTTTTTATGAATTTTCTAAAAATATTTCAAATACTGAAGCATGTAGACATCCCTTCCAGGGTCTCAAATGCTCTGTAGGCACCCTCTGCCTGATGCTATCATGACCACTCTACACATCAAGTCGTTTCTATCACAACACGAGCACTTCTGGTTCTCCACTCTCTTTCATTCCTACGAGAATTATGAGGCACCAACATCTCTCTTTCTTAAATGTATCTTTCTACCTAAGTTCTTTGCTCCAGTCTAACATATTCACTCTACTATGCTCTGTGTTGTTATGCGTGCAGGTAACATAAATGTAAATGAAACACTGAACTGTATCCAAAGAGCTCACTGGCTAGTAGAAAAATAAAGGTCTACATGTGTGTGTATGTGTGTGTGTGTGTGTGTGTGTGTGTGTGTGTGTGTGTGTGACACACACATGGTAGTGATCATTTTTTTTCTAATCTCAAACATGTTTGAAAGTGACAGCATGCATGATAATAAATTAATAGACTGAAGTGAGTTAATGAAGGTTAAGACAACTTTAAAAAAAGAGTAAGTGGTATTTCTTATTTATTAATCATGTAACCCGTGCTGGTGCTATTTTCATTAATCCTCACAGTAGTTCTGTGAGGAGGAAATAATGTTATTATCTCCCTTCACACAGGAAGAAACGGAGGCAAAGAAATCTTAAGATGATCACCTAGGGATTTCCAGCTTAGAAGTAGTAGTATTAGGGTTCAAAGATCATTGACTCTAGATCTATGCCCTAACTACAGTATGTTGGTGAGAAAAAGATGGAGAGGACAGACAGATAGAACACTCAGCAGAAACAGAAGTGCAGGTAATGACTTTCCACTTGCTCTGCGTGGGCTCACAACCCAACTCCTTCCCTCAAACTCCATCAGAGCACTGGCTAAGAACGCTTCTCACCCCCACCCTGCTGGATTCTCCCGTAGCACACCTCACTGTTGTGGACCCGGTGGACACATTCTCTTGTTCAGGACCTCTTAGAAGGCACCTTCCTGTGCTGCCTTCCTCCTTTGCTTCCTAAATGAGGGCATTCCTCCACCTTTCTTTCACAGCCCCCCCCTTCTCTAGTCACGTGTCATCCCTCAGTAATTTATGATCACAGTGCACTTCCTACAAGCGTCTATAGTTCATGTGGAGGTGGATGAATGGTAAAATCTACTTGCAGAGATCTTTACTTCCTTCCTAGGCTAAATACTCTCCCACCCGTTGGACATTTCATCGCGCCTGCCCTTTTATATAATACTGATGATCTCAATTGTGTGTAGAATCTGAAGGAAGTGGGAACAGCAAGCCATTGAGAAACACAGGAGAACGTTAGGCATCATGAATGAGAAGGAAGAGGATACGATATGTAGAAGTCAAAAAAAGTAGAGTTTTTAATGACAAAACACTTAGGGATTTCATGGACAACAGGAACACTAAATGAATAATATACAGTATTTATTATTTATTGAAAACTGGCAGCCAAAAGACTAGATTTTACGTACTCCTGTTAAAAAAATAAATAGGCCAAAGAGATGGCTCAGAGGGTAGTAGTGTGTGTGGCTCTTGCACTGAACCTAAGCTCAGTTCCCAGCACCCATGTTGGGTAGCTGTCAAAATCTGTAACTTCAGCTCCGGATGATTTTGATATTTCTGCCTACTGCAGGCCAGAGACACAAACAGAGACTCAAACAGACACATTTTAAATTTAAAATTTAAAAACACAAAATTTTAAAAAGAAATCATTTTGAAATAAATTAAAGGGAGAGAGATGTGAAGAATGACGGATTTACTTGTTTCTCACGTTGTGTGTATAAATCTTCATATGTAGAGACATACACACACACACACACACACACACACACACATACTCATCTACC
Source organism: Mus musculus (assembly GCF_000001635.26). Lineage (NCBI taxonomy): Eukaryota > Metazoa > Chordata > Mammalia > Rodentia > Muridae > Mus > Mus musculus. The sequence goes on from NC_000085.6 coordinate 17,829,388, forward strand.
AAAACATGGTACTGTACACACTAAAACCTATGCTAAACATAATTCTTTAAAAATTAAGGTTTAATCTATATCGCAATCCTTAAAGATGCCCCCCACCCCATGCCGGCAGATTGTTCCAATGGTACAAATGACTCCATGTTCTTCAGGTCCGGAGGCTCTAACTGCAGCCATCCTGGCGTTCATTCTTCCTCAAACCACACTGTCACTGTCACCCAAACCTACTGAGTATACTTCCTTAGGAACCTCCATATCTTTCCAATTTTATTATTAGTAGTAACCCTTATCTTCATCTGCTTCCTCCAGTTCATTATGAATACTCCCCAGGCATGACTGAACCACACTAAGTGGGCAGATCTGCATTGCTCCACTGACACACTGTTGGGAGTAAAACTCTATAAACCAAGAACACATCTCTCAATCTGTAGACCTGGGGAGAATCACATATTTGTTGAAGCGACATATGCTGTATTCTCTCCTCATAGAACTTAGCATAACTAATCACAGTAGACATAGTAAACAGTTAGATAACTAATCCTCTCTGGTGATGTTGGAGCTAGCCTAAGTATCATGGCCTTCTGTAATCATATCAATAGTGGGGCCATTCCCTGTCCCACATCTGTTTTCTCTTATTCGAATAATAGAATTTCATTTTCCTTTAGGGAACTGCCCCTCCCCAAATGCTGGCCTGCCAGCAGAGAACATTTCACTCACTTCAAAGCAAGACATGTGGCTCAAGATGACCCACCCATGAACCACCATCCCCTTGGACAAGTGACTGACCCAAATGTGGGGTACATGGCCCCATTCAGTGATCAAAACACACTATCTTCATTTTGGGGGTTTAATGCCACTGCTCAGTAAAAGAATTACTAAGACTCATATGACCTTTGAGGCTTTGTGGAAAACATTTGCTGGACAATGAAGCTAACGTGGGAAAATGGAGAGTCACAGACATTAGCATCACCTCTGGCGTTTGGGCTAGACAAGCGCACAATCAGTCTTTAAAACAAAACAAAACTTGGCTGAAGAGGTTCAGAATTCACAATTCTTCACATGAAGAAGGCACATAAATACCTATAAATTGACTGGGAGGCACACATGCCAACGTGCCTTACATAAGCCTCTACCTGGATTGTAAACACTACTAGATTAAACTCATTAATGTTTCTGTAATAAAACAAAAAGTGTTGTAATAAATGGAAGCTAATTTAGCTCAGGATAGGTTCTTCTATTTAAAAAAAAGTATAAACAACTTAAAATTCTGTAAAACAAACAAACAAACAAACAAACAGTCACCTGCTGCTTCCAGAACTATAGAGAGGCAGGTAGAAGGGTTTCAACTATTTGCCATGGTGTATTTAAGTGACATGGGTTGTGTCCTAGACACCTGTACAATATTCATTCATTTTCCTATGAGCAGAACCTGTTACTCTCTAGGGTCCTTATAGAACATAATGCTTCTAGTGCATTATTTTAGACAAATATTCATCTTCCCTATCAGTACTTTTGATTTTAGCAATCCCCCTAAATCGGCTGAGCAGTGGTGCCCTATTTTATAAATAAGGAACAGAGGGTCTGTTTAGTTAGCAAAAGAAAACACATACACACACACACTCACATACACATGCACACACATACATATACACACAGAGACATACATACACATATGCACACAGACACACTCACACTCCCATACACATATACACACACAAATATGCACACACTCATACACACGCACACATACACACACATATCTATACACACACACTCCTACTCTTGTTTCTTCGTGTTCTCACTTCTCTCTCAGGACTCACTCAAATCAATGCGCTTATTGATATTAATTGCTCTCCTTGGTACTCTCAGATGTAGAGATGCACATTATGGAAACTAATGAGAACACTAGACAAGTAATTTCACTCTTAAGTGTGTGCAATGTTTATTTTTATAAAAGCAAAAATAGACAAATACATAAACATCATTGCATGCGTGCATCTTCTAGCATGCATGGATGTCTGTAGGCATTCGTTTTTATCGCACAGGCAGCCCAGCCTGAATGAGCAGAGTGATGTGGTTGCAAGGCAAAAAGACACCTGGAGATGGTTCTGCCTTGGGGAGAGTCCAAGCTCTGCTGCACAGAACCTGAACCAACAACACAAATACCCCTCCCATCCCAAGGGGTGTTTCTGGGTCAGGACTCCCTTTCTCTGGACAGTTTCCCAGCATACTATGCTGCTTTTCTGGCTGACCTTTCAAGTTAAAACCTCTGGATACAAGCCCATGAAAGACTGTGATAAGGGAAATTCAATGGCTTTGGGGCTCACAAGAGGAAAAAAAAAAGGAAAGAGAGAAAAGATTTTCAAAAATTTGAACAGAACCCCAAAGGACTCATATAAGCCATTCTTTGTCTATGAGGCTATTCCAGAACACACACACACACACACACACACACACACACACACACACACTCCATCATCATTAGGCCATGGTCTTTGATGGCTTTGTCCAGTAAAGATTTTCCTGCTCTGATTCAGTCTCACCTTAAGAATCAGGCATGTGAAAGCAGCTAACCAAGGCAGCACTAAGGTTGGGTGTGAAGAGCTACCCTGTGCAAGACCAGACGTATATCACCTCGGGACCAAAGTGGGAGTAACCATCCATTTATTCTCCTGTTTACAAAACACTTACAGGTTTACTAGAGAAACACAGTCCACTCGAGTACAGCTGATCAGGGTAGCCACATCCCCTATTTTTATGCTATCCATGAACACCCAGAAGTCCCTCTTCAACATTCATCAGTACTTAAGAATCCAATTATTCACAGGTCAAAATTAATCAGGAAATCAGGCAGCTCCATGACATCTTTGAGCAAGGTTCTTCCTGCTCAAGGTAATTCCCTGCTTATCTGAGAAGTCATCTGACTTTATCTGTATAAATAACATTTGTTTTTTAACATTTTAATTCAAGTAGGATTTAACATAATGTGCTAAGATAAAACACTTTATTATATAATTACTCTTCAGATATTTTCAGTTTCAGAAGGTATGTCATGTAGTCCAGGCTGTGCTCAGGACGACCTTGAAATATATATATATATATATCAATCACCCTGAACTTCCAATCCATGCACCACTATGCCCAATTTATGTGGTGCTAGGGACTGACCTCTGCTCTCTGTACAGTATTACCAGCTAAGCTACATCCCTAGCCCTTCTTCTTTACATACTGTCCCTTCCTTCCATCTCAAGCAAGCTTAGCCTATATTTAAGGCTACAACAAAGATAAATAAGAGAAGGTGGTACCCAACATCCAGGGAAATCAGCTCTCATGTTTTAAGTTTAATCTAAAACTGTTTTTAAACTGTCTTAACTGGTTAGCTGAAAGACAAAATCATTCTCCCTGTGTATAAAACCCACCTAACTTAGCCATAAAAAAAAAATCACTTTTCTGACATCTACATTTTGTATCTTCCATCTTAAAAATGTCCTTCTTTTGTATCTAATTAACATTTAGCTCTTGCTTATTTCAACATTCCTCCTCTGGTTCGAATCCAACAAACCTTTAACTGCAGGCGTATGTGCTGAGCTGAGCTAAGCAGTGCATAGTTAACTCACTCGATTATCTCAAGATTTATCACTTTACACATGAAGGCACAGGGGCGCCATTGAGTTCAATGACTCTCTACAGCCTTGTTCGTGGCTTCTGCAGTCTGCACACCCATATGTTCTCTGGGGCAGCCTCCTGTAAAGCAAATGCCCAGGATGGCTTCCATTTGGCTTTATCCTTGTGGAGACTTGCTCAAGACGTGCCATGGTTGCTGGTAAGTAAGGCTTCTATTGGTCATCTCACTCTTGGAATCAATGATGGTAAGGTAGTTCACAGAAGGATACATACAACACATACCCATTGCAAACCAACTCTTCACAAGAGACTTTCTCCCTGGATTCAAAAAACCAGAGATTAATTCCTCTCTGTATGGATTTATTCTACCTACAATTGATAATACGTATCTGATCTTACTCCTTTATATGTCGGTTCCCTGACCAGTACACTGTTAGCCCAAAGACTCAGAGAATAAAGGCTTCTTCTTTCTCAACCAAGCAGGCCAACAGCCATGCATATCTCCCACCTTTAGGCATTCCAATAGGGCAGCATTTCTCAACCTTCCTAATGCTGTGGCCCTTTAATATAGTTCCTCATATTGTGATGATGACTAACCATAAAATTATTTTCATTGTTCCTTCTTAAATAAAATTCTGCTACTGTTATGAATCATAATGTAAATGTCTGACACTTCTAATGGTCGTAAGCAACCCCTGTGAAAGGATGACTGGACTCTCCCAAAAGGGTTTGTGATCCACAAATTGAGAACCACTGTCATAGCAGCTGGCATTTCTAGATACTCCGGGGGTTTCTAGTAGGAGCTCAGCTTGTCGAATGCAGGCATCATAGAGCTGACATAGAAAACAAAACTTGATGTACTCTGTCTGACAAACTAGCAACCACTAACAATGGTTAGGGCTAGGCATCACGTCAGAATTTTATAGCATAGATCATTCACAAAATGGAAGCATGTTATGAAAACCAGGGAAGGATAATGCTGTCTCCATAACCACAAGCAAGAGAGTCCTCATCGCTGATTCCTCCCAGAAACCCTTTGTGTTTGTCTGTTTGCTTGCTTCTCCTGTTACTCGGAACATCCTGCCTTCCCTGAACAGGAAAGAGAACCTCCTAGGCTTTTCTGCAGAAATCTCCAGGCCAGAAATCTTAACTTTAATTGCTAACATACTACATAAAGCACTGCATTGATATTCTAAGTAGACAGTCAACATTGTAGCTTCAGTGTGGTGAAAATGTACTACCTTACTCACTAGACTATCATAGTGAAGACAGATAGACAGACAGACAGACAGACAGACACACACACACACACACACACACGTGTGTGTGTGTGTGTGTGTGTGTGTGTGTTCTAACTTGTGACACATGTGATAACACCCCCAATCCTCAGCACAACTGGGTAAAAATGTGAAAACATTCCAGAGACATTTGCAAATTATTTACTGCCCTAAGCCGAACCACATCTGGTTTATTGCTGGCTAGAAAGAATAACAAAAGGATGTGGAAAGTGTTAAAAGGTCAGTGCAGTAAAGGATGAAGAAGATAAGAAATACCTTCTGCCCTTACAGTGCCAGGATCTTACACACAAGAACTCAATTTACCACGCCTAAGTCTCAACCAAAGCTCATACCCCTTTGATCCACAGGGAAATGTTTTACACTGTACAATAGCAGATCTTTTTACATTAGTGATTGCATCAATTCAGCGGTCCTCTGTAACTACTGGGATGGCTGTATTTCCACATCAGGGTTGTAAAAAACTACATCAAATAGTTTTTTCATGTTACGTATATATAAACTTTCTTAGTATTCTTCTTAACATGAAAAGCTGTAGACCCTCACTATAAAGGCACTTGTAAAAAGTCTGTAGAGGCTATAGGATACTAACATGTTTACATGTTTAAAATGGATGAGAGAGGAGTTCTCTCTCCCCTCTAACTAGAGGCTGTGGGATTCTGAACTCTAAGCTCTATTCTGAGTCCAGGAGGACAGGAGTCTCTCTACCCTTCAAGTTAGAAGCATCCTAGTATTTCCAAGTCCAGGTCCTTTTAAACTAAATATTAGTGAGCCATGACTGGATATTTGCTTCCAGTGTACTGAGCTACCCAATCATTATTCAGGAGTATGGGAATTTTACTTGTTCCTTCTGCACATTGGGTGGAAGTATTCTCTAATTGGCAAGATGCACAGAAGAGCCAGCCTGAATCACAATCTTAGGTCCCTACTGTGGCTTTGTATGTGGGGATCAGCCTCCTGTCCCAAGCTCCTAATCTCTTGTTTGTCAATGTTGTTTCTGAAATTAAGAAATCAGTGTGATTTTGAGAACTTAGCCTCCCTAATACAACTGGCATAGAAGATGCTTAATGTTGGCTGAATTGAAAATGTCTCGTGAAAGATCAGAGATATGTTCTTTTCCCCTTACCACCACTGAGGGACATTCAGGGCTCAACTGTGAAAAGACCAGAATGGACTCAGGGTATCTTTCACAGAAGAGGTCAATAGAACTCCAAGAGGCAGTTCTCCTGCAGGTGATGGGCACTCTGGCAACAAAATCTGAATTCTTTAGGGGACCAAGGGAAAGAAAGGGTGGGGAATAGAACATAAGCTATGCCTTGCCCTGGTCTCAGTCCTCCACGGAACTGGCTTCTCTGGAATACATCCTCCCTACAGGAGGCAGGGTAAAGAGCAAGACCTTGCCAGCCCTCTTGTCCTCTGAACTCTCACAGCTGCTCCCCAGCTTGTTTCTAGAAGCAGGCACAGCAGCTCTGCTCCTGACCACTTCCCCCCAGTGGACAGAGCGAGGGCTGTCCAACCATCCCGCCATCGTAGGTGTGGAGTTCTAAGGAAACGGTTCTCAGAAACCATCTGTGCCCTCGTGCTTCAGCAGTATTAGTGGGCACCTTCCTGTCCCGCAGCCTTGAAGCACCGTGTGAACGCCCCCAAACGCCCCTAGGGCCCTCCCACCTTGGCTTTACTTTCAATTCTAGTCGCGTCAGAGCCGCGGCAGGGCTCCCTCCCTGGATCAGTTCCAAAGAAGTTGTGAGGTCCTTAGGAGGGGCATTTAACGGAGCCCTCTCCAGTCCAGTTTTTGGTAGGGACATGGGGAAGAGGACATTGAAATCCAGGCCATTTAAGCCAGAATACAAATCGGTGGCGCTGCCAAGGGTCCCATAAAATGTATTGGCATTTCCCTCAGCATGGCAAATCGAACGAAAACCCACCAAAGGCACCTCAGCAAAGCATTCCTGCCACACGCCACAACCGGGTACCCCAGGTTCCACGCCAGTAGAAGATTCCCAAGTTCCCGGAGCAGAACATTTCAGCCGCTTTCAATGTCTCCCAGGTTCCTCCCCACCCAGCTCCGGGGGCCCACATTTGGATCCTGGCCAAGAGAGGCAGCAGCCAGGACCCCCCTAAATCCGTGCTTCCCTCCCAGTGTCCCGCCCCCTTCCTCTCTCCCCACCACCTCCCTTCCAGACGCCGCACTCAAAGCCCTCCAGAGCACAGCAATTCTGTGGCCCAGGAGGTTAATCCAGGCTTTTCTCTCCCAGTTAGAACCAGGGGCGTTCTCACTCCTTGGCCTCCAAAAGTCTCAACCTTCCCTGCCACAGCCACTCGCAGGGCTATTTCCTCAAGCTAAATAGCGCTTCTGGACTTCCCAGGTCCAAAGGTCCAGGCGAGTCTCAACCTGTCCAAGGGCACTCCATATTTTCCACAGACCCTACCTGTCCCTCATTGCTTGTAAAAACAAATTAAACAGAGATCCCAGCAACTTCGGGGCATGTGTGTGACTGTGCAACGAGCGCGTTGGAGAGAGCATCGCCCTAGAGTTCGGGCCACAGCTGCAGAAGCACATCTGGAAAAGGGGGAGGGGTCGAAGCGGAGGGGACAAGAAGCCCCCAAACGACTAGCTTCTGGGTGCAGAGCCTGTGTCACCGGGGGTTGGTTACCTGTCCTACGTTGATGAATCCGTACTTGCTGGCTATGCGATCTGCCTCCGCGAAGCCGCCGGCGATCTTCACTGCCCAGTGGTTGGTGTAGACGCGCGTCCGGCATACCGGGAGCAGACAGCCGGCGAGCAGTGCCAGCACGCACAGCAGGTCCCGCCGTCCCGGGCGGCTGCAGCGGTTCCCCCAGTCCCAGTCCATGGTCCCGACGCTTCGCCGCCTTCGCCCGCCCGCTGGCTCGCGCGCTAAGCAGCGCGCACAACTAACTTCTCCGGCCTGGGCCGGCGGGGCGCGCAGCCGGGAGCGGTCGGTAGGAGGCTGAGAGCCCGGGAGCAGAGCAGAACAGCTAGCCCCTCTCAGGCTCTTAGACCATGCCTGGGGCAGAGGGGACGGGGTGACGGGCTCTGGGCCGGCGGGGCGTTGAGCGATCGCTCCCCGGCTTGCACGGGAGGCGGCGGAGTGGGACTGGAGCCTCCGCCGCGGGCTCTCCCGGCTTTGCTCTTGGACTCTTCGTTTGCCTCTTGCTCCTCTCCGGCCCTGGAGCTCCGTGGAAACGACCGGCCGGAGCGCAAGCAGCGGCCGGGCGCCCCCTCTGCTGAACCCGGCTCCAAGCGCTCGCTCGCTCGCTCGCCCTCTCGCTGCGCTCCCTCCGGCTCCGAGCAGCGCGCCGGGACTGTGAGTGGCGACGGCAGCGGCGCCCGCTCCGCATAAATGACTCCCCCGCCCCCCGGAGCACCCCTCCTTTCCCACATCTCCCTCCTCCTCTACTCCTCCGCCCTCACGAGCGGGGCCTCAGCCAGGAGCCACCCAGGTCCTAGCGCCTCCCTGTTCTCCCTGCTGTAAACTCCAGGGTCGGGCCAGTGAAGTCCTCTCCCCAAAGGGCTGAGAGGAGAGTGCCTCCGGAGTCTTGATTTCTATCCTTTTTATTCCGCCGGGCTGCATTTGAATTAATTTCCCGTTACTCTGGAAAGTCTAAGATTTACAGGATAATGAGAGGGAAGTATGGGCAAAGATTCATTCATCCCGGCGCTAAACGCCCAGGACTGAGCATTTTAAGGTCACTCCTGTCTCAATTTCAAAACAAATATCGAGATTTTCACTTCACTAATTCTTTATGCTTTTCAGTAACTGTTTATTTTGCGCATTCTGCTCCCCGGAGAAGCTGTCACACAGGACAGTTAAGTATCATTCACTCTTACAAAAGCCAAAGCCAAAAGTCTGTCGCCTGTTGACTTGGGAGATCAGCCATTCTGATACTCAGCAGCAACATCACAGGAGGGTGAAATCCCTGCTTAGAGCATGGAAAGATATTTCTATGAATATCTACAGTACTAGAGAACGGATAAGTGTGGGTTCCAAGGGAGCGGCCATTCGGTCATTCGTTTCTGTGTCCTTATCTCCAAGGGCTTCATTTACCTCAGCAAGGAGAGTTTTCCAACTTTCCAAGTATGTCACCAGAGCAGAGGGGGAGAGTAATATAAAAAGGACCACAGAGGAAGTCAGATGAAATGCCACCAAGTCTGCGTTAAAGTACCATGACTTCAGACACAACAGGGAATGGTGTCTGGCCTTCTTCAGACTTCTCTAACCACCTTGTCTTTTGCAGGTGAGGGGCCAAAGAGTAGTTTCTTGTAAAAAGAAAAATTGGTCTTTATGAAATGGTTTGCCTAACCTTAAAAGAAGCAGCTGTCCGAAGCCCTCACATCCTATCCCTCTCCTCTTCCAATCCCTTGTCATTCTTCCTAAAGACTAGTTGACTGTGTCTGAGATTAACCCATCTCAGGATGATTTAACTGTCTGAAGGATATCTGCAAGCTTAAATCTACTAGCACCTTGGAGCATAAATTTTATAGATTTTGCATATTGTATAAATAGATTATATTTTTTTTCTTTCAAACAAATTCAAATAACAATGCCCATACATTACAGATCAAGAGGTAGATGAGAAAAGCAGATACATGCTGCAGAAAGGCATGCATTCTATTGATTTATTTATTTGGCTAGTTTAACACATCTGTTTCAAGGGCCTGGTCTATGATTCCTATCAGATTGTGCTGGACATAGTCGGGGGTGGGGCACAAAATATTGGTGGAATTTAGGCTCAGAATTCTCTAAAGAAAATGCTCATTGTTACTTGGCATTATTTTTGTAAAGAGAGAAACCTAGGCATTTTGCTTGGCTCTAGAGTCCGTATAGTCTGGCTACTGGCCAGTCCCTTTGGACAGACCTCTTACCACCCCTCTCAACCATAGATTCCAGAGTAAGGGGGCAGGGAGGGAGGGAGGGAGGAAGGGGAGAGAGAGGAGGGAGAGGGAGAGGGACAGGGACAGGGACAGGGACAGGGAGATTTGCTAATTGCCAGGGTGACCATCTGCATCCATGCTATTAAAAGTTGCTGAATTCCAGATAGAACAATCAGAGTTAACTGATGATCTAAATCTCAGCACATATGTAAGAGACAGAATTGCATGGATTTGTTCTCGGTTGGGCAAGAGAGCATATCTGAACTTGATCAACAGCAAGAGGATGGTCCCAGTACAAAGTACTTTGAGAGTCAAGCTTGAGACATGGCCTGTAGATTTCTCTCTAGGATTCTGGAAATCTATCAACAGCACACACACACACACACACACACACACACACACACACACACACATGCACTTTGAAAGCCATGTTGCCTCTGGGTTTGAATTGTGGATTAAGTAAAGAGAAATGCCTGAGTCTCCTGGAAGCTAAAACCTTTTCCCCCAGGATAACAAATTGCTCATTACTAATTTTTCTATGATGTATTTATCTTTCTTTTCCACTAACATTCTTGCTTTCTGCAAGTGTCTTCTGTTTGACATACCCAATTATAATGAAGGTATGAGTTGGGGAGAATCACTCAGCCAATTCTCACATCAAGGTTTAGTGTCTTAAAGGGAGGGGTCTTCCCTTTTGATATAAGTGTATTTAAAAGAGAAAACCCAGCTGGTGAGACAGCATTTACCACTAAGCCTGATTAAAAAAAAAATAGAAAGAAGATATCTCTATCTGTCGATAAAGAAACTTCCTCCTGAGTTAAGAGTCTTCATTAGCTCCTTAGCTTCCTTGAATGGAGTCTCCTTTGGCCAAGAATGCAACTTTCAGATAAGGACTCAGGGCTACAGCAAAGGGATGCATGGCTCTGGCACTTTAGGTATGCTAGTTATGACAGTCAGTCTTATCATAAATACTCAGAAGCCAAAGGGCAGTGGGGGAGGGGTAGCTGATGGCATGGTGGTGCCAAAGCCATTGCTGACATTAGACAAGATGTCCAAATTAAAGCTTTGGATAAAAAAAAGAAGTAACATCTCAAGGTTTGACATCTATGTTCCCTCTATCACTGCCATACAGCATGAAATGAGACAGTTTTACGTGTTTACCCTGTTTTATACCTAGTAAGTTACGACTTGACAATGAGGCTTCACTGGTGTTTGGCCTCTTTGCCAAGGTCCCTTACAGCTCTAAAAGAATCCTTAAGTGAAATCTAAACAGCAGAGAAGAAGTCCACTAAAATGCACAAGAACCCCATGAGGGCGTATCTTGACCTCGAAAACTGAAATTATTCTAGGAAGAGTTTGCTTCATTTCTACCTCAATGAAAATTAACCTTTAAAATTACTTCTAGGTTTAAATTTGGTAATTCAATGATAAATTCATAATAGGTACTTTGGAGCCAACCAAGGGGAAAAATGTGGCTAGATTTTTTACAGCTCAGCGGCAGAGTCACTGAGTCACGTGATCCCAAACAGCTTTCCGATATGTGAAATTCAGGAATAGCAATAAAAATTCATCAGATTTAATAATGGTAATAGTAATAAGTTATGCAAATAAGCCACATTTATTAGGCATTTGTTATATGCTAGGCGCAGAGCCAAATATATTTCAAGTCCTAGTGTCATTCATTAGAACATCAAAGTTGAAGGAGAAATTAGATAGCACATTGTCCAATTTTACTTAATAGATAAAATCATGGAGTTCAACAGAAAGCCATTTTTGATGATAGTAATCTAATTGGAGAAGAATAAGTTAGGTGGATGAATAACACAAATAAAACAGGAAAAAGACTGCTCAGGCCAAAGATGGTAGTGTTCTGTGAACCAAGAATTAACATGAACCTAATTTACACAGGCTGGTGAAACAAATTCTATCAGGTAAACAGAAATCTGACTGCCCCTTTCTGATGTCTCGATGCTGAACTAACACCACTTAGAGATAGGATCCATGATGCATAGTATCCCCAAGACAAAGGTTCACTCAAAGCTTGATGTCACATTTACCGCAGAAAAGTATGTTCTGTGACCTTAAGGGGGATACATCCTATAGCCTTAGGCAGCCTGAGTATGTCTTTAAGTTGATTTAGATGGGCATTGCTGACCACCTTCTCTGTATTAAAGCCTGCAATGACAATCTGGTCCTCAGAAAGCTTTCAGTAGTGATACAGTTTTATGGTACTATCTATAGATCCCCCCCCCTGCCCTGAACTTAATAATACTTCCTGCAGTCCCTTCAGATTCTACTTTAACCTGTATGATACTGGGTACTCAGCCTATCTAGGTTTAATTTGCCTTGAAGAGAACAGTGTGTCCAACTTGCTATGCCTTGGACTTCCTATGTAATGAGCTTTTACAGCCTCAGTCAATGCATAGCTTTAATTTAAGCTAAGTACTGTCCCATGCCCCCAACCCACAGTAATATAAGTGTGTACGTGTGTGCTATGGTAATCATTTGCTAAAACAGCCAACAGATTGGAAGCACATTGTAAAACACATATCCACTATAAATATTAGAGACAACATGTGCATATAGCTTGATAATGTCTGTTGGTTATGTTTGCAATTTGAGTCAGTTGAGATAAGTAAAATGACTTCTCCCTGAGTAAAACTCCATTAAAGAATTCTGTAAAAACTCTTGTTTCTTTCCCATGCCATGTGTTCCATGCTATTCCATAAATACAGAGAAAAGCCCTTTGTCGGGGATAGCAAAAGAGACAGACACAGACACAGGCCAGTAACCTCCAACTACAGACAGACAGGAGACACAAGAAAGAAGTGGAGGACTCAAATTTGGGTTCAAATTAATCCAAGTAGAAGTTGTGTACATTCCTTCAAATGACACCAACACACATTCATGCCTTTGAGGTCATCTTTAATTTTTTTTTTATTTGTTTGGTTTTTTGTTTTGGTTTTTGGTTTTGGTTTTTCGAGACAGGGTTTCACTGGGTAGCCCTGGCTGTCCTGGAACTCACTCTGTAGACCAGGCTGGCCTCGAACTCAGAAATCCCCCTGCCTCTGCCCCCCAAGTGCTGGGATTAAAGGCATGCGCCACCACTGCCTGGCCATCTTTTATATGTTAACCAACACAGCTTCCAAGACCGCTTCACAGAAGAGTGAAGACTGTGGATGCTTTTTTTTTCTCTCAGACAAGAAGGAAGTGAGACAACTTTTTGTCTCTTCCTAGTTTCTAGCTTCTAATTTCCTTCTAGCTACCCCAAAAGCCATCCCCCCACCCCCTCCATGTTGGATGTGATAAGAGGGGATTACTGTCTTTCCATCCTATTTGAGTCTCTAGTTGATGGAGAAAGCAGGCAGAGAAAAGATGGAGAACATGAAAGGAGCAGCTTTTGATCTTTGGGCCTCCGCCCACCAGAAAGACTAAGTTCACATCGCATGTCAGTAGCTCCTCACCCCCATTCTCTTCCTTTCTTTAAGACCGCCTCATTCTATAGCCAGGCTGTTCTAGAACCCACAGCAGATCTTCCTCAACATTCAAAGCTCTGGGATTAAGGATTTACTCTTTCTGTCCTGGCTCTGGAGTCTGTCCTCTCCACTATGGAATTGTCTCTTTTATTCTTCAGATCCTCCCGGAGAATCAGGTAACAACTGAGTCAACAGTTGGGAAGAAAAGTTAAAAGGGCCTTAGGAATTAAAACATTTTATGAGGAAATAACTCTACTTCATTGGTACCAAATGAGACATTCTGAGATGGTACACACCCAATATGACTTTTACTTACTCTGGAACATGATAGTCTCGTAAAATATATTTTGTAAATGATATACACTATTATATAGTATATGTAATAATATATATATATATGTACATATATATGTATATATATATATATATATGTATGTATATATATATATTAACACATTTGTTGCTTTAGGCATTTGTGAAGCATGAACTGATACTACACTGTACCTATACACAACTGTACACACTACAGGTTGATAATTTGCTGTGTCCTGTTGACACCAGAGACAAGGCATATTTATTCCTTTTCATGTTGCTTGTTGTTCAAATACGGGACAAGAAGCCACTTTGAGAAGGAATGCTTTGTATTGGTTCACAATATGAAAGAACACAATATGAAAGAACACATTGAATCCTGGAGGGGAGATTTCCACAGCGGGTGGCTCCAGAGTAACAACAATGTGCAGCTAAATATCATCCTCACATCCTTAGCTGATCAAAAAGCAAAGCATGGGTGGGCAGGGCTCAGCTATAGACCTCCAAGGCCTCCCCCTAATGACTTACTTCCACCAGGGAGACTCTACCTCCTAAAGGTTCCACAACATTCCTGTACAGCATGCCCAGCTCAGTATCAGCCATTCAAACACATGAGCCAATGAAGACAATTTCAAAAACACAACACAGGGTAAACAAGAGATATATGAAGTGAATGCTGGCATAGCATATTGTTTTTCTTTTTTTCTTAAGATTTATTTATTATTTATATGAGTACACTGTGACTGCCTTCAGACACACCAGAAGAGGGCATCAGATTCCATTACAGATGGTTGTGAGCCACCATGTGATTGCTAGGAATTGATTTCAGGACCTCTGGAAGAGCGGTCAGTGCTCTTAACCACTGAGTCATCTTTCCAGCTCTGACATATTGGTTTTCACTAGACTTTTTCTTTCTTCTTCTTCTTCTTTTTTTTTTTTTTTTTTTTTTTGGTTTTTCGAGACAGGGTTTCTCTGTATAGCCCTGGCTGTCCTGGAACTCACTCTGTAGACCAGGCTGGCCTCAAACTCAGAAATCTGCCTGCCTCTGCCTCCCAAGTGCTGGGATTAAAGGCGTGTGCCACCACACCCAGCTACTAGACTTTTTCTTAATCAAATAGAAGAAATAATCTAAAATAACAATAAAAAGTATAGTCAGGAAATACATAAACAGGTAATCTAGTTATTTATTGTTAAATTGGAAAGATATCTGTGCACATAATTGTCTGTTCTTTACTTTTCTTCATCTGAAATATGGTGCCTCCTTCTGTCAGCAGCATCCAAGACTGGAGGAACGAATACACTGTGCTATGTTGTTGTAGAGGCTACCATGTCACTTGGTGACAATCATTTTCAGCAAACTGTTGTACTGTGGGCCCATCCTAGGCTGAAATGTCATCATATGGCATGCAACTCTAATATCCTATCACTGTCAAAACTGTGTGTCTAGAACACTGTCATCACATGTGACATCACTGCATCTTGTCTTTTTCATAGTCAGGTTGTAGTTAGTCCTAACTCACTGCCCAATGTTGTTGTTATGTTTGCTATGTGTGTTTATTTGCTTGTTTCTTTGTTTTACTATGCCCTCATCACAGAGTTTTTTAGTGATACACAAATAGCATTTAGACATCTTTATTCCCATTGCCCTTAGATTCACAATAAAACCATTTATCCTCAAGAGCCAAACCTCTCAGTAGCTGTTTCTTGGACAAGGCATTCAGCTGAGACTTATGGCAGCGAGTCTACACACCAAGAACAGCAGCAAAGTTCTATTTTCGGACAGTTATCTTACACTTGAGAATAACTTACCAATAAAGTTGTTTTTCCTAAAAACTGGTGGAATATGCCCAGCTGAAGGCTCAGATATTTTAATTTTTTTAAATCTTCATTGCTATTTATAAGATCCCTTTTATTATCCTCAAAAATAAACACTGCATTAAAGACAGGGGGGAATTGGATTCTCATATGAAACTTGACAAGTGCTACCCTTCAGGTCCAATGACTTATGTGACTCCTCTAGGAATTCATGAGCCAAGTGAATGATTAGAGGCAAAGGCAGGCTTTCTTTAATTGTTGTCCAAATTTGAACCACATTAGCCTGTTTCATAGATATGTTAAGGAAACCTATAATGTAAATTGTCTCTATAAATGATGAATATTGTCTTTTGTCAGTAAAGTTGAGTTTCCTGATCACACTGTTTAACACAGTTTGACTCTGGGTGAGGAAAACTTCTCTCTCTAATATTACTGTTTGTTCATTTAAAAGTGAGAGCATTGTTTTTAGTTTCAGAAAGGAACTAAATCGTGCGAGGTGAGCAACGATTGAATCCACTGTGAGAAAACGGGCAATATGTTCCTCACCAGGTATCACTTCTTATTCTGCTTTTGTTGTCCTGTATGGGTCTACTCAGATTCAAGTTGGCAAGTCCATGGGATATTTGCATGTTGACATTTTGGCAACAACATGAAAAATGAAAAGAATTTTGCGGAAAATGTCAGCAATGCAAAATACTGACATTCTGTAAGACGGAGGCAAGCAGTATTAGAGGAAAGAAAAATCTTAAGGGATCATTGAAGTTTAGACTTCGGGACTCAAAGAAGCAGAATAGATGTCAGATGGAAGAGGAAAGTTAAGCCTGCAAGTGAAAAGGTGGTCACCCAAAGGTCTGTAAAATAACCAAGGCCATGGTGTTGGCTGCATAAAAGAATCGAATCTGTATGGAATTGATGTTGCAATTAATGCCCCGAATACTTGAGAAAACAATTTTTTCTGCCCAAGAGTGTTTTGGGGGAGCTGTGGGTTTAGCAGATTGATTCTCGTTTTTTGAGAGATGTAACTTTCAGAAGTGGTTCAGTTCTGTGTGGAAACTAATGACGCCAAGGCAAATTATCTAATCAATATTCTATTATCTGGTAGCCCCTTCACGTCCACTGGGCTTTCTAGGCTGCAGTTTTTCCTGTTATTCGTTCTCTGTGTGCTTAATGATAAACTCTCTGCCAAATAGTGTTCATGCAGGAACAGGCCCTTTCCTACATCCAAATTCAAAGCAAAATTCCCCAGAAACATTTAGATCAAAGAAAAGGGGAAGTTGACCAACCTGTGTGTTAAGGATGAAAGCAAATCACCCTGACTGGATAAAGAATGACCGTGTGACTTTGATGGTTAATGCCCACAGAGCACTCTGACAGCTTTCACATAAACTTTTCAAAGTCCTTTCCAGTGGCTGTCACATTTGCTCCTCACAGTGACACATCGAATTAACAGAGACATGGTCATTATTTTAATGCTCTCATGGCTGCCAGTTTCTCTACTGCAGTGGAAAGTGGCTAGTGGGATTGTTTGTCCAGCTATACAGTGAGCGAGTGATGTCGGGTCGACTAGTGTTTTCAGTGTCTAGTGTGCAGTCATTCCCAGACTCCAGTTTCACTAACAATTCTGCCAAGATGAGCGTCCTCCTCCCCAACCAAAGTACTTCTGTCCCATCTCTGTGCTCATCAGCCCTTCTGTGGGAAAGTCCCTCTGTCAGTTGGGAAGAAGTATCTAGAGAGTTCCCTTGTTGCCTCCCCACGTCTGTCACCAGAAGGCAGTCTTCTCACCTATTACTCTCATCTCTCTTCACCTCAGAATCCAGTAAATCCTCAGCTTTCCCCCTCCCACATGCCTCCTGAGATGGATATCCAAATTCACACTGCCCAGAAGTTTCTAGACTGAAAGTGGAATGAGTGTTGCTAATTACTCAGATCTTGCGTTCTCATGATGATTCTCATGATGAAACCATGTTTAAGAGAAACAATGGAGGAGTCTGCTGGAATTCATTATGATGGATGAAGGGCTCTTCTAAAAGGGCCCTCAGTAGCGTCCATGTACATGTTTATTCTATAAGTGGCTTCTGTTATCAAAGCTGTTTTCCTATAGCTGCATACTGACTCCTCCACACCACAAATGTACCCAGCATACCTAGCTATGGCAGAACTTGGATAATGACAGAAAAAAGATTCAAGAAGATGCCAGGAATCCAAGCATTCATGGAGTGGAAGCAGGAGAATCAGTAGTTCAGGGTCATCTTTTACTGGAGAGTTTGAGGCCAACCTAGAGTATAAAGACCCAACCAATAATAATAATAATAATTAGCAGTAGCAGCAGCAGTAGTAGTACCACTAGTAGTAAATGTTTGCAGTGAGGTATGTTTAATATCATCTCCTTCCCTTTATGGAAACTTTACATTTTTACCTTACGTTATTCTAAAATATTTTCAAAGTCTTCTTCATACCGTTTCTACCCACCACACTCTGCCTTTCACACCCTCTGTAAATTAATAATGCATTGCTGTCCCCATAGCTTTCAAATGAACAAGACTCAGCTTATGACGTATTTACTTAGCTTTAGCCCAAGTACTGGGTAAATTATTCCTAGTCTAAATTTCTAATGGCTAGACTGACTTCTTCACCAATTGTGTTCCCCAAATACTAGTCTTTCCAGATTATTTCTGCTCCAGCTGTCTGTCTTGGTGGTGGGGAACTACCTTTCACTTGGGCACATGTTTCTGGTCCAGCATAGAGACCTCCTCTTCTCCCATCTTTGTTCTCTTCTGTACTCCTTCCTTCTCCCTCTCTCTTTTCTCATTCTTTTCTTCCTGTGGTCCCTACCTGTGACCCCCAGTCAGGTAACTGAAAATCTGTTTATAAATCTGTTTATTTCTATTCCCTCCAGTAATGGCTGTAGCTACTTTTATTTAACCAATAGTTTTAAACTGCAGAGCAAGATTTGCACAACAAAAGCTGGCGTGTGTGTGTGTGTGTGTGTGTGTGTGTGTGTGTGTGTGTGTGTGTGTGTGGTGGTGGTGGTGGTGGGGATTTGCTAGTCTTGGTGCAACCAGCACTTGGGGTACAGAATTTAGCATTTGAATGCATATGAGCACCAGACCAACCCCCAACAACCCTCCCTTTCATGAGAATGAAATAATAGAAATGTATTTAGAATATCTTGAAAGGAGGAGAAATATGACACTCCCTTGCTAAAACATGGCTCTTTTCATGGTAAGATAGTTCTTTCAAGAAGCAGGCTGAACAAAACATATCTTATAACCTTGAAAACTCAGCACACATATACTTTATATCTAGTGTTTTTCACATAATATATGGTATAAATATGTTTCCACAGTCTCTGTAATTATCATTTTAATGACCATACTCCATTGGGTTGATGTATAATAATTTACTAAGCTCTCCTGTTAGGCATTCAAATTGTTTATAATTTTTCACTGTTGTAAAAATACTGCAGAGAGTATCAGGAATAAAGACTGCACATGTGTTAGATATTTTCCTCAGAATTAATTCACAGCTTTTGGGCCTCAAAATTAGACACATTCTAAGGGAAGTAGCCAGAGATCTTTAACATGTGAAGTAGCTCAGTAAATGTGGTGAATTGAATCAGCCCCACTGATTTGGAATTTGGAATTCCCCAAATCTCCCACACTTGCTACCTATCTAGTTCCTTCCATTGTGTATTCATTTGTCCACCTCTCTTTCCACCCACTCTTCGATTCTTCTGTCCATCTAGCTAGCTAGTTACCCATCTACCAGTGTTTCAGTCAGCCAATGCCAGCTCAATGAATAACATAAGAGTTCACATTTTTCAAAAGGTTTAAGCCATTAACATTTAATGCTTAAACTGGTAGTATTAAGTTAGGTTCTCAAATTGTCAATGGGAAGTGCTAACTTCAAGAGAGAAATCATCCAAAAAGTTCATCGAAGAAAATGCTACAGGAACAGTTGAGGAATTGTGTGCAGTGAATAGAACTTAAAATACATTTTACAGACCAGACTCTGGACATTGGCCTTGAGCCAAATCACTGCCAGATTCAAATATTTGATATACTTTTCAGTGACCTTCACTACAGCTCTGAAGAGTTTAGGGAGAGAGAGAGAGAGACAGAGACAGAGACAGAGACAGACAGAGAGAGACAGAGACAGAGAGAGACAGAGAGAGAGAGAGACAGAGAGAGAGCACGAGATTAGACCTTTAACCTTTAACTAGCATTATCCGGGCTGAACAGTAACCTGTGCTCAACCAGTCAGATTCTGTAAGAATTTGTGACTCCCCCTAAGCTTTAACAGATAACTCTGAGTGAAAGTGTGAGGTCTGGGCTCTTAATTAGATTAGGGCAACATGGAAAGGAAGCTAAGGAATGCTTTGCTCCCTCACACATCTAAAATCTCTTCCAATTATCTCAGAGAGTTAAGTCCCAAGTGTATGCAGCAATCTCGGTTTGGGGTGGAAAACAGGATGCCTGGAACCTTCTAGGTAAGGTAAGAACTTTTGTCTGATGCCTAGCTTCCAATAGAGTCTCTTAAGTACAGGTGGGGCCTTCTGTAACAGCCAGAGGCCAGGACTAAATTTCAGTAAATTCAAGCACAGAAATGGGTTTATAAAGTTATTTGAGTATGGTGGTTCACACCAATCATCTGCAGAAGACAAGGCAGGAGAGCCTCAGCAAGCTTGAAGACAGCATGGGTTAGACCGAACATTCCAGTCTGGTCTGGACTAAAAAGTAAGACCTTGTTTCCAAATAAATAAGGAAACAAATGAAGTCATTAAATTTTACTTGAGCCAAGTGTGGTGATATGCACTTACAATCTCAGCTCTTGAGAAGTTGAGGCAGGAGGATCTCTATGAGTTCAAGGCCAAATTGTACTACATAATGACACCTTGTCTTGAAAAATGCTTTTTAAATTAAAACACTACAACCTAATTACTAATCCCAAGAGCCTTACTAAAAGTAAAAATTCAGCAGCACAGATCCCAAATCTTCTTCCAGATAGGAGTCCGGTTCCCAGACCCTTCAGCTCCAGGACCTGAAGGTTCCCCTCAAAGTGAGATGTACTTAAAGGGTTCACATTCTCTTCCCTAAAAGGGACTCATTTCTTTCCTTTTGCTTTCCCCACTTCTCCTGCTGTAAGTCTTTAATACTCATTGCTGGCAATTTTAATTATTTAATTTCTTCACTGCATTATTTAAAGAAAAGACAGTTTGGAGGCTCTAGTATGCATGAAGAAAGTATGAGTCTATGCAAAATTGAAGAAATCCGAGTAAGTCTGAGCTGCAGCACATAATTTAGCATAGATGATTTCGCAATCTTCAATCCTTTTTTCTTATCTTAATGTATCCTCATGCAACTATGGACTAAATAGTCATTTTGTTTAAATGTGTTAGATAAATATCAATGAAGCTAAGACCTTCTGGGACTTGAAGACAGGCTATGGACGTGAGGGCATATCTTTCACTGTTAAAGGTATTTATAAATGGTCAAAATGCAGACTAGAAATGCTTATCATGGAATTTAAATATAGACATTTCTTCCAATCTTCCAAGATAAAAATAAAATGGAATAGCAATGACATTGGAACACAGCACAGTTTATAGAAAAGTCATGATTTTTTTAAAGCTCATGACGCATACTTTATTTCAAATTTTACTTACTTTAAAGGTGGAGATGGATGTACATAAAATAAAGTATTTCCCCTCCTAAATAAGTGTATAATTTATTACATAAAGCAATAATGTGGTGCATTCTATAACCTTCTTAACACTTCCAACCCATAATCATTATTTTGTATATCCACTCTCTTTTTTCTCTTATCAGCTAATCACATATTTTATATATACACACATTTATACAGACATACAAATATATGTACATATGTATCTATATGTAAAATAAACACATTTTCCTTTATTTTAATAAATTTGTTATTTTTGCTTATCTATTTGGAATATGTGAATTTTAGCTCTTCATTTTTTCACAGCTATAAAAGCTGTAATATAAATGCACACATACACACACACACACACACACACACACACACGAGGTGGGGGGGGTATAAAACTATTCCTCTTTGTAATTTGGGGAGGATATGATAGATAACAGTACTCAGGCACCTGTAGAACTCTTCTCATAAGAGATGAGAGTTAAAGTATTTCACTCAGAATGAGCTTCACAAAGTTCTCAAATAACTCAAGAGATTTTCTAAATGTCCCTCGTATTACTTTGCCTTTCTTTCTTTTTTTCCTTTTGAAGACAGGGTCTCATATACTCTAGTTGACCTCAAAATTGCTAGATAGCTAACAATGGCTGTGATTTTTCTGCCCATGCCTCCAAGGGTTGGGATTACAGGGCAGAGCCACCATACCCAGCTGTCTGTGTAGTGTTGCTGTGAGAATCTGATCCTACAAGAAATCATATTGGTGCCAATGTATTTATACTGGTGGGGAATGCCCAACACTGTGGACTCAGAAATAACACTGCTCAGATTAAACTTCTACTTGGTTGTCGGTGTGACCGTAGCTAAATTCTTCAAATGTTTTCTCTCTGCGCCTCTCTCTGTAAAAGGAGAATAAATCTAGATTCTGCTTCACAAGTTTGTTGTGAGTATAAGAAAAACTGACTCATGACAAGGATCTTAACGTGTTATGCCATGTAGTAGCTTCACACAAAAATTAATAAACTTTATTTTTATTAACACACTGATTATGAAGTATTAAACACCCACCATACTCCTGAGCATGGTCCTGTGTGGGGAATGGTATTTCGGTTTTCCCTTCCAAATTTTTTAAATGGTTCCTAGAACATATGTTTAAAATATCTTTAATTTAATCTGTTCTTTTGGTATGCTATCAGTTTCTTTCTCTCTCATGTTCAGCCACAACTACTCATGGTTATGTGGGGGCAGGGGCATTGAGATATCTTTTGAAACTATGCTTTCTAATTCACTAACAGGTAAATATGTCCCCTCTGTTTCAGTATCTACTGAGAATTTTCCTAGGTGAGCTATGGATTTAAGGCACAAGTGCTGATGCAGGCTACCAAAGTAATTACAGATGAGTAGACCAGCTGCCCTTCCTGATCTTCTTGCTTTTGGAATTTCTGACTGTGGCTACACATCAATGTGGCACTAAGTGTCTTCCTTAGGAAAGCAGGCTAGATGATTTCTGTGGACGAGCATCTGGACATTAATATGTAATATAAAATAGTAGCTTCATAGTTCTTTCTACTACCTGGAACTTTCTACTACCTGGAACTTTCTTCAGGTCCTGCAGAATTTGGTAATAGATCTTCAAAATTCAGCTAAATTCTAGAAGAAAAACAAACAAACAAACATTTTCCAAGAGCCATTGAGATGGGTCTGCAGTTAAAAGCATTTGTCACAAAAAGCTGGTAAGAGCCCACAAAAAATCTAGATGTTGTAATGTATATCTTTAACATGAGCTCTATCTGGGTGAAACATGGGTACCATATCCATATGCTTATCAAACATGCATACACACAATAAGAACATGCTTTTGTTTCCTGCCTTTAGCACATGGACTCATGGACACATGTGCACATGTACACACACACACACACACACACACACACACACAGAGAGAGAGAGAGAGAGAGAAAGAGAGAGAGAGAGAGAGAGAGAGAGAGAGCTAGAACTTCTCAAGACAAAGAACATATGTAATTTTGTTTTCTTCCTTATGCAACAAGTGTATGTGAGGGGTCTGAAATTGACCTTAAAATGAATAATTCTGCAGTCTCCCTTTTGTGACATGAACTTCATATCACTTTGCAGATGTGCTAGTAAATCAGTAATACTGACAGGCACTAAAAAGTAAGCTTCTTCTCAAGTATTTATGGATTAAAAGACGCATGTGGGGCTTACTTCCAAAGAATGCAGATTTGAGAGATGGTGGAGAGATATTGTGGTTGTCAGTGTGAAAAGTTGGTCACATATTGATCATTGTTGAAGCTATGCAACACACGGGATGGAATTAAAGTGTATCATTATGATAGGAAGTGAGGAGTAATATTTTCTATTTCTGTGTATTTGACATTTCTCAGAATACCTGCTAAAAGTGAATATGTATAATCACCATACACAATGCCAATGCAGTACATCCTTGGGTGCTAGTATTCTAGAGAAAATTGTAGATGGATGGAATATTCATTTTTATATCTGGTGGCATGTTTGTGTGGGAGAGTTTGAATGCAAGGCACTAAGTGTTTGTCCTCTGTCCACTGTTCTATAGTTCAGCCGACACTGTTAGGATCACAAGAGCTATATGAATAAAAGCATCTTTTGCACTGGGGCCCAAGACAGACCTTGAACCAAAAATAAGAAGAGAAACAAACTATAGGCCTCAGAAAGAAAAAGAAACAAACTATAAAGGTTTAGCCAATAAAATTCATGGGCAAAGCCCAAGGGGATAGGAGTATGAGGAACGTGGAGTGCATATGTTCATATGTTGGCTCCTTCCCTCCATCACATACCTTAACCATCTCTCATTAACCCCCTTGGAGCAAGGGCTATTCACACCACAACTCACTGTCTTGCCCCATACCAACCAAATATAATCCTGAGGCACTTCACATATTAAGAGAGAAGGGGTCTGCAACCCTATAGATGGAACAAAAATATGAACTAACCAGTAACCCCAGAGCTCATGTCTCTAGCTGCATATGTAGCAGAAGATGGCCTAGTCAGCCATCACTGGGAAAAGAGGCCCATTAGTCTTGCAAACTTTATATGCCTCAGTACAGGGGAACGAAAGGGCCAATAAGTGGGAGTGGGTGGGTAGGGGAGCAGGGAGGGGGGAGGGTATAGGGGGATTTTGGGATAGCATTTGAAATGTAAATGGAGAAAATACCTAATAAAGAATACACTAATTAGAAAAAATAAAAATAAAAGAATATCATTTTGAGTAGGCCTAGATGGCTTAACCTTGATTGCACTTAAAATCAAGTCAATCATAGAGTAAGAACTTGGTAGAAACATTTTTAAATTCACTTCAGATGATTCTGGAGATGCTGTGAGACAGCAGCTTCAACTACAGAAAGATAGACACAGGGCCGAAGTAGTGGCAAGGATTGTTTTCAAGTCATCCTCCAGTGGATGCTGTGGAGTGCATCTCAGACACACCCCTTTAATGAGAAACCTAAGGGTTCACTCCCTGGGCTTCCTTTCTGACAAGTTTGGGTGATGTAGGTACCTTTCACATTGTAGCCTCTCTTGGGAATTGTTTCAGCCAAGGCAGTTATCTCATCTAGTTTCCTCTGCTGTTCAAGGGATAGTCCGTATCCCATGGTTGCAAATGTAAAAATGCTTAGGTCTTTGACTCTATTTGGAGCATTTCTGAATGGCCATTTCTATTTCAGAATTTCCCATGGGATCGACTGAACCTCTGTTGACACTGCATCACCAGTCTCTTCTCTCTGTTTCCAGGCCTTTCCACTTTGCTGAGTAGATACAGCTTCTCATATTGCTCCATTTCAGAAGCCATTTTTCCTGAGAGAGGCACTTGCTATAAGACAATCCCCAAGGCTTTGCTGAGATACTGGGATGCTGAATGCTGAAGTATAATCTCTAACTATATTCTAAATATTTATATTAACACACACAAATAAGTGTGGTTCACTCCTCAGCAGAGAAACTTCTTCTTCCTCCTCTTCCTCCTCCTCCTCTTCTTCCTCTTCCTCTTCCTCTCCTTCTCCTTCTCCTTCTCCTCCTCCTCCTCTTCCTCCTCTTCCTCTTCCTCCTCTTCCTCTTCCTCTTCCTCTTCCTCTTCCTCTTCCTCTTCTTCTTCTTCTTCTTCTTCTTCTTCTTCTTCTTCTTCTTCTTCTTCTTCTTCTTCTTCTTCTTCTTCTTCTTCCTCCTCCTCCTCCTCCTCCTCCTCCTTCTTCTTTCTTCTTCTTCCTCCCATCCCCTTCCCTTCCCCTCCTCCTTCTTTTCTTTCCCTTTTTTGCAGTAAACAGAGATCATTCAAAAGAGCCACAATTGGTCAAAATGCAGGGAATCCTAACCCTGATTGTGAACTGTATTTCTTCAATAAATACATTTACAACATAACCCCTATGCAAGGAAGAAGGAGGAGAAAGATTCTAAGAACAGAGGACCAGAACATATAGTGTCTTGTAAAAATCAGGAGGAGGACGGGGATGGGGGAGGAGAAAAAAGAAGAGGAGGAGTTATAGAGGACGTGGAAGTGAATAAGATCAAAATACATCATGCAAACTTCCCAAATAATGATTACATAATATTAAAAAATGATTGTTTCTAAAGCCAACTTATTCATTTTAGTCATCACAGATATAAAACTTAGGCAATAGTTCATAATTAGATAATACATGTAAAACCTTTTATGTATGACACACATTTATTTACATACAAGTTAGTTAAAGCAGTTGAAATTAATCACAAGCATTGTTTTTATTAAGATGGCAGCAGAATTGGTAATTCATTCTTATTTTCAATATTCAGCTTTCTTTTCCACAATGGTCACCTCATATGGTTCCATGATGCTGTTTGTTTTAGGAAACCATGTCACTTCCTGAATTTTCTTTGACTCATGACCAGTACATGTATGGGCTGAGAGAGAGCACTATTGCCATATTATGTAATGGCAAGCTATGGGTTTATATCTACAGCAAATCACAGGGGCTGGTTGTGTCAATCTGTAGGGCTTTGATCTCATTCTAAGAAGAAACATCTTGTTTATATGTGGACAGCTGTGTAATAGACATAAAAGCAAGATATGTGACACATGGAGAGTATATTTCAGGACCCAAGAATTAATGTATTTGACCTCATTTAACTTCTGATGAAAATCTATACAGGGCTGAGTAAAATTTAATTGGCTGAGTTGGGTGGTTGGTGGTGACTTTCTTCTGGCTTTATGATATATAAGAGGTTTTCATTGGCTTTGCTCTGATGAAAAATCATGGGGGAAGGAAATATTTATTTTTATTATGTTTATGCATATGTATATGTTATGTTATGTTTATGTGTATGTGTGAAGAATGCCTATAGAAGTCAGGTCCTCTGGGAGAGCATTGATAGCTCAGCTCTTAACAGACATGCCATCTTTTCAGCCCCTGGTGACAAACTTTCATGTTGTACCCACTCATACAACCAATAGTTGGGGCTGTTACATTACAATTTGTCTAGGTTACATTTTTAACACCCTGGGGTTTACTACATAGCTGAAGATAGCCTTGAACTACTGATTCTGACTCTGTGATTACAGGCATGGGTCACCATACCTGGCTTTTGCATGGGAAATGTAGTTTGCCCTAAACCCTTGCTAGTATATGAGAAAGTCATGACCAAGCAGTATCAACACCAGCTGAGAGCTTGTGAGAAATGGCCCAACCTAGACCTTTTAAATCAGAGTGTATGTTTTTGTTGGGGGTGAGTGGGTAGTGAGTTGGATTGAAACAAAGGTCCTGCTCATTCTGGGCAAGTATTCTACTACCCTCAGGCCAAGGTGTGCATTTCATAGAAATGTATTTTAGGAGTCTTCCAAGTGATGATGGTGATTCTGATCCAGAAACACATTTTGAGTAGCAGGCACAAGGGCATTTTAAACATGTTTGTAACAATTACAATTTTACCTTCTTGGGAAGTAAGACCATAATGCATGCTTCGAATGTACCTTTGCTCTGCTTAAAGACTTACTTTTTGTCACAATCAGCTAAATGGAAGAGAATTAGACAGTAGGCAGCATCCCAGGAACGAAACACAGTGGCTGTTTCCAAAAAGAATAAAGAAAGTCCTTGTCTTACATTAGAACTGCTGCAGGATATAAGGGAGTCCTCTCTGGAAGACAGTTAAATATCATGGAGAAAACACCCAGATGGTTTCATATCGAGGACATTTCCCAGAGAATGGCAGCAGAAAGTGGGGTGTTTGAGAGAAAAAGGATCATATAAGTGAGACCATTCCCCAACCTTCTAACTTGTGGAAGAAAATATCTCAGGTAGAGACAGGGGACCTGGGTACTGGGTCTGATTCCAGACCTTGTCAGGTGCAAACATAGCTAAGTCGATGTGTCCTCTCTCTAGATTTTAGCCACTTGCCTATAAAAGAGTTACTACACATTCCGGAATTCAAATGCTTGAGAACTGGCTGCAGAAACAGTTGTTTCCACAAGAGGGAGTTTTCTTTCTGAAATCATAGAAAAGCTATGCATAGTTTTAATCACAGATTAAAGCAAACAATAACATTTGAACATCCGGAACTAAATGGTCTTTCATAAACAATTAAGAAGGATTAAAAGATCATTATTTTTTACTTATATTAAATTATGACTAATTTCTTGGCAGAACAAAGCTAAAAAGGATACTACTGTGAAGAACTGAGCTAGCCTTTCACAAAAACAGGGATCCTCTGAACACAGCAAACTGAAGCCCCCAGTTTCCCTCCCCAGCTTCATCAAAAACTTAGTGCCTCTTCAGTTGTTTCTTCCTTTCCAAGGCTTTTAAGTGCAGGAGCTTCTTACACGCGTTCTCGACCAGCCAGGAAAGACGCAACAAACCGGAATCTTCTGCGGCAAAAGCTTTATTGCTTACATCTTCAGGAGCAAGAGAGCAAGAGCAAGAGCAAGAGAGAGAATGGCGAAACCCCGTCCCTTTTAAGGAGAATTATCCTCTGCCTAGGACGTGTCACTCCCTGATTGGCTGCAGCCCATCGGCCGAGTTGTCGTCATGGGGAAGGCAGAGCACATGGAGTGGAGAACAACCCTTGGCACATGCGCAGATTATTTGTTTACCACTTAGAACACAGGATGTCAGCGCCATCTTGTAACGGCGAATGTGAGGGTGGCTCCCCACAGGAGCTATCTTGGGCTGTGATATCACTTCATAAATCTTGTGTAGACACAGGACTGGAGGTTGGTCTAAATGACATTAAATAACAATGGCAGGGTCTAGCCTGGTATATAAGGTGATAATATACTCTACTTATAAGCATTCCAAACATCTGCATGCTGCATCCCAGCAAGGCTCAGCATTTGCCTCTACAGTGGGTATTTTCTTTCTTTTAATGTGTGCATTTGTGTGTGTTGGGGTGTGTGAATACAAGGTGCCCCCAGAGGTCAGTGATGTAAGGTGCTACTGGAGCTGGGGTTACAGCTAGTTGTAAGCTGCTCAATGTGAGTGCTGAGAATGGAACTCAGACCCTCTGCAAGAACAGTACACTCTTCACTATGAAGCCAGCAATCTCTCCAGCCTACAATAGCTATTTCCAAATGCTCTAATGTCAGGTGCTATATGAGCTGAAAGGCTAGAGTTTTCCTTCATTTGTTCAGGATAACCTGGAAAATGCAACTGTTGACTTTTCTTTCTTGTTTGATATAGTTATTTGTGTTGGCAAACCCACTTCTAAGTGATATTCTGCTATATTCAGGTAAGTGCCTTGCCCAGTTGTCATATGAGAGAGGCTTCATTCAGCATTGCAGAGACCCACAGACAGACATTGTGCAGAGAATCTAAATTTGAGGTCTCCATTACACCCTTCCCCTTGGAGATCGGGGAATCATGCAAAAGAGTAGGAAAAAAAGATTGTAGAAATCAAAAGGGTTGTAGAACACCAGGAGACTATGAACCACAAAATCAACTAAGCAGGGCCTAAATGGGCTCATAAAGAACAAACCGACAAACACTGTGCCTGCATGGGAGTCAGCATGGTCCTCTGTATATATGCAATGGCTGTTAGCTTGGTGTTTTGTGGGACTCCTAATGGTGAGAGTGGG
Organism: Mus musculus; assembly: GCF_000001635.26. Classification (NCBI taxonomy): domain Eukaryota; kingdom Metazoa; phylum Chordata; class Mammalia; order Rodentia; family Muridae; genus Mus; species Mus musculus. The sequence continues at coordinate 17,858,554 of NC_000085.6, forward strand.
TGTGTCTCTGACTCTTTATCCTGATCTTGGGACTCTTCCTTATTTCTTACTGGGTTGCCTTTCTTATTGTTCAGCCTTGATATTCTCGCCTTGTCTTATTGTATTTGGCTTTGTCCTATTTGGCTGTTGTCTCTTGGAGGGTTCTCTTTTCTGAAGAAGAAATAGAAGGAGAGTGGATCTGGGGGAGAAGAGAGGTAAAAGGGTCTGGGAGGAATGGAGGGAGGGGAAACTCTAGTCACGGATGTACTGTATAAGAGATGAAGCTATTATGAAAAAGAAAAAGTTTCTAGGCCACAGGAAGGGCAGCTAACAAGAATCTATTTTTAAAATGAGGGATGGGAGAGTCTGGCCTAGGATTTAGAAAATTTGAAGTGCTGTCTTACACTAAGTAACTTAGCAGGGCACTCAAATTGTGTCTCTCTCCTCCCTTTCCCAGATATGTAGCATGTGCCTCTGTGAGGAGCAGGTGTGGCAGCAGTCCCAAGAAGGAGCCCAGGACTGCAGCTAAGTCTTATGACTTGCACCTGACTTCCTCATATACCTGAAAATAAGCCACAACCATCATGAGAGCTGCGCAGGTGCACCAGGATACTGGCAAATCCATTTTGGTGGAGACATGCCCCTGCTGCCCTGATTAGCTGAAGCTGTGTGCCTGGTGAGGTGACATGGCCTGCCGTGAGTGGATGAGGGCTGAGAGTATATAAGAGTGAGAGGCCCGGGTTAGAGAGAGAGATAAAGTTGAGAGAGATAAAGTTGAGAGAGAAAAGTTGAAGCGAGAGAGATGAAGACCGAAGTTTGCTGAATAAACTGTTGTTAGAAGGACTGGTGGTCGTGTCGTTCTTGCTGGTGGAGAGCGGATGCGACATGCCTCCAGAGAATGGGGCCACCTTAGAGCAGAAGATATTCTCAAGGTCATGAGTCTGTTATGGCCCAAAATATAGCTTTTTCCTTATGTTAGCTGATGTGTGTGTGTAGAAGCAACAAGGAATCTCCATACAATGTCTGGCTGTGGGTATCTGCTGAATCGTGAGGGAGGAAAGTGGTTCTCCTGGTCTCCTCTCAAGGCTTTGCAGAGGAGGCTTCCTCTAACCCTGGACTGTCTCTAGCCCCTTCACCCCCTGCCCAGCTCTCTCTCTCTCTCTCTCTCTCTCTCTCTCTCTCTCTCTCTCTCTCTCTTTCTCTCTCTCTTTCTCTCCTCCCCCTCAGTATAGGGTCTCACTCTGTGACAATTTATAATTTTTTATTTTTTTATTTTATTTTATTTGTTTTTTTCAAGACAGGGTTTCTCTGTATAGCCCTGGCTGTCCTGGAACTCACTTATATCCAACTCCTCTGCCTCCCGAGTGCTGGGATTAAAGGCATGTGCCACCACACCCAGCTTATAATTCTTTTAAATAAAAGAAAGATAACTTTCTAGCAGAGTCTTCACCAGAAAATAATGTCTAACTAGGATTGATCTTCATGGTTTTATAAGAATGATTTTGTTTTTTCCATTCATGGTGCCATAAAACTTAAGTAAAAACATGAATTGACTTAAAAATACTATGTAATTAACAGTGCAGATGGGGCATGAGTTAGTAAACATTGTAACAGGCAAGTCGTGGTGTGAGTTCACACTCAGTGGAGCTGCAGGGTGAGTTCTCACACGTGTTGTACATCCACTTCAGATGGCCATGACCACTAACGAGTTACTTCTGCCAAGTTGTCATAGAAAAACAAATGTGCCCCACTTTCCCTTCAGCTAGTTGTTTTGGTTTCATTACATATAGTAACATGTATTTCTCCTTAGAGACAAATAGGGCAAGGGGGAAATTCCTTTCATGCCAAATAATACAATTCTGTTGCAGAGTATAGGTGAGATCCAGCAGCTGGCCATGCCACTTTAGAGTGTCTAGTTCCATAGTCCTGGAGTTCAGAGTTAGTAGCACTTGGTTTACCTAACTACAACAAAGTCTTTCCAACAATAATCCTTACAACTAGAGCTTTCTCTGGCTCCAAGCCAGCCACTCAATAAAGCAAAGACCTAACTGTGATTTTTCTCCAGGCAGGAAATCCTTTTTCTATTACTTTGGCTATAACCTCACTATTATGCCTGGATATTTATCATCAATCAGTGTGATCATACTCCCTGAATTACGTGAACTTCTTGAAGGCAGGGGTTTCTCATCTGTTTCCTTGCTGTTGTATCTTCAATCCTTGGCATTGGGCCTGCTCTTCAATAAACAGTTGTTAATTAGCTGCCGTATTAATTAAGTGCACTGGCGGGAGCAAGTCTTGATTTGAGAGAATTGCTTGTTTATGTAAAGCCAACTGAAACATCTGTTCTATGTAGGTGAACATCACAGAGGCAGCTTTTGTCTTTAAAGTGGCAGATAAAGAGCGTCCCAGGGATGGAAGTTTGGCTCAGGTTGGGAAATCATAGATTCAAAAGAATACAAGTTATCTCCTCTGAAGCCAAAGCTGAAATCACTAAGGGAAAAAAAAAATGCTCCCAATAACTGTCCAAATTCTAGGGAAGCTGAGGCAAGATGATTGCTGTGAGTTTGAAGTCAGCCCAGCTACCCAGTTCTAGGACAGCTAGATCTACATAGCAAGACCCTCTCTCTCACACACAACCACCACCAACACAAAAAGTTCATAACCATAAAATATTGGATTGTTTCACAACTTACTATGTATGGGTTGCAGGTAAATTCTCTTGGGAAATACAGTTTTCAAATCCTCTAGAGGTTATTATGATGCATATATTTTTAAACTAAATAAACAGTTTAATGCATACTTTGTATTTTATGTTGGTAACAAAAGTGTTCCTGTGTGTGTGTGTGTGAGAGAGAGATAGAAAGATAGACAGACAGATAGACAGACAGACAAATAGATTGCCATTTATCTCAGGCTGACCTCCAACTCGCTATGTAGGCAAGGATGTCTTGATCATTGGATTATCATTGGATTATTCTGTTTCCATCTCCTGAATGTTGGGATTGAAAGCATGTAGCATAATGTTCAGTTTACAGGATGCTGGGAACTGAACATAAGGCTTTGTGCATAACATCCATTCTACCACATAAGTTGCAGCACCAACCCAAAGAGGTCAGTAAAAATGAAACATCAGGAGAATCAGACAGATTTTTTTTGGTTGAGAAGCCACTGACCCCTTGAATCCTACCTATAGTTTATTCTCTTCACACATTGCCCCTTGCAGGTGCTTGGAGATGTAATCTATTCTCCTTACCCACAAGGAAGGCAATCACAGCCAGAGGAGGAAAGCCATCAGGTGAGCCAGTAACTACAATTCCTGAAAGAGAGGACAGTCATGCTGCTAATGGAGTGTGGAGGAGAAATTGTGATGTTTTCCTGTGTGTTTGCCAAGGTTTGGAAAGGGCGTCTGAGATGAGGCTAATAACATAAAGACCTTGTAAAGTCTCAGCCAGGTAAAGATCAGTCAAATGTTGCATGAAGAGGGAAGAGTATTCTTTCACTATACAGTCACAGCATGTTCCCATGTTCTTACCTTCAGGCCTGGCTTCCACTTCGTTATCCTGTTTCTCTTCATACACTCTTGATGCATCATACAGGAAAAATAAAAAAGGCTGGGCAGGGTGTATGGATGTGTAGGGAGAATGGAGAGATAGTGAACTCTACCCCTTATCCCTGTGAGGATAGAATTTGACCTTCTATTTCTAGATTCACAAAGTGATAGTATTATTCTGGTGAAAGCTGTCTGTAAACCCCCAAGTAAGGCATAAGCAGGAACCTCTGAGTAGGACTTAGCTTATTATTTTTTCTTCTCTTCTCCCCCCTCTCTGTCCCTCGCTCCTTCTCACCCTCCCCCTTCCTCCCTTCTTACCTCCCTCCCTTCCCCTTCCTTCTTTCTCTCTCTCTCTCTCTCTCTCTCTCTCTCTCTCTCTCTCTCTCTCTCTCTCTCTCTCTGTATGTCTCTGTCTCTCTTGCTCTCACTCTCTGTCTCCTTCGAGGTCTCACTGTGTAGCTGTGGCTGGCCCAGAATTTGCTATGTAGACCTGGCTGGCCTGGAACACATAAGAGATATACCTGGCTCTACCTCCTGAGTGCTGAGATCAAAGGTTCAGAAGCTAATGTTCCTGTGAGTAGTTTGCTTTTAGAGTATATGTTTCTCAAGCCTGATCATTCGTGTGTGTGTGTGAGTGTGTGCGTGTGTGTGTATATATATATATATATATATATATATATATATATATATATATACATATACATACATATATATATATATATATATATATATATATATATAGTGTCATATAGTCCACCCTGGCCTAGGCTGTGATAAAACTCTGGATCCTCCTGTCTCTAGTTCCTAAGTATCAGGATTACAGGCATGTGCATCATATCCAGCTTATAGATTATCTTTACACAAAAAGAAAAAAAAATCTACACGATCACCAGAAGGAAAGAGTGAATTAATTGCTGTCTACAATTTTTTCCAGGAAACTATCAGACTTCTCCTTTGAGAGAAAACAGGAGGACTGATTTTAATTTTTTAAAACTATGCTAATATTTAGAATAATTTATAGGAAATTAATGTTACATGAAGCTATTTTGTTTAGACATATTTAAAAATATTTTTCTGTCAAAATTACCTAAGAATCACACAAATGGCCAAAATAGAGAAAAAGAGATTCTGTCTATACCTTCCCCCAGTATCCACTTGATGGGAATATTTATACAACCCTAGCACAATGCTAAACTCAGTCTCCCTAACAGTTTAGTGGGTTAACTTTCCAAGAAATAAAAGTTCATACTTTTTTGTTTTGTTTTGTCCTTCTGGAAAGGTTCGACATATTTCATTACTGAATCAACCAATTTTCTCATGAGCAACAGATACACAAACCCAAGTGAGATCCTCAACTTAAACAACATCACTTCTCCAGAGGCAAACATGGTCAGCTCTATCTGGGAAGATTGGCAGTTGACCATGATGCAAGATTAACAGTCATCTGGTAGAAAGGATAAATGATCATGGCTGAGTATGAACAGTCACCCCACTGGGTGTGAACCCTCACATAGTCAGCTCTGGTCTCCTCCTGTGCCTTCTCTTGTATGGAAACCTGATTTTGGCTAACAGTGATTTTTGGTTATTCATCGGAGTCCACTAGGGAATAGAACCATTTTGATTTGTTTCTTGGCCAGGAATGGCTTGATTCTGAAAGCCACACATTCAGGAGGCAAGCCAAGCATAGGTGCCTGTGGAAAGGAGAATAAGCAGTTTTCTTTTGTCATCTTTCTGACACTTCTTCCACCAGGACCCCTGAGACTTAGGTGCAGGAATTGTGTTTAGACTACAAGAACGGCAACAGTAGGGTCTCTAACATGGAACAGGGAAATCTCTCTTGTAAAGTCTCAACCCAGATGAAGAATTAAAGGCTACTAAGTAGTATGGAGAGCAGGAGAAATAGCTTCCCCATTGAGGACCTGCCAAATTGGTTATCAGATTCCAAGTGGCTAACCCTAAAATTGTGTATATACAAGTAACATTATACATACAGAACAGGACCTGTTTATATACTTAGAAACACACACATCACCACCACCACCACCACGACTACCACTGCCACCACCACCATCACCAATAACAATTAAAGAATGAGGCCATGAATTTGAGAGAGATCAAGGGAGGATGAGTGGGAAAGATTGGAGGGAGGACAAGGAAGAAGGAGATGATGTATGACATTTTTATCTACTTTTCCTTTTATGTAGCTCAGTTGGTACTATGTTCACCTAATATGCACAAAGCACTTGACTCCGTCTCCACACTACATATATTATACACAGTGGCCCATGCCTGTAATCCCAGAATTCTAGAGGTAAATCCAAGAGATTCAGAAGCTTAAGGTCAGGCTCAGGTATGCAGAGAATTCGAGGCTGCTCTGAGATACATGGTACCATGCTTATTTATTTTTTAACTTGTGTGTGTGTGTGTGTGTGCATGTGTGTGTGTGTGTGTGTGTGTGTGTGTGTGTTAGGAATGGTGATGTGTGCCTATCTGTGAGTATCAGTGCATGAGTTCAGCGAATCACTCCTTCACCTTGGCTTATGCCACTTGAACTCAGGTCATCAGGGCTAAATGACTGACACTTTTAGCTGTTCAGAACTTTCACTGGCACCTGACCTGATTACCTGATTGTTTGTTTGTTTGTTTGTTTGTTTGTTTGTTTTGCCTTTTAGAAGGAAAGGTATTCACAGTTTACCTTATTTTTCAAGTTAAAGCCCCAAGTGATGAACTTGACAATACCATCCTCATATATCTACAATTATGCTTTGTTGTCATCCACTGCCAGACTCTGGGTTCTATGTCCCTTTGCACCTGGCTCCCTCTCTTCTCCTGTTAGCTCCCACTTTAGTCCCTATTATATGCATTCCATTACTGTTCCTACATGCTTCCCCTCATCCTGGTTTCATGACCTCTAAACACCTATATAAACATCCACATATCCATACATATACACATAACTTTAAATTTAGGTTCTTCATATGAGAGGAAGCATGCAGTATTTGTATTACATCTATTTGTGTATTTGTTTGTTTTGTATGTGTGTATGTGTGAACACCTGTACATATTCCTCTCCCATTGCTCTCATGTGGACTTCTGAAGACAACTTGTAGGAATTGGTTCTCTGATTGCAGCATGTAGGTCCTAAGCATCAGACATCAGATTGTCAGGTCCTTTGCCTGCTGAGTCATCTCACTGGACTCTTGTGTTTGTCTTTCTGAGCCTGGCTTATTTCACTTAAAAACAGGCCTGCTCATGAATTTGTATGTCATTCTTGCAGAGAGGCCACACCGATCTTCTCTGTGTTGTTTCTGTTTTTGTGCCTGTGTTGCTGAAACAAAGAAAACATTTTATCTGTCTTTGTGTCGGGCAGGAGACCAAGCATGGGGCCTTAAGCTTGCTAAGTGCATACTGTACTACTGAACGATACCCCCAGGTCCCACAGATATTTAACAAGAGTTCATTCTGTTCCAAGTATGTTATCAGGCTCTAGTAGTTTTGAGGTAATTAAAACACAGTTCATTTTATCAAGAGACTCATAGTCCAGTGAGGGAAACATTTCAGGAACACAAAAACTTGGTACCATCAGAGGCCAGAGCAGAGACATCACCCTCACATTCTTTTGCCAGAAGAAACCCTCAAAGAGAGATCTGGTGCGAATTATAAGGATGACATCATCTTTTAACTGCCATAGGGGATCAGAAATATTTAAAGGTAAGAAATTGGTTTGGATTAACCAAAGAGATATCTTGGTGTTTTTGGTACACTGAAGTAAAATGGGGAAGGGACACAAGAGTTAGGAGATCTTTTACCTCAACATCAGCTTCCTCAGATCCTACCTCCAAGAGCATGAAATCATAAGAAACCCATGAATACTTCACTAGCAAGATGGATGGACTTAGATAATTTAAAGGTTCTTTTTCAATCTATGCTGCTTACATTACAATTACATGCAAGATTTCTCCCAATACAAAGGAATCCCACTAGAGTGTATTCTTTGTTAATAGAAAAGTATAGGTTTGATTTTCCAGTTCTGGAGAACAAACAGAAGTTGGTGACCATACAGAAGTTGGCTCCTTGCTGCTGACTAATTATATCCTAAATAAAATTATTAGAATTGAAAATGATTTTTTTTTTCTTTTTGGTCAAAGCTGCCTGAAACCTATGATTCTTTTGCACAGGCCTCCTGAAGAATGCCATCATGCCTGGCCCAGGATAACCTACCTCCACCTCTGAGATCTATTTGAGATTCAGATGCAAGTACAGGATGACACTGGTCCTTAAAATCTAACAGATGTGTTTCAGTTTGATTCAGATGAAACGTGTGTGGTCTCTCCTGTCTGTCTGCAAACAGCCTACAAGGAAATTTTATGAGGACTCTGTGCAGGGTGGAGAAGACTGAAGAGCCCGGCACTTGTACCACTGTCTTTTTTATTTCTTTGGGGTAGTGAGATATTAGAAATGCAGTGACTCCCTGGACAGCTGTGATCACTCCCTTGCACACATAAAATGAGGTTTGTGTCTACTGTTGCTTACATTTTGTGTTGATTGAGCTAATAAAAAAATAAACACAGAAAGGACATTCTATTGTCAATAGGGCCCCATCAAGAAGAAGTACAGGCAATATCTGAGGCTGGAGCTGTCTCTCATACACAGTGGTGTTGAGGGAGAAGAAAAAAACCCCTTTGACACATCTCTATGCTTATTTCTCTGGTTGCAAACACAATTACAATTATGACTATGTTTCTGTCTTTCTAGACACCTCTCGGGGATAGAGCAATGCATTTTGCATAATGTCAGAGCATTTGAAGCCAGGGTTTAGCAAGATGATTTTCTCAGGGCCCTGAGGCCTGTGATTGAATGAGAGGGTACTAGGCCTGTTGATTTTCTGAAATTTGTCCTTCCCTTCTGGGTGCTATGTTTCAAAATAGCTGTTATCTGGGAAAAACCTATTCATTCCATGAAAGGATGAGGTCATTGGGATGGCCCCACCCTTCCTACACTTACAATGCTGAGACCTTTTATACTGTGTTAGATGCCAAATGTCTGGTGAGGAGTTGAGTTCACTAACCATATTTGACCTAGAGACTTATCTTCTGGAGAAAGTTGACTCCCATGCACAGGGAGTTGAAGACAAGTGTGTGAGAAGTTTGCCCACATAAGAAAAATGGCAGTTACATGGGATTTATAAATAAATGAGAATGTAAGAGGTCACGTAAATCAACTCAGTTGTGTACCAACAAAATAAAACCTTAAATGGTCTATGGTTGGGAGGAGGTGACTGGAGAAATGGCTCAGAACTTAAGAGTTCTTACTGCTCCTATAGAGGACCTGGTTCAGTTCCCATCACCCACTTCAGGCATCTTACAACTGCCTGTAACTCCAGTTTTTACAAGGGGACCGATCCAAAGCCTTCTGACCTCTGTAACTGCCTATGCATAGATGGTGCACCTACAGTCCAGCAGTCCCAGATAAATATGCATAAATAAAAAGAAGTATCTTGAGAAAGCCATCTATGACTCTCTTGCTATGACGCCAACTCAGAAAATAGAAAAAAAAGAGACCATTTTAAAGAAGTAAATATTGTGGCTAGAGAAATGTCTGAGCAATTAAGAGCATGAGCTGTTCTTGCAGAAAATGGAGGTTCCCTTCCCAGCACCCACATGAAGGATCACAACCTCCTGCAACTCCAGCTTTAAAGAATCTGATGATGTCCTCTTCTGACATCTGTGGGCTCTTGAATATGCATAGTTCAGATACACACACTCAAGCATGTACCCAGGAAATAAATAAATACTACAAAAAGTAGTATTAAATAACAATAATTACTATCTCATCTGATACAGTGACAGCTTTCCATTTTGGTTAAGATTATGTTAGCAAATTTATTTCCTGGATTCTAATCTCCAAAACCATCTTTGTACATACCTATTAAAAATAAATGTAAATGTTTGGATGCTTCTTCCCTCTGTTCTGTATTTCTCGGTCCTAATAGATCCTCAACAATAAAGCAGTGTCTGCCATGCAGTGAGGACTTAGTACGTATGTTTGCTAAAGAAAGGGTTTCTCTGTATGGTCGCCTATGACGTGAAATTTTCTGGGTAAACCAGGCTGCCTTCAAACTTGGCCTTGATCCTCCTGCTTCTCCCTGCTGAGTGCTGTCTTGCGCGCGCTCGACTGGCCAGGAAGAACGAAGCTGCAACAGGATCCTTCTGCACACGTTTATTGGGAGAGCTTGATTGTAGAGGCGAAAAGACTTCGAGCCCAGAACTAGTGCTGCTTTTATAGGCCTAGGAGGGGCGTGTCTCACACCCGGATTGGTTATGCACTAAGCCTCATTTGCATGTTCCTCATCTGATTGGCTACTCTCAGTACCTTACAGAACCTCATTATCATACCTCATTTGCATGTCTCACATCTGATTGGTTATACTCTCAGTACCTTACAGAACCTCATTATCATGCCTGGGCCAGGCAGTGTCTTTGCAAAAAACTTTACTGCATATGTACACATTGGTTGTTTGTCCAATCTTATGCGTGGTGGCCAGCAGTAGTCAGTGCCACTCAGCAACGGCACATGTGGCTTCCCACAGTGCTGGGATCACAGGACTGTACTACCACACCTGACTTCAATACATACTTCTTAATAGTTGGCTACTATTTGCAGGCAAATGAATGGAACTAGAAAAGATCATCCTGAGTGAGGTAACCCAGACAGAAAGACAAACATGGTATGTTCTCACTTATAAGTGTATTAGCCATAAAATGCAGGATAACTATGCTATAAAACACAGACCCAAAGAAACAAAGTAACAAGGAAGACTACACTTAAATTGCTCCATGAAGGGGAAATAGATTAGACATTGATTTGAAGAAAGGGGACTGGGTGGGTGTTGCTTTAAACATTATTTATTAACTCTGTTGGTTCTTAGTCCCCCAAGTAATCTAGACTGAGGCCTACTAGATTTATTTAATCAGCTTTAGCAGAGTTACTGGGGGAAATAGAACTAGGCAGGTCTTCAGGGCCAAATGTAAAGGGTATTTTAAAATATTACTTAATGAATCTATTAGTTATTAATAGGACACAGCCATGCCCCCAATAATCGGGGCAGAGTTCTCAGTATTTTAAAGTCAGCTTTAGCACAATTTCTGGGAGAATTAACCCTAATCTATTTTTCTAAAGCTAGATCGGCTAATTTCCAGCTGTGTCCAAGCCCTTGCTGTTTGAGTATGGCCCAGGTGGTTTCTGCTCCAGAACTCTGTCCTCAGGAAACATTTCACTCAGGGACATGCCCCTGGTCTATCAAGTCTAATGGAGACATGCTGTTCTCTCTGTCTTTTTCTTTTTCTTCCTTCTCATGATTGCCACCTGTTACTCCCAGCCCTGCAACTAACGCTAAGCCCCGCCCACCTCTAGTCTCCCCAGTAATTGGCTGTAGCCACTTTTATTTAACCTAAAGCTTTAAATTGCAGAGCAAGATTTATACAACAAAAACTAGTGTAAGTGAGAATTCATACCTCTGGGGGTAACTAGATCTTGGGGTTTAGAACTTAGCATATGTATGCCCCGCACCAGACCAACCCCATACCCTTGGGTGAAGGGTGGGAATTGGAACAGAAGGGATGAGATAATGAGAGGACCAAGGGAGGGACAACTAGATTGGGGTGCATCTCTGGGATGAGCTAGAAACCTAGGAGGATGGAAACCCCCAGGAATCTATAAGGGTAACTCCTAGCAATGGGGCACATGGAACCATCTATAACCAAGCAAGACTTCCAATGGAGGGATTGCGACATCAACACAGCCACAAACCTTTAGACTCATAATTTGTCCTGTCTACAAGATGTTCAGGGATAAAGATGGAGCAGGATTTGAGGGAAAGCCAGCCAATGACTGAGCTTGAGGCTCAGCTTGAAGCTATGCCATGAGAGGAGTCCACCCCTGACACTATTAATGATGTGGCACTATTAATGCAAGAGCCAAGCATAACTGTCATCAGACAGGCTTCACCCAGTAACTGATGGAAACTGGTGGAGACCCATGACCAAACATCAAGTGGAGCTTGGGGAATCCTGTGGTGGAGTGGGAGGAAGGATTGAAGGAGCGAGAGGGCTCAAGGACACAAGAAAACCAACTAACCTGGGCCCATAGAGGCTCACAGATATTGAACTGCCAAGCAGAGAACATGCATGGATGGACCCAGGCCTTCTGTACGTGTGTAACAGTTGTACAGCTGGGTCTTCATCCAGGCCTCCTAAAGTAGGAGCAGAGACTGTCCCTGCCTGCCTTTGGGTCCTTTTCCCTAACTGGGCTCCTTCTCTAGCCTCAGTAGAAGATGCACATAGTCTTATTGCAAATTGATATGACAATGCTGGTTGACATCCATGGAAAGCCCCCCCTCTATGGAGAGGGAGGTAAGAAGTGGATTGGGACGGTAGTGGAGGGAGGTAAGGTGAAAAGGGGGGACTGGGAAGAAAGGAAGGAGGGAAAATGCAGTTGGAATGTAAAGTAAATAAATAACTTAATTAATTTAACAAAATTCACTACTTTGCTCTGTTTGAGGGGCATGGAGATAATTCACTCAAATTCTTTCCTGTTCTTTCTTTCTTTCTTTCTTTCTTTCTTTCTTTCTTTCTTTCTTTCTTTCTTTCTTTCTTTCTTTCTTTCTTTCCCTGTTTCTTCTCTTTCTTTCCTTCTTTTGTTTCTTGTCTTTTCTTTTTTCCTTATCCTTTCTTGTTCTGTCTCTGTCTCTCTGTCTCTCTTTCTCTCTCTCTCTCTCTCTCTCTCTCTCTCTCTCTCTCTCTCTCTCTCTCTCTCTCTCTGTGTGTGTGTGTGTGTGTGAGGCAACTTCTCACTATGATAGCCCTGGCAGACATGTTCCTCACTGTGTAGAACACTCTGGACTCAAACTAACAGAGATCTACCAGTTTGAGGGAATAAAGACATGTACCACTATGCCAGGCTTCTTTCCAGAGCTTTTATTCCCAATGAAGCTACCAGTTGACAGAAGAAATATAGAATTGTGTACATTAGTAAGATACAAAGGAAATATACAAATGTATGACTTTACCTCATGCTGATTTTCACATTATTATGTATTATGTTTTCTATGTGCATCATATTTATTTCTAGGACTCCCTCAATATGTTAAGAATTATAACTTCTATTTTTTGTTTGTTTTTTAGCAACAAGGTTTGACTAAGTAATCCAGGCTAGTTTGGAACTCCTGCCTCACGAGTTTTCATGTGCTGTGGTGATTCTAGGAGCGTGTCACCATAACCAGCTGTACTATCTTCAGAGGCTTGGAGTTATCCTAAAGCCATAGAGCTAGCCAGTGGTAGATGTGAGGTTTGAGGTGGGTTGGTCATCTGCTAACGACACCTCAGTACTTTCATAAATTCCTCAGAAGATAAAGAATAATGATTATCAGTAGCCACTGATCAAAGCTTGTATGATGTGAGTATATCAAACTTTAAAAAATAGCCCAAATGAGTAAAATTTATATTATTATCGTCTCTATTTTAAAGCTAGAGGGAAAAGGAAACCAGGACATCTTTAGGAGAAGAATTATTTGAAACAAACTTTATTTACATTTAAATTAATTCAATGAATGCTTTGGAGACAGGTCTCCTTCTGTCGTCCAGGGTGGCTTGCAGCTTATTTTGTTCCTATGCAAGTCTCAAACCAACTGCAATTGTACTTTTGTCAGCCTCCTGGCATGGGGGCTGCAGGTATGAATTGCCATGTCTGGCCCAGAAGTACACACTGAAGGTAGGTGCTGCTGAGTGTTGAGCAGTAATATCAAGAACTGGGATGCAACCAAGATCTTACCTATTTGTAAGCTAATATCTGTTCCAGTTTCATGAATGAGGAGGGCCCAGGCTCTGTGTTAAAGGACAATGCATTCTTCACTGCACTGTTTTGTTTTGTTTTGTTTTGTTTTGTTTTGTTTTGTTTTTTAATGGCTATGTTTTATTTTGTGAGAAAAAGTCTCACTATGTAGTCCTTGCTAGCCTGGAGTTTGCTATGTAGGCTAGGCTGGTCTTGAATATGCTATTTTCCTGCCCCTATCTCCCAAGTGCTAGCATGGCAAAGGCATTTAAAACTGTTGATTGCCTGATTTCAAATCCTCCACATCAGTGGAGGCAAGACCCAGAATCTAAGGAATGTGACTATCTTAATTACAGTTTGCATTGCTGTGAAGAGACACCATGTCTAAGCAACTCTTATAAGGACAACATTTCATTGGGGCTGGCTTACAGGCTCAGAGATTCAGTCCATTATTATCAAGGTGGGACCATGGCAGCATCCAGGCAGGCATGGTACAGGAGGAGTTGAGAGTTCTACATCTTCATCTGAAGGCTGCTAGGAGTGGACTGGATTCGGGGCAGGCCATGCCTACAATGAAAAAAGTTCCTCCACCAAAGCTACACATTCTAATCGTGCCACTCCCTGAGCCAAGCATAATCAAATCACCACATATCCAATGATTTCAGATTTGAGAGAAATTGTGAATGTTGAGAACACGTGGAAGAAAATGTGCAGGTAGAAGCTTATTACTCCATGAAAGAAAGTGTCTTTTGCCCCTTGTGTTATTCCAATGGAGTTAATCTCATATCTATAATAAATTGAGCATTCTATGTATTTGAAAAGGAGAGAATATAAGTGAAGAAAAATGCAATTTTTCTAAACCCTAATCAGGCTTTATAACATATAGTAATGTTTATGTATTAGTCAGTTTGGAACATTGTTATAGAATTTCACAATCTGGGTGGCTTAAACAATAGAAAACTTTTGTTTGATTGGTTAGTTGTTTCTTTGATTTTGTTGTTGTTTGTTTGTTGGTTTTTAAGTTCTGGAAACTGAAAGTCCAAAATCTAGGTTCTAGCATGGGGATTGCTGATGTCCAGTAAGGATTCTCTCTGGACTGTAGACAAACACATTTTTGTGTGCTTTCATCCCCCTACCCTCAGAAAGGGGGCAATGGAGAGCTTATAGTAAATTTCTCATCAGGGTACTAATCCTCTTGGATCAGAGCCACACCCTACACATTATCTTTGGTTCCCCTCCAGCAGCTCTCTACTGATACAGTCTCCTGTCACATTTACAGTCAGAGCTTCAACATAGAAATGCTGGGGTGACACAGTCTAGCCCCTAACAATCTAATCCACAACAAATCTCAGACAGTTGTGACCTCCACTGCTGATAACAAACAGATGTTTTGAGAGTTCTGCTGAGTCATAAAAGGGGGCAGACAGACACTGAAACCAGTGTTCTGGAATCACAGGCTACTTTGCAGTGGCTGCTGGGAAATCTCTCTATCAGCTTTGTTAAAGGATTGATGACATTATAATTATTATTATTTGACTATCTAGTAACAAAAGGAAATTAAGCTAGAGAAATTTAGAAACATGTGACACAGGGAAGTTAAGAGACTTGCTAAAGAGCAGAGCTAGAAGGGAGAATGGCCAAAAATGAGGTTAATTATAATTCAAAGCCATTATTTTTGTTCTTTGTTCTTCCTGGTGCAGTCTTAGGAGGGTTCCGTTACTCATTAACCAATAATTCAATTGATATAAATTATAAATCAATGTACTTCAATTTTTCTGAAGCCATGGAAATCATGAAAATGGAGAAGGGGAATCCCTAGAACATTTAATTAAGCTATAAAATTTCACTACATTTAAGAACAATGATATCAAAATCAAACTTACTCTGTTTTATTTCTGAATGTACAGGTTGAAGAAAAATCAGTTTGAGCTGTGATCATGTGGAATAAGCATTAAATAGGTGTTGGGACTACAGGAGATGAAAATCTTATGTCAAGTTGGCAAAGTTGGGTGTGATTCAGGTAAAGCTACACGTTCCACCCAAAGGTGGCAGCACTCTTACTACTTCTTTTGCTATGCTTCTTATTGCATTGAACACAATGGGCTCTTTGGGTGTTTCAAGGCTGCTTTTAGAAGTCATTTAAGGTAGATAAGTATATCAGTTTGGACCTAAGGAAGCTGAGACCAAAGGGTCTGTGAAATGTTCACTGTTTTACGGCTTTTAGAATTGTAGCCCAAACTAGAATCCAATAAAAGGACTCTCTGATCTGTATTTGAAACACTAAACTCCTAAGTTGGTGATATGTTCATAGCTAAACAGGAGTAGGTGAAAGTAAACTTGAACTTAAAAGAAAAAGAGCCATGAGGAAGACAAGAAAAGCCACTGACTTCAGGAAAGCAACGAGAAAATCCTTGATACTAAATTAACGTATTGCAGCATGCTTAATTGCACAGAAAAATCCCAAACACTTCCACTTGCAAGAGTTTCCTTGCCAGCAGCTGATCAACCAGGGCCAGAGCAGCCAAGTGTGCAATGCCTGGAGCATATTAGAAATGTGGAGCCCTTTTCCTCCAGAGTTACCAAATCAGAATCTGTGTCTTCAGACTCTAAACGGGACAATCCCTGACCGATTGACATCACAGAAGTTCTCCTATAGTCTAGACTCCAAACCACAGCATGACTCTCTTATTGCTGTAACTGGATCAGTGGCATCAGCATTGCCTGGAATGGGTGAGAAATGCAAGCAGCCAGTAAGGGCTTTGTCTGGTAACCAAATCATCTCTGCTGGGGGCTGGCAGTCTCTGTATTAGACATTCTCCAGGTGACTTCTGGCTCCAGAAGGACCCAGACTCACTTATCTGGCCTTTTCTGACCCCTTCATACCCAGATCCCATGATTCTGGAGACTATTGCTTCAGAATTGTTTCCTATTTCTGATGCTGTCTCCTCACATTCCTGCTTGATTAAAGGCTGCATAGCAGACAGGCTCAAATCAGCTAGCTTCTGTTTGCTGACTTCGGTGTGTGTGTCTGTATATGTGTGTCTTTGTGTGTGTGTGTGTGTGTGTGTGTGTGTGTGTGTGTGTGTGTGTTTATCTGATAAGCAGAGAAAACACCTTCTGGTTACAGCACCATTAGGACCCATTTTTCTTTAGGAAAAAAATGAGACTGTCTATACTGAAGAGGGTGTGACAGTATACACCATCATATAGGCTAGTTTCATCACTGTTTTTACAAACTCGGATGGATGGATGGGCCTTTTGTACACCCACTAGGAGCCTAGAAAGAGACGTTCTACACACTAAGAAGTGAGAATTGAATTAGGGTGCATTCACAGAAATGCGTGGAGGAAGATCCCAATTGCTTGCCTTCCCATGCGAGAATGAGTTTACTGAGAGGAAAGGTGGGCTGTTGGAATTTGTTTGTTCTGCAGATAAGTTTTGGAGCAAAGAAGCACAAGGCCATATCATTACTTAAAATGTTCGAATGAAGCACACTAAGTAGCAGTACTAGTGCCTCCGGCATGGGAACTGTAGGAAGTTGGACTCTCCAAAGCTAGTCATTGGAGACCTCCAGAAATCAGCCCCGTCGTGCTGGAGGAAGAGGGATAGAGGACAGACATTTGTCGTTGCTGTTGATGTTGTTGTTTGTTTGTTAGCTTTGTTTTGTTTTGTTTTTGGTTCAACTACTGAGTGTCATAGAAAAAAAAAACAGACTTGGTCCTAGTTGTAAACCAAATTTCTTTCTTTACTTCCTCCCCCTTTTCTCTCTCATCTTCCCTCCTTTTAGTCCTCCGTTTGTGAAACAAGGCTCTAATTGCCCTGCTTACGTCATCCAGATGTTGAGAGGATGAAATGGAGAAGAAAGCTGTGCATATGCTTTTACATGTTCATATTGAAGGTATCAAGAATGTTTCCCCGTAATAAAGTATCACGAAATAGTATTATTTCCGGAGCTTGAGAATTTCCCCCCACCCCTTTCTTTTCAAAGCCAGAGGCGCTTGTAGTCTTTGCAGTTTAAACTGGAGCAGAGGTCAGCAAGTTTCTTCTGTGAAATGCCAGAAAGTAAACATTTTTGGCTTTGTAAGCCAGATGGTTGTAACTACTCAGCTCCATTATTGCAGCCGGAAAGCAGCTATCGACCTCGTGTAAACAAATAGGCATACTGTGTTTCTGTAAATCTTTACTTACAAAAACTGGCAGTAGGCAGAGGTGGGACTGATTGTCCATTTCTGACCAAGAGTATTGGCTGCAGTTCATAGCCTTTTGATAAATTCCTGTAGTACTCTGGAGTCCAGTGATCACTGAGAGGAGTATAGATATTTCTATGCGTGTTACTGAGGAAGAAGGGAGCATAGCTCTCAGCACAGGCATCCTGAAGGTTCTAGTAAAATCTGAAACTTACTTGTCCTCCTTCATTGTATCTAGCAGCACCTAGGGTTGTACAGATGCACCACCAAATAAGGCAGTCCCTGTTTCTAGAGCAGTTTGTGGTCTGGATTAATGGCTGAGACACTCTTGATGTGAAAATATGGATTGCCGAAGAAAGACTATCTTTTGGGACAAAACGATGAACAGGTTATTTTTTGAGCACTGGCTATATGTGACTTGAATTGTGATGGTCACAGGAAGGAGGCCATGAGTTCTGACCCAAAGAGCTTACTAGTCACTGTGACTGCTGTAACCAGATCATATGTGGAAGACAAAATCACCACCTGCATTGATCATAGGACTCGACTGACCCATGAAAAGGACTTAGGAAGGAAGATAGTCTGGGAACAGAATGAAAATCTTGAGACACAGCTTTCTCTAGTTGGGCTTCAGCCTTGGTAACAACGAGAGAAAAACCATGAACCTCATCTTCCAATTTTCACAAGCAAAATACATCAGTCTCTGCTTTCCGTACCCAGAGGAGCTAGTCTGGAGTCATGTGAGTATGGGCCGCTTTCTTTGTTTGACTGTTTCTTTTGGATAAAGAGAATCCTGTTACAACTATTTTGAATCTCAGAAAGATCCCAGGTCTTATGGTCTAAAGTCAGCTGACCCCGCTTGTCTTTCATATCTGAAGCAGGATATAGCAATCCTGTGGACAGACTTCATTTTTTGATCCCCAGCCTTGACATTGTATTGCCCATATGACCCTAGACTGACAAAACCATTTCTACCATTGAGCTACTTCCCATGCCACCCTTATTCATGCCCCCTCCTTTCCCCCTTGTGCTATAGAATGTCTTTGAGTGACTGTGAACTTGCTATAGAGACTAGGCAAGCTTGAAACCTGTGATCCTCCAGTCTCTACCCTGCCTGAGCAGCAGCTGGAATCACAAGCTTGTACCACTAGACCTTGTATATGGGGAGTTTTCTTATAGCTGGAAGTTAAAGTATCATATAGATTATGCCAAGTGACTTCATGTTAGGGGAAAAAAGCAACTCCTCTATTTTAGTTGTCTATAACAGTATATGAAAAAACAACTTTACAACAATACCCTTGAAGTAATAAAGAACTGACTTTGGTCTAGGCACCAGAGCTCATAGTGTAATGTTGTACCTCATCTATTGAAACAGCCGACAGATTCAACCAACCAGCAAGTGTTCCTTGCATGTACCTGACACACCTGCTCACAGAAAACCTGACAAATACTTAAAATATTTCATTTTATTTGGAGACTACAAAGAAAATTTATTTGGTGGCTGCCGAGGTAGCTAAGTTGCTGCTCTGCCCGATGACATGAACTTGATATCTGATACACACATGGTGGAGTGAAAGAACCAACTTCCATAGATTCTCTTATGACTTCTGCTCACACCTGTGGCATGTAAACATGTGCACATACATACAATATAAGTAACACATAATAGATATTCTAAAAGTGTATTCCTAGTCATTTGAGTCAAGGCTATAAGAGTTGAAAGGATATTTTGGAGAAATAACACCAAGAGAAAGATAATAATATTTGTTTACTAATGGCTAGGCACTGCACGTAAGCTTACACAATACCACCATGAAGTGTTAAGTATTGTTCAAGAGTGATGAGATTGAGGCTAAAGATTTTATAGAAGTTTCTGGAGTCTTCTGATCTATAAACCCTTTAGAAGTAAGAGCTTAAAGCATAGTATAAGAATGCTTAAGGTGTGATCAAGGAAAGACATAAGAAAAGCATAACTAAAAAAAATAGTGGATCATGAGAAGCAGGAACTTAATATTTTAGACTCTACAAACTGGCTCCTGACTATTGTAGCTGGATGAGAAAATTGTGTCTCAAGGTCATATAACATGTCATTGCCCAGAATGCAGGTCTCCTGACCCCATTTTCTGATTGTTCTCAAAGCTTCTAGCCCACTCAGATCCTCTGCAAGATATTAAGAGATTCAGGAGAGGATGCAAGTCTCCATCCACTGGTACCAGCTCAAATCTTCAGTCCTCATTTTCCAATTTTCGCTAATGCATTTAGTGTCTAAAGAGGTCAAAGTACCCATCCCTTCTTATGAAATAATAATAATAATAAAAATTCCATTACCTCTATATCTTTCTCAGTTCCCACACTAGAGATGTATAGCCTTGCTCTTCTGTAAGAACTAAGCTAGTGTTTGCTCACTGTATTTTAGAGGAGAGTCACAGTAGAGTGTAATTAAACTCAGGAGGATAGAGTGCTTCGCTGGAAGGTTGAAAGGGCATCTTAGAGGCGTTAGCTGCCCTGCTTCAGCAGGAGCTCCCAGTCCTCACCATTCCTGAACACAGGCATGCCACCAAGGAGTGAAGCACTTGTGCTGTGGAGTCACTGCCTGGACAGAGGCTTTGTTTCTGTGTTTAAGAAGCTTCCTAAGGCGTGCGTGTGTGTGTGTGTGTGTGTGTGTGTGTGTGTGTGTGTGTGTGTGTGTGTGTTTAAATCCTTGAGCAGGAAAGAAAACATTTTCTAGTTCTTGACTGCATTTCACACTTATCTCAGTTAATCTTATTTTAAAGGTTTGTTTTTATTTATGCTAAACATGTATGCCATGTGTGTATGAATGCCCTTGGAGGCCCTATGTATGTATGCATGTATGTATGTATGTATTTATGTATGTATGCATGCCATGTATGATTGAGATGCCCTGGAGCTGGAGCTACAAGTTAGATCTGAGTCACCTAATTTGAGTGCTGGGAACTGAACTCTAGTCTTGGAAGAGCAGGAGTTGCTTTTAATGGCTGAGATATCTCTCAAGACCCCTAAGCTAATTTTTATGGTACCACTCCATCATCGGTCCTGATTTCATGTCAAGCTACCTAATCTGCCTAACTTGCTAACACTAAGCTTTGAACTCAGGACTCCAGGAGTCTATACTTCTTCCCAGAGCAAGCTACTCTCTCATGATATTTCCTATAAGAGCTATAAAAATCAGCAGATGGTTTGGGGTTTAAGAAAATGTCTTCGAAAAGATTTTGGTTTTATACTATTCTAACAATTGTTCTAAAACTGCATTTCAATAGATAAGCTTTATAGGGAATAACAGGCTTTGAAAAGTTATAAGTGCACATGTGAGAAGAGAAACATATTTTAAAAAATAATTTTTATTTTTGATATTATGATATTATTACAAAATTTCTCCCTTTCCTTTTAAATAAGGTCTCTTTGCTCTTTTTCAAAGTCATGGTTTCTTTTTTCATCAAGTCTTATCACACACACACACACACACACACACACACACACACACACACACACACTCCTGAATATAATTGCTCAGCCTGTAAAATGTTACTTGTACTATGTTTTCAGGAAAGACCATTTGGTATTATACAACCAACTGGTGAATATTTGCGGAATGCTTCAGAGGTCACAGTGAACTTTATTGATTTTATTTTGTCCATTCTCCTTAAATTCAGCATGGAAGGTAATGGAGGTGTTGTGAATCTGTCCAAATTCATGAAACTCGGCTGAGTTTCATAAAACCCATCCTCACTTCCTGCTCACCTCCTCTAGACTGCTGACTCTCTCCTACTGTTCTTTCTCCTTTCCATTAGATTGTTTTGATCTGAACAATGTCCAGTTTGAATTTGTGGTAGAGATCTTTTTTTGACTATCAAGACTAACCATTTTATTTTATTTTTTTAATTTATTTTTTTATTCGATATTTTCTTTATGTACATTTCAAATGCTATCTGGAATGTTCCCTATACCCTCCCTCCGCTCTGCTTCCCTACCCACCCACTCCTGCTTCTTGGCCCTGGCATTCCCCTGTATTGGGGCATATAAAGTTTGCAATACCAAGGGTCCTCTCTTCCCAGTGATGGCCGACTAGCCCATCTTCTGCTACATATGCAGCTAGAGATATGAGCTCTGGGGGTACTGTTTAGTTCATATTGTTGTTCCACAATCTGAAGGGTTGCAGATCCCTTCAGCTCCTTGGGTGCTTTCTCTAGCTTCTCCATTGGGGTCCCTGTGTTCTATCTTATAGATGACTGTGAGAATCCACTTCTGTATTTGCCAGGCACTGGCATAGCCTCATAGGAGACAGCTATAAATGGGGTTCAGAGCTAAACAAAGAATTCTCAACTGAGGAATACCGAATGGCTGAGATGTGGTAGGGATATATAAAGGTAAATTTATGTGGCTAACAATTGGGTCATGATAGTTTCTCTCACATAGCAGCTACAAGAGCAGAGTGAATTGTTCTGTCCCTGTCATGAGGAAGTCACTTCCAGAGCCTGCTGGTGCTTTACCTCCATTGTGTCATGTTAGTGACTACTGGGTCAGAGGACTTCCACAGCCTGTCAGAGCCTTGCCACCATTGTGTGATGCTATTACTGACCTCTTCTGCATTTGTACCTGTTTGGACACTTTGAGAGGCAGGATGTAGTAGAAGGAAGACAGGAACAAGGTCATCTTAGGTTTGTGCATTGAATCTTTACATTAGGAAGTGCCTGATACAAAGACAGATTACACTACGTAACCCTGACTTACCTGGAACACACCATACAGACTAGGCTAGCCTGAAATTTGCAACAAGGATGTGACATATGCCTCTTGCTGCCGGAATTATAAATGTGAAACACTGTGTGCCTACCATGATGTACTTTATTTGATTCCATGCATGTCAATACAGACCATGTCTTTCCTCGGTGATTTCAGGAGATCATTCTCCTTGTTGATTCTGACCTGGGAAGCCCTTAACTTTGTCATGATTTAAAAAAAAAAAAAGCCCAAAGCATTATTTATTTCTTTATTTATTCTTCCATCCATCCATCCATCCATCCATCCATCCATCCATCCATCCATCCATCCAGTGTGTGTGTGTGTGTGTGTGTGTGTGTGTGTGTACATGTACATGCCACATCACACAAGGGGAGGTAAGAGATAGCAACAAGGCTCAGTTCTCTTATTTTACCTTGAGGGTCCTGGGGATTGATAGGTTGCCAGGCTTGGAAATAGGCATCTTTACTCATTGAATTGTCTTGGGAGCCTTTGGCTTTGTTTTTGACAACAAACTGAATATGACAGTTCCTGATGAAGAAATTTATATATCGACTGTGAATTTGAATCTAGACTCACCACAAGCATCTGGGTGTGCCTACGAGAGATTATCTAGATTAGGTTAATTAAGGTAGTGTAGTGGCTAGTTTTGTGTCAACTTGACACAGCTGGAGTTATCACAGAGAAAGCAGCTTCAGTTGAGGAAATGCCTCCATGAGATCCAACTATAAGGCATTTTCTCAATTAGTGATCAAGGGGGAAAGGCCCCTTGTGGGTGGGAATATCTCTGGTCTGGTAGTCTTGGATCTATAAGAGAGCAGAGTGAGCAAGCCAGTAAAGAACATCCCTCCATGGCTTCTGCATCAGCTCCTGCTTTCTGACCTACTTGAGTTCCAGTCCTGACTTCTTTTGGTGATGAATAGCAGTATGGAAGTGTAAGCCGAATAAACCCTTTCCTCTCCAACTTGCTTCTTGGTCATGATGTTTGTGCAGGAATAGAAACCCTGACTAAGACAGCTAGAAAGACCCATCCTAAATATGGGTCATACCATTCTGTGGACTGGCATTGAGATTGAATAAAAAGCAGAAATCTAGCATAACATGAACATCCATCATGCTCTGCTTCTGGCCTATAGATGCCACATGATCACAAGATCATGCCTCCATGACTTCCCTGCTATATTGGACTGTACTGTCAAAATGAACCCGTAGATACTCTGCCTTCCTCAAGTTGCTTTTGTCAGATATTTTATTGTAGCAATAAGATAAATTACTACTATAAATACACAAATAATAACACAAATAAATAACTAATACATATATGCATATATATATACATGTGTGTGTGTGTAAATACATGTAATAGTGTTACACTCATTGCAAAAAACAGAAATACAGTGTAAGAAATATAGAGAAGGGAGCCAGCACAAATGCCCATGATGCTGTTTGTTAATTTCTATTCTCAGAAGTTTATCAACCACAGCAGTCTGATACACTTCTCTTGAAGTCAATTTTATATGTATTTACAAATAGTTCCTTTCCAAAATGTTATAGGTTCAGAGGTATAGCCTACCATGGTAGAGCGCTTCATCAACACTCAAAGTTATTTGTCCTGACAGAAAAGAGATACAGTGAGAGTATTGTTAGGTAACAACTAAATAATTTTAAATTTGTGTCACACTGCATTATCTCAGAAAAAAAATTAGGTCTACTCACCCACTTTTAGTCCCAGGCATTTCACAGAAGTGATACCCAACCTCTACTGGTATGATTTATCACCCACAAATCTAATTACCTTTTAGTTAGAAGCATGGCATTACTTCTCAGAATGTTTAACCATAACTTTAATTGTCTCCCACATGTCTATGAGTTTGCTTTTGGGGACTCCCATTTAGTAATAAACCGCATGCCTCTGCTAACAACTCACCTTGTGGCTGGAGTACACCAGAGTCTGACTTCTCGGGTCTTGATTTTAAACGCAATATTTTTGTGGCCTTGGCCGGATGTCTCTTCTACTTCTCTTAGCATATCTGTAGCCTGTCCCTATCTTTCTCTTACAGAGTCAGGGTGCACCCAGAGACCAGTGTGACTCTACAATAGATTTGTAGGGCACTTACTTCAGGCACTGTGCAAGGGGGAGCAAGCTGTGGAGAAAACAACCAGTACGTATATCACACACCACCTGCTCCTCACTTTCGCTATTCTGTGCTCTACTATCATTGCGTTTCTCAACTTCTTTTCCCTTTCCCTTCTTTCCATTTTTAGAGATAGGGCTTTGCTAAACATAGCCGAGGCTGTGCCTCCATCTCCTGAGTAGCTGGGATTACAGGTGCATACCTTCACACCAACCTTCTGCTATCATCGATGTCTCTGCGGGTTCCAACATTCCTGAGAAGTTTCCACAGTTTTGTGAATTTTTAGATTACTTTCTAGGCCTGAGTTTCTTTGTCTATAAAAGGAGAGGCCCAGACTTATAAGACAATTTACAAATGACTCCTTTCAATTTCATATGAAATATACCTACTGTTTATTTATTCTATGGCAGAATCTATCCTCCCCTGACACATTATTTTCAGCCTTCTTTCCTGCTTTCCCGCCCATATTTGCCTTGAGTTAGTGCTGGTTTTTCTGTTTCATTTTGTTTGGCTTTCTCTTACATATACCTGAAAACTCAAATAGGCATGGCATTTTTAACTTTCAAAACTATTTAAATTATTAGAGTAGCTTGGGCCTTTTAGTAGACAGAAATATTCCACCCACAAATGAGGATGTTTGGATGCATTTCACTGGAGGAGGAGCAATCTTTCTGCCTTTCCTTGCTGGTGAAAATGGAACTATGTAGAAAATCCGACACGGTATCTAGTTATTTCTGAATAAACATCTTTTTCTCCAAAACTGTGTGTGCCACAAGTTCCAAAATTTTCAAATCACCATTCTTCCAACTGCCTAGATGAAAACTGACCAAAAATTGTAACATCAAATAGGAAGTTAAACATTTTGTCCAATGTCAGTAAAATATATAACATTTCTGGGGCAGTATTTATTTGCAAAAGAGTAAATAATCGCTTCTGGAAATAGCCAGGTCCTAACGCCTATAAACTGTGAATGTTATTGTGGTGCAAAAGAGACTTTTTTTTTTTTGATGTGGCAGAATTAAGGGTGATTTGTTTTATCATGGACAGTTTCACTGAAATGTATTTTAATTAACCCATCTCCTGTGGCTTATACCCACTTATGTACCCTCTGAGTCCACTTTTCATTCCACCTAATCTCTCAATGGTGATGCCATCAGATAAAATGACACCACTCCCTCCAGCAACCATTATTAGTTATTAGCTCCTTAGAAAGGGATGGAGTCTGATGGGTACTTCCAGGGGTACTTCCAGTATTTGTAGACAGTCAGAAGAACCAATCTTGTGCAGGTAACTGTGTGGCTGCTATGTATTTATGTTTGCAACAATAATGTACCTATATTGGTAGCAGTGTTTCATGACACTCTTCCTCAACTTCTAAAGCTGGATACTTTCTATCAGGGAAATTTTCCTGAACCATCCAGGTATGCAGCCACCTAGGAATGAATGACAAACAATGCCAAGGGTATAGCCTCCTCTAGAAGCTGAGAGAACCTCCCGTAAACCTCTACAATGAACTAAACCTGATAATTTTAGACCTTTAACGACCAATTTCTGACTTGGGAACTCTAAGAGAGCGCATTTGTGCTGTTTTAAGATACTATGTTTGTGATTATTTGTCACAGATGACAAAAATAATCTCCGTGAACATGTAACAGATTCCTGTTATTATTCAGATGTTTCTGATTAAGAAACGGAAGCTCTTGCATAGGACCAATGAGTCTCGTTTGTTTACAATGGGCCTCATTTGTTTAATTTTCTCTTCAAGATTCTCTCTAGGTGGTGGGGGACTAGAGTTTTACTGTTGCTTAACACTAACCTTGTTTGGCTACTTAAACTTAAAGGTCATTGGCACTAAGTGAATTCAGTTCTTCAGGACGAGAGCCATATTTCAAGTGCTAAATAGCTGCATGTCTATAGCGTCTCCAAATAGGATGACACATAGGATGAGAGGATTGCATTTCCTGTTGTACAGCACAGAGGGATGCAAGGATGAGGCGAAATATTTGCTATCCCTAACCTAGTTGAGGAATGGGAACTACTCTTAAGTACATAGCTTCAAGCTTAGGTTGTGCTATTTCCTGCTCCCAAGCGGCCTTGAAGCGTTCCCAATTGCCAACATCACTCTGCTTTCAGCAAAAGTTGATGTAACACCAGTCCTGATTGGAGGAACCTGACGTTGAACACAAAACATAAGAAGATTTATGAAAGGGTCATCAATATAATTCCATACATATGTGGAAATGTATGCAGTGATTGGTCCTTAGCCAACAATCTAATCAGGTCTTGGGATGGGTTTTCTTAAGTACTAGACACGAGTAAGGGTCATTTTTAAACTCTGTTTCTCCTGCATATACTAGGTTGCATTTTTTAGAGGAATTTGGATCAATGATATAAATGCTTGCTTCAGATGGCAATTATTACTCTAACCAAATGGGGTCCATAGGGCATAGGAAAAAGAAAAATGTGAAATAAGCAACTTCATTTCTTCAATAAACATTTATTAAGCCAACTATGTGCCAGGAACTGCACTATTTGCCAAGGAGCTACAAAGAAACATGATTGGGTCCCTGTCTTTATGGTCCTTAAGGTAATGAAAGAGATTAAAATAATCAGTCAGGATAATGGCTTCCTTTTATGGAAAATGTTTTCCATCCCACAAACTATGCTCAACACTTTCTACAGTGTATTTAATGCCCTTGGACTCTGAGGAGGTGACTAACTGGGTACCTGTCAAAGCAGAGATTAAATAGGATTTAGGGAGATAATGAGAATTCCAGATTCTCTGCTCTCCCAGGATGGAGACAGCAGGTGATGTGAGCAGCCATTTTGATTCTGAATAGGAGGCATCAACACGTCCTCCAAAACTTATCAATGGCATCAGTATGAGCCTTCTTTTCCTTCTTTTCCTTCTTTTGCTCAGGGTTGAACCAAGGATGGTAGGCAAGTGCTCTACCATCAAGCTACACTGCAACTCCCCAAACACCTATTCTTTACTTAACTAGTTAGTTCTTTCACTCCTCTGGACCTTGAGATGTGAACCTTGTTCCAGGCAGAGATGGCTCACTGAATACAGAAAGAAGATCAAGGCTCTTCTGTCAGGGAAAGACGCTAGCTCATTTGGTCATGTTAAGAACTCATGGTCTCCTGTATATGAAGGCACTAGTTATATCTTTTCCCTGATTTTAGAATTGGAGAAACTAATCAGTATAGATATGGTGGACCTAGCCATAACTGTGGCTTCATCACTGGATGAAAGGTGTATGTGAGCCTGGTTACGGTAAGGGAGAAGAACTTCAACACTATGCAGAGATGTTTAGAAGAGTTGTTACAGTTAAAACACTTATGCTTTGGTGCCTAAGGTCTCAGTTCCACAGAATGGTTCAAAGTGGGAATGGGGAAATTTATAACACAGATTCACTTAAGTGTAGTGTATCTTGAATGTTCCACAGAAAAAGGTAATCTGCAGATTTTGGTTTCTGTATTACTTGGGGTTTTTCTAGAGTCACAGAACTTATGGAATACATTTGTCTGTCTGTCTGTCTCTCTCTCTACACACACACACACACACACACACACACACACACACACACATCTATCAGCTGAGTTAACCATACATGCACATATATTTGTATATGAAAGGAATTTATTGGGACGATTTTCAGGTTTCAGTCCAACTGATTCTAACAATGGCTCACTGTGAAGAGCAAATCCAAGAATCTAATAGTTGCTCAGTTCCACAGGGCTGGGTGTCTCAGATGGTCTTATGTATATGCTGGAATCCTGAAGAAGTAGGTAGGCTCCAGTGCCAGTGAGAGGGTTGATGTGCTAGTAAAGCAAGGGCAAGTAGGCAAAGAGCAAAACCTTCCTTCTTCTATGTCCTTTTATAGGCTTCCAGCAGAAGGTGTGGCCCAGATTAAAGGTTTGTCTTCCTTCTTCAAGGTCTAGATCAGAGGTCTATCTTCCTACCTCTAGAGTCTAGACTAGAAGTGTATTCACCCACTTTTAACAAAGCAGAATGTCTCTCACAGGAGTGCCCTCAATATCTGAATTGTTGCTCATTCCAGATATACTCAAATTGACAATCAAGAATAGCCATCACAGTTTCCCAAGGTTATTTAGTGAGGAATGAAAAGAAAAATTTACATAGCATTTATTTGACTGACTATTTTCTATAGAATGCTATTTTGAGAAGTGCCATATAGATAGTGATCCTACATAGAGTTCACTATATAGTTGAAGCTACCCTTGAATTCCTGATCTTCCTGCCTCTATTTCTCCAGTACTGGGCATGGCATCATGCTTTGGAGTTTTGGGTAGTGGATGTAACTCAGCTAATAGGGTACCACCAAGCTTCACAGTCCCCAGACCCACATAAACAGGGTTTGGCTCACACAGCTGTAATCCCAGGACTCTTGGGGTGGAGGTGAGAGGATCAGTGGTTCAAGGTCAATATACTAAACTCAAGGACATTCCCTGTCTCAAATTTAAAAAAAGGGATTTCATTCTAAGGAAAATAGACAGCATGTAAGGGAAAGATCATGACCATATGCATTTGAGAATTGCTCTTTCTAACTCTATGAAGAATTGAGTTGGAATTTTGATGGGGATTGCATTGAATCTGTAGATTGCTTTCAGCAATATGGCCATATTTACTATATTAATCCTGCCAATCCACAAGCATGGGAGATCTTTCCATTTTCTGAGATCTTCTTCTATTTCTTTCTTCAGAGACTTGAAGTTCTTATAAAACAAATCTTTCACTTTATTGGTTAGTGTCACATCAAGATATTTTATATTGTTTGGGTGTTATTTCCCTAATTTCATTCTCAGTCCTTTAAGTAGAAGAAGGCTACTTCTTTGTTTGAGTTAATTTTATATCCAGCCATTTTGCTGAAGTTGTTTATCAGGTTTAGGAGTTCTCTGGTGGAATTTTTGGGGTCACGTAAGTATACTATCTTATCATCTGCAAATAGTGAAAACTATTCTTAACAATAAAAGAACTTCTGGAGGAATCACTGTCCCTGACCACAAGCTGTACTACAGAGCAATAGTGATAAAAAACTGCATGGCACAGTGACAGGCAGGTAGATCAATGGAATAGAATTGCAGACCCAGAAATGAACACACACACACACACCTATGGTTATATGATCTTTGACAAAGGAGCTAAAACCATCCATGTGGCAAAAAAGACAGCATTTTCAACAAATTATGTTGGTTGAATTGGTGGTAAACATGTAGAAGAATGCAAATTGATCTATTCTTATCTCAAGTGGATCAAGGATCGCCACATAAAACCAGATACACTGAATCTAGTAGAAGAGAAAGTGGGGAAGATCCTTGAATACATAGGCACAGGGGAAAATTTTGTGAACAGAACACTAATAGCTTATGCTCTAAGATCAAGAATTGACAAATAGGACCTCATAATACTGCAAAACTTCTATAACACTGTCAATAGGACAAAATGGCAACCAACAGATCAGGAAAAGATCTTTACTAATCCTACATCCAATAGAGGACTAATATCCAAAACATACAAAGAACTCAAGAAGTTAGACTCCAGAGAACCAAATAACACTATTAAAAATGGGGAACAGCTAAACAGAGACTTCTCAACTGAGGAAATTCCAATGGCTGAGAAACACCTAAAGAGATGTTCAACAACCTTAGTCATCAGGGAAATGCAAATTAAGACGATCCAGAGATTCCACCTCACACCAGTCAGATGGCTAAGATCAAAAACTCAGGTGACAGCAGATGCTGGCAAGGATGTGGAGAAAGAGGAACACTCCTCCATTGGAATTGCAAGCTGGTACAACCACTTTGGAAATCAATCTGGTGGTACCTCGGAAAATTGGACATAGTAGTACCTGAGGAGCTATACCACTTCTGGGCATATACCCAGAAGATGTTCCAACTTGTTATAAGAACACATGCTCCACTATGTTCATAGCAGCCATATTTTTAATAGCCAGAAAATGTGGTTCATTTATACAATGAAATACTACTCAGCTATTAAAAACAATGACTTCGTGAAATTCACAGGCAAATGGATGGAATTTGAAAGTATCAACCTGAATGAGATATTCCAGTCACAAAAGAATGCACATGGTATGCACTCACTGATAAGTGGCTATTAGCCCAAAAGTTCAGAATACCCAAGATATAATTCACAGACCACATGAAGCTCAACAATAAGGAAGATCAAGGTGTGAATTGCTTCAGTGCTTCTTAGAAGGGGTAACAAAATATTCACAGGAGGAGATATGGAGACAAAGTGGGGAACAGAGACTGAAGGACAGGCCGTCTGGAGACTACCCCACATGGGGATCCATCTTTTGGCAACTGTACGCTATTGGGGATGCCTGGAAGTGCTTGCTGACTGGAGTCTGATATGGCTGTTCCCTGAAAGTCTCTGCCAGAGTCTGACAAAAACTGAGGTGGATGCTCAAAGTCAACCATTGGACTGAGCATGGGGTCCCCAATGGAGGAGTTAGAGAAGGGACTGAAGGGGCTGAGGGGGTTTGCAGACCCATGGAGAGAGTGACTGTGTCTACTGGCCAGACTCCCTGGAGCTCTCAGGGACTGAACAACCAACCAAAGAGTACCCATGGAAGGACTCAAGCTCAGCCTGCATATGTGGCAGAGGATGGCCTTGTTGGACATCAGTGGGAGGAGTGGCCCTTGCTGAGGGTGTTAGATGCTCCAGTGTAGGGTAATGCCAGGATGGGAAGGCAGGGGTGGGTGTTGGGTGGGGGAACACCTTCATAGAGGTGGGGGAGGGGGTATCAGATAGGGGGTTTTCAGAGAGGATACCTGGAAAGGCGATAACATTTCCAATGTAAATAAAGAAAATAGCCAATAAAGAGAGAGAGAGAGAGAGAGAGAGAGAGAGAGAGAGAGAGAGAGCGAAAGTGCCAGGTGGTGGTGGCTCACGTCTTTAATCCCAACACTTGGGAGACAGAGGCAGGCAGATTTCTGATTTCAAGGCCAGCCTGGTCTACAAAGTGAGTTCCAGAACAGCCATGGCTACACAGAGGAACCCTGTCTTAAAAAAAAAAAAAGAAGAAGAAAAGAAAAGAAGAGAAAAGAGAAGAGAAGAGAAGAGAAGAGAAGAGAAGAAAAGAAGAGAAAAGAAGAGAAAAGAAGAGAAAAGAAAAGAAAGATCATGACCAAATCTTCATCTTCAAGGAAACATCATGTTTCATTGGCATTTGGTTTGAATCTACTGGACAATTATGAGTTTGCTGGATGGATGTATGGATGTATGGATGAATGGATGGTTGAGAGACAGCATCATGAGATATAGTTTTAACATGGGTAAATGATAAACATCAGAAGCCCACAGGCAAT